>NW_027397064.1:24222466-24246454 GCF_003265705.2 Callorhinus ursinus
AGAAGACATCCAAATGGCCAACATACACATGAAAAAGTGCTCAACATTGCTCGGCATCAGGGAAATCCAAATCAAAACCTCAATGAGATACCACCTCACACCAGTCAGAATGGATAAATTAACAAGTCAGGAAATGACCAATATTGGCAGGGATGCAGAGAAAGGGGAACCCTCCTATACTGTTGGTTGGAATGCAAGCTGGTGCAACCACTCTGGAAAACAGTATGGAGGTTCCTCAAAAAGTTTAAAACAGAGCTACCCTATGACTCAGCAATTGCACTACTGGCTATTTACCCCAAAGATACAAATGTAGGGATCCGAAGGGGTATGTGCACACCTATGTTTATAGCAGCAGTGTCCACAACAGCCAAACTATGGAAAGAGCCAAGATGTCCATTGACAGATGAATGGATACAGAAGATGTGGTATATATATACAATGGAATATTATGCAGCCACATCTTGCCATTTGCAATGACGTGGATGGAACTGGAGGGTATTATGCTGAGTGAAATAAGTCAATCAGAGAAAGACATGTATTTTATGATTTCACTGATATGAGGAATTCTTACTCTCAGGAAACAAACTGAGGGTTGCTGGAGTGATGCGGAGTGGGAAGGTTGGGGTGGCTGGGTGATAGACACTGGGGAGGGTATGTGCTATGGTGAGCACTGTGAATTGTGTAAGACTGTTGAATCACAGACCTGTACCTCTGAAACAAATAGAACATTATATGTTAAAAAAAAGATAGCAGGAAGGGAAAAATGAAGTGGGGGAATCAGAGGGGGAGACAAACCATGAGAGACGACTCTGAGAAACAAACTGAGGGTTTTAGAGGGGAGGGGATGGGTTAGCCTGGTGATGGGTATTAGAGAGGGCACGTTTGGGTGGAGCACTGGGTGTTATATGCAAACAATGAATCATGGAACACTACATCAAAAATTAATGATGTAATGTATGGTGATTAATGTAACACAATAAAATAAAAAAAATTAAAAAATGCAAAATAGTATTACTAGTTTTCACTGTATCAGAAGTGATGTGATATATAGAAAATCCAAGGGAGTAAAACAAAAATAATTTCTACTCTTCAGAAATGAATTTAAATTAAATGTGTGTCACTTTTTAAGGAGGCATTTGACACCTATCAATGCTAATAATGAGACTAAAATGATTTGACTAAGCTGAAGAGCTGCCTAATACCCAAAATAAGATCCCTTCCTTGAATAGTCATTGGAAAGCTTTCTCTGTGGATTTTAGAGTGGTGTCAAAAAGAATACCATCAGGATTGCAATATAATGAAGACTATGCTACAACATCCTTCCACAGCATTACTTCTTGTTAGTGCTGCTATATTCAGGAATATTCTAGGCTTCCTTCCATATGGGGAAGAGACAACCTTTTCCTCTACTAAGGAAGGCAGAGTTAGTGCAGGCCAAAAGATAGATAGATATCATAAGTATAATATTAGATATATATTGTTTTCTCAAATATGAGGAGAGTTTAGCAAACACCTTAAGGAAGAGTAAAAAAAATAATAATAATTAAAATGATGAAGAAAACAGAAAGCAAGCTCATGGAATCATTCTAAACAAATCAACAATATTATGTGGTAAAAATGGTTTAGTTTCTTTGTTATTGTTTGGAGGTAACCAGGAAGAGATAAAATACTTCAAAATAATCCAGTCATAAGGTCAAAAAATTTAGATGCCTTTGCACTTTTGGCACATTGAGGGATAATACTCGTTATTGACTCTTGAGCAATAAAACTGGAATCCCTCATGTGCTGGGACTGATTTCCTAGGTTCGGTATAGCTTTAGCTAATGGCTTATAGATTGTAAGATCGTCAGACCTTGCTGAAAGAGCCTATTAAGTCTGGCGATGGAAACCAAAGGTCAGTGGGCCAGGGCCAGGTGAATAGATTTCCTCAGTCAGGTAGGGAAAGCACTCACTAACAAGGTACCTTATTTCCTTAAACCCAGATAAATACAGACACCCGAAGAATAAGGCCATAAAGAATCCCCAATCATTTATATCACTGGGCCTCTGTGACTAAGGAAGTCTTAGATCACAGGGTGCTGGCAGTGCTACTTGGGACATAAAATAGGACTTGCCCCAGGGAGTTAGGATGATCTCAACGGATTCACACAGGAGCAGAGCTGACAAAATAGCCCTTGTACTTAACTCTCTCTGTCACCTCCCTGCAACCACTCAGCTGGGAGAAATTGATGTATGTATCATATATACACAATGTATTTACCCTGATGGTTCAATGTAAAGGAATAGAGAAAATGGGGAAAGGGGTATAAAAATGATATGCTTTTGTAAGTTACTCCCTACATTAAGAATACCAGATATTGTCTCATTATTGTAAAATGCACATCAAAAATTTGGAATGCTAATTTTTATAAAAAGGGAAACTTTTTTCCCCCAAGGATATCTTGATAATAAATATCAGAACTCTCAGTTTAGCATTCTACACATTATTCCCTAGAAGAGTTCAAAAACAAATGGCTATGATTTTAAGTTGTGGATTAGAAATCTGATCCAAACATAACACCCAAAATGCTCAATATTAATTCTGGACCTGTAACCATTAAAAGATTGAGAACACTCTGAAATACACTAGGCTCCAAGTTTTAAAGGCTGCTATGCGGTCTCTGTGTTTGAATTGCCCACATGATCAAAACTCCTAGTTTGGTCCAGTCTTACCCATTTTAAAACAATTTATTTATATCACAAAAATACACAGAAGAAAGATAAGATGTCAATAATAAAAACAAAAAAGTAAGCATATTGAATTAAACCATCCTTACTAATGCAAAATTGATCTCTAAATGTTTATAATCTAAATAGCTAAATATATTCCTCACTTAGTTGGGTCCTGGCATTATTAGTTAAGCACTATTCTAAAGAGATTCCAGTAAAAACATGGGTCATACTCTTAAGACAAAGTAAATTCACGGAAAATGTATTTCTCGCAAGTTCTTGCATATTTACATAGTATTATAAAATGGTCCAAGCAAACACAAAATGTCAATTAATATAAATTAGATCCCAAATGATAACCCATAGTATCACCTATTAATGGTCTGAGCATTATCTTGATAATGTTACAATGTTACATCTTTCCTCTTTTCAAGACTCATAAGAGATTATATACAGTCAAATAAGAAGGTAAATACTATTTTGTTGACATTTGGGAAAACAATTAATATCCCCCACTTTAGGGATTCTCTGGTAAACTATGCTCCATCACACAAATAAGGCTATTTCTCTTCCTTTCTTAGTATTGAAGGAAAAAGGATGGTTGGTTTGTCTCAAGTAATCTAGTATTTACTAATGTTAATATAGAAAATATGCTGCATAAAATACCACAAAATAGAGCAATTATTCTTGCCCAACACATCTGGATTTGTAGATGAGACATATTATTGATTAAGGAAATGAATAATTTTTGAAAACATTACTTAGACTTTGGTCTGTGCTCTGAAAGAAATGTTGAATAAATGGAAAGCCAAGAAATATCATGGAAAACCAGTTATAATCTTGGTAATTGGTGTGATCTCACTTCCATTGTTGAACAATGTACAAGAGTGGTTGTCCATCATACTTTGGCACCAAATCAGAAAGTGGTACTTCTAAGAGACACTTCAAGATTTCCATCTCAATAATAAATTATTGTATTGTACCCTAGGGCTTATCTGCTATAAATGTTTAGAACCATAAACAGATACAAGTTATATAAAAATATTGAACAATAATATCTATGATAGCAGGCCATTCTTGCATTTCCTTTGTCCAAATATCTCAAGCAGATAAAAAAAAGATACTATAAAGTAAATAAAGTTTGTACAAAATGTTGTATATAAAACAATGATTATTCACCATTTCATATACGAGTTTAGTGAATCAGACTTGGCATACCAAGTCTCTAAAGCTTTTCTTACTCAAGCTCACTCTTCATTAATTCTGATTTAATAATTAAGTGGGAAAGACTTAACAAACTATTTAATTTAAATAGGGAGATGTTAGTTTCAATACATACACACATCTATGTGGAAACTACTATGTGTCTTATATTTCTAGATTCTAAGGGATTAAAAAATGTATAAAACATGTTTCTTACATTTAGCAGTTTTTACTACATTTAACATGTCTGTATGAGTTTGTAACAATCACTACAGGCCAAAGAGGAGACCTTGAACAAGATGAATCACAGCCATATAGAGAGCTAGCTGGTGGGGTAAAACCAGGGAGCCCAACTAGGCAATTCCAGTCAGGAGAGTATGGCAATGGGAGAAAGAGGGAAGGACCAAGTTCAATGAGCTATATTAAATTTTCTGCAAATAAAGCATTTCAGTGGCAATATTTTCAGAAAATGCTACATGTTTACCCCCCATGACTCATACTTACTGGCATATTAAAGTTCTGAGATGTCCTAAAGTAAATACACTGCATACCTTTGACTTAACATTTCTCAAATTATTTGGCTACCTTTTTTTCCCACCTCAGGACACTCATTAATATTTCAAGGAATGTTTCATGACACTCAGTTTGAGAAATCCTACTGTATGCCAGGTACTTTCGTATGTGATGGTTTATTTACTCATCCACATCACATTTATATATGAATCAAGTAACACTCACAGAGTTTTACTAATTTGTTCTTATTTGCACAGTAACTATGCAACTGGAATGAAATTTAATAGGATTCTTGATTCTAGCACATGATTGTAGTATATCTGAGAGAAACATTAAAAGTGAGGCAGAATTCCAGAAGGACTAGTAGTAATGCACAAATCAAGTATAGTGGGAATACCTTATAGAGAATAACATGGAAGCCCACTTATGGTAGTTGGGGCACATGCTGGAGATCAATTATTATGAACAAGGTATTATCAAATTATTGGTGTGGGTGTGAGATTAGGAATCAGCTAGCAATTACAAATTCCTTGCATTGCAGTAGAGTCCCTGAAAATAAAGGTGACTACTTTCTGGATTGGTCCAAGATATTAAGGTCAGAGTCAAGCCAATGAATCACTATAAATGGTATTGATTATTAGGAAATAGGAAAACAAAAGAAGTCTCCATAAGAATGGGCATTTGGGGTTAGGCAGTCTGACGACAGTTATGAGGAGACTTACAAATTTGTCAGAAGAAACCAGTCTGAGAAGACTAGAAGCTACATACCATATGATTCCAACTGTAAAACATTCTAGAAAAGGCAAAACTACTGAGACAGTAAAACTATCAGTGTTGCCAAGGTTGTGGGAAGGATGAATAGTTGGAGCACAAAGGATTTTTAGTTCAGTGAAAACATTCTGTACAATGTTATAATAATGGATACATGCCATTATACATTTGTTCAAACTCCCAGGTAGTACACCAACAGTGAACCCTAAGTAAGGCAAACTATGGACTTTAGGTGATTATGACATGTTTATGTAGGTTCATCAATTGCTACAATTGATGGGAGGTCAATTATGGAGGAGGCATGGATGTGGGGAAACAGGAGAATATATTAGAAATTTCTGTACCTTTCTCTCAATTTCTTGTCAATTTAAACTGTTCTAAAAAAATTAAACCTTTAAAAAAGTTGTCAGAAAATTAGGGACTCACTTTGGGAGGTAGGCATTAGAGAGATATGGCATATTCTAGAGTGATGAAGGAGGGGTTTTAGGAAAATTAGCAGGGTTCAGGATGAGTAGAAAGAGAGAGAGAGATTGGAGTCAGTTGAGAAAGACAGTAACTCAGGAAGAGGGAATGCAGATTAGGGTAAGATTTATGTAGACACAGACGGGTGGAAATAAAGAGAAGTGAGTGAATCCTAGTCATTGCATTAGTGACAAGAACTTAAAAATACTGAATACACAAAAGAGTGAAGAATTATAAACATGTTTCTTATAAATGGATGTTAAATGACATAACTCCAAAATTTCCTACAAAAATTTGGAATATTTTTGGAATAATATTTGGAATAAATAGCTGCCAAAAAAAAAAGCCAATTTGAAGAGAAGGAAGAGGCAGTTGAATTTGATCTTGCACATGTTAAATTAGAGGTAACACAGGATATCCAAGCATTTTAAGTTTTTTACTGAGAGGTAAGAGTTGAATTTCTAAAAATGGATGAATTCATACTTAACTCAGGGAGAAACTGCAAGAAAATAAAAGATAAAAAATTGTTTTAATGTTTTTAGTTATTCCACTAACATTTATCAGTTAAATCAGGTTTATTTAAAATAACAAAGATGAAAACAGGCAGTATTTTTGTTAAAGTTTAGCTCAGCATTATATTAATAAGGAGCATCAACGTATTTGAGGCTGTTATCTCTGAAAATGAAACAAAATATACAATTTAACACCTGCCTTGTGTTATTTTTTGTAACAGAACCAGAGGTTTTTGAATTCCCCAAACAACAAAATGCAAAATAAAAGCATAACACCCAAAACCTCCTGCTTTGAATTAGAATTCAATGTACATTTCTTCTAGTTATAATTTTCTTGTCTATCATTCCCCAGATCCTAAATTAGACTTATTTGGCACCATGCCAGAGGACGGGTCTTTAAATCATAATGACACTCAGCTTTTACATACAGCAGTATTGATGGTAGGAACAGCAAAGCTGGGCAGTGCTAGAATGGAATGGGTGACAGATGTAGTTCCAATTCTGGCAGAGTGATTTAAAAAAAAAAAAGCCCTCAATTTTAAATACTGTTTAAAGAAATTAGATACACATTAACCATCAGTAGGGAGGAGGGAGCAAGTATGAGACAGATAACACCAAGTTAAAATATTTTGTGGGGGAACCATTCCAATGCTGTACTTTTTAAAAAAATTCTGTAAAATCAGTTTTATTGTAGTTAAATACTCTAAACACTGTGCAAAAAGGAGCTAACATTTGACCTTATAAATCTGAATTGTGGATTAAGATAGTCCATAGGTTTTTAATAATAAAAATCTCATAGAACTACTCCACACTCAAAAATCTTCCCCTCTGTTCAGATTAAACCAGATGTCGAGTTGAAATAAAGTGCCCTTAAAACAAAGTGTTGATATAAGCTGGAGCTATCAGCAACTGTAAAAAGGGAATATAAGAGACTGGTATCTCACTTTTTTAGAAAAATAAAAAAAAAATTAATGATTTTACCAAAAAGATGATTTCAGATTTCAGAACAGCCTTATAACTAAAAAGTATTTAAATAACATCTATAATTTCAATTAGTCTTTTAATTGATTTAATAGTCAATTAATATTCCATTTACCATTAAAATCATATCAGTTTAGTTCTATTCTTTACACTTTTTTAAAGATTTTATTTATTTGACAGATTGATAGAAAGAGAGCACGTAGGCAGAGCAGCAGGCAGAGGGAGAGGGAGAAACAGGATCTCCAGGGAGCAGGGAGCCCGACAAGGGGCTTGATCCCAGGACCCTGGGATCATGACCTGAGCCAAAGGCAGATGCCTAACTGACTGAGCCACCCAGGTGCCCCTATTCTTTACAATTTTAAAAAACTAGTATATACAAGTATGCATGTTTATGGCAATATAAATCCTCTCAAAAATGAATTTAGTGTGGCAGATTTTCTGTGGTATTGATAAACATATTTGTGTTATTAAGTACATAGCCAAATCATACAGACATTTACCATAAAAACAAATAGCAGAGGGGTGCCTGGGTGGCTCAGTCGTTAAGCGTCTGCCTTCAGCTCAGGTCATGATCTCAGGGTCCTGGGATCGAGCCCTGCATCTGGCTCCCTGCTCCTTGGGAAGCCTGCTTCTCCCTCTCCCACTCCCCCTGCTTGTGTTCCCTCTCTTGCTGTGTCTCTCTGTCAAATAAATAAATAAAATCTTAAAAAAAAAAAAAAAACAAATAGCAGAGAGTGGCCTTCTGCCATGGGTGCATCCCAGTGTGACTTGATGACAAAATAAGGTAAAAAATATTCTTCTAAGGGCATCCCAGGAATGTAATGATGAAAAGGTTGGTAGGGTATCTCCAAGAAACATAGTACAGAGAAAGGGGTGGGTTTTTATTTTTTCTTGCTTTTTAACTATATATATATATATATATATATATATATATATATATATATATTTTAGGATTTCTGCCTTTATTTAACCATATTTTTAACCTTATTTTAGGGAGTGCTCTTGTCCATATAAATGTGTATAAGTCACTTGAGTTCTGTATTGGGCCTTCCAAAAAATAAACTCAGGAGACATTTCATAATGTCATAGTGATAAAATCTTTAGTCCAAAATACTTTCCAAATGCTTTATTATTTGTCATTGAAAAGAAGACTTCAGAATCATGGAAAAATATTCAGGATTGAAAAATATATCGGTGTAACAATACAGCAGGTACAGAGATTGACTCATAGATAAACTACATTGTAGAGAATCACTCCGGTACAAATTCTCCTTGTATTTTGTCCATCATGATTTGATCTCTAGGTTGTTTTGAAATTGTTTTCAAAATTCCTCACAAAGATAACAGAAGACTATTGCCTCATTCTGTAAGCACAATCTCTACAAGTCCTACCAAAGATGTTTAGGAAGGGTGATTCCAAGAACAGGAATAAAAGAGGTTTAATGTGAAGACAGCCAATAAAGTAATCCGTGATTAAACCTGATACCTACCACCAAGGGTGAATAAGCCTCAATCCCGCAGGGAAATTTTGGAAAATGGTGCAAAACACATGCATCAGACTCTCCCCACCCAAGGGACAAGAGAGCTGTGTGATATTTATACAACTCCCGAAAGTCATTTAAATGGGGTTTCTGGGAGAGGGTGTTAATTCTTTGGCACTTTGAACTTGCTGTGCACATGGGCAGTATGACTGTCTTAGGAGTACAAATCATGGCAATTGGAAGGTGGCTGGAATACATGAAAAAGTCTGAGGAATACAAATTGAGCACTTACACCTCTACTAAATCTTCCAAAGGGAATAGAAAATATCCCTATGCTTTTTCTGTCTTTGCTGTTCTTCAATTCTTGGGAAAAATCAGAAAACAGAAACTATAACTGAATATGACCTGATTTAATTTCACTGAACTTTAAAACATGAAATATATGAAGCCAATTCTCTATTATAGAATAAATAGGCAAATATAGCATAACATTTCATGGTTTCTTTCTCATGGAGCCTAAAATTCCATATTCAGACTGAACACTTAGCCCAAGAAATCGTGTTTTAATTCACAATTGTCCTTTCCCAAGTTCATGAAAATACATGACTAACTGATGAGCAAAAAAGGGGGGGAGAGGAAGTTTCCATAAGTTTATTCTAAAACTGATTATTTTTCTTTATTTTCAAATTCCAAATGCACAGATTTTAAGTATACAGTCCGTTTGGGCAAATATATACATTTATGTAACCACCACTCTAATCGAAGCATAAAATATTACTACCATTTCAGAAAGCTTTTTTATTCTACTTGCTAGTGCACGCTCCCCTTCCCTGCATTCATTGTTCTGAGTTCTATCATCTTATCTCAATTTTGCTTGTTCTAGGACTTGATAAATGGAGTTAGATTTTATGGCTTCTTTTGTTCATTGTATGGAGACTCATCATGTTGTTGCATGTTTCAGTATTTTGTGCCTTTTTTTATTGCTCAGAAGAATTCAACTGAGTAAATATACCAATATTAGTTTATCCATTGTCATGCTGGTAGGCATTGAAGATACTTTCAGTCTCTGGTTATTATGAATAAAAGCTGCTATGAATATTTCTGTCAAATCTTTGGTGGACCTATGATTTCCTTCTCTTGAGTAAATATTTAGGAATGAAATGGCTGAGCCACAGAATAGGTGTGTTGTTCCATTGATTTATTTCCCTATTTTTATAAAATACTACTTTCTAGATTACTATAGTCATCAGGTAGGATGAATCCTCCAACTTGGTTGTTTTTCAAGATTGTTTTGACTGTCATAAGTCATTTACATTTCCATACTTTTTTTTTTGAGATTTCAAATGCTATAACAAAGCCTGCTGAGATTTTTATTGAAATGACATTGAATCTGAGATCCATTTAAGAAATATTTATGTCTTAAGAATATTGATTCTTCCAATTATTAAAAATGGTGTAGCTCTCCATTTTTATAAGTTTTCTTTAATTTTTCTCAGCAATGTTTTGTAGTTTTCAGTACAATGTTAATCATGTGTAGTTATATTTGTTGCTTAATTTCCAAAACTGTGGAGGATATTCTAGATTATCTTATTAAATTGGTTTATGGGGCACCTGGGTGGCTCAGTCAGTTAAGCATCTGCCTTCGGCTCAGGTTGTGATCTAAGGGTCCTAGGGTCAAGGCCCACATTGGGCTTCTTACTTAGCAGGGAGCCTGCTTCTCCCTCTGCCTCTCCCCCCACAACTGCCCCCCGACTTGTGCTCTCTTTCTCTGAAATAAATAAAATATTTAAAAAATGGTTTTTAATTTAGTTCTTAATTTATTTCTATTGGTGGCCAGAGAACAAGCTCTATATAACATTAATATTTTTAAATCTGAGACTTCTTTTATAGCTTAGCATATGAACTTTTTGGTGACTGTTCCATGTACAGATGAAAACAAGGTGCATTTTAGTGTTATATTAATGTCAATTTGGTCAAACTGATTGTGGTATTCAAATCTGCTATATATTTATGGTTGGTTTGGGGTTTTTTATTTTTTATTTATTTACTTTTTTACTCATTCTATCAATTATAGAGAAAGAGGTGTTAATGTCTTCCATTTCTTTTGGTTCTATTCCTTTACTCTGTTTATTTTTGTTTCATATGTTTTGATAGCTTGTTATTAGCTATGTGTAATTTTAGGATTATTCCTACTGAGTTGGTTCGTTAAAATAGTTCTTTGTCAGTATGAAATGTGGCTCTTTATCTTTGTAAATCTGTGTCTTGAAGTCACCTATGATATTAATTTTGTCATGACAACTGTCATAAGCTTTCTATTTGCCTGATACATCTTATCACATTCTTTTACCTCAACCTATCTTTGTCTTTATATTTGAAGTGTCTATAGTAAATGGCACATAGTTTGGTCTTGTTGTTACAGGATTTTCTTCTCCGTCAGTGCCCACAGTTCTTGGTCACGCCACTTCGAAGAAAGAAGAGATAAACCAGACAGAATGGTGGGCAGTAAAGCAAGGTTTATTGAGAGATAGCAAAGTGATACTACAAAGCTCCCAAGGAGGGAGGGGACCCAAGAGGGTTGCCACCAGAGTTTCTAAATCTAGGGGGTTTTATGGGCTTGTTAGTGGGTCTTTTTAATCTGATTAATCCTCCCTATGCTTGTCATCCAATCAGGTTTTGTCATCTATCTATTGCATGGGAAAGGTTGGGGGCTTCTTCCAGGGTAGTGTAAGATCCTTTTAAGGGTGGTTTCCTTTTAGGGACCCTCGTCCCTGCCTCCCTGCCTTCCAACTATCCTTCATCATTGTTTTTTATCCAGTCTGATAGAGTGAATAAAACACTAATTATAGTGTTTTGTCAACTTAATTTTAATGTGATTATTGATCTAGTTAGATTTAAAACTACCATCTTGCCACCTCACACTGGTCAGAATGGCTAAAATTAACAAGTCAGGAAACGACCGATATTGGTGAGGATGTGGAGAAAGGAAACCCTCTTACACGGTTGGTGGGAATGCAAGCTGGTGCAGCCACTCTGCAAAACAGTATGGAGGTTCCTTAAAAAGTTGAAAGTAGAGCTACCCTACAACAGAAAAATTGCACTACTAGGTATTTACCCCAAAGATACAAATGTAGTAATGGGAAAGGGCACCTGCACCCCAATGTTTATAGCAGTAATGTCCTCAATAGCCAAACTATGGAAAGAGCCCAGATGTCCACCAACAGATGAATGGATAATATATATATATACCCACAATGGAATACTACTCAGCTATCAAAAAATTGAAATCTTGCCATTTACAATGACCTGGATGGAACTAGAGGGTATTATACTAAGCAAAATTAGTCAGTCAGAGAAAGACAATTATCATATGATCTCACTCATATGTGGAATTTAAGAAATAAGACAGGATCATGGGGGAAGGGAAGGAAAAATAAAAGAAAATGAAATCAGAGAGGGAGACAAACCATAAGAGACTCTTAATCATAGGAAACAAACTGAGGGTTCCTGGAGGGGAGGAGGGTGAGGAGATGGGGTAACTGGGCGATGGACATCAAGGAGGACTCGTGATGTAATGAGCAATGGGTATTATATAAAACTGATGAATCACTGATCTCTACCTCTGAAACTAGTAATACATTATATGTTAATTAATTGAATTTAAATTTTAAAAATTGAAAAAAGATCATCTTGCTATTTGTTGTCTATGTGTCCCTTCTGCTATGTAATCCTTTGTCCTCCCTCTTTCTCTTAGAACATATTTGGTCAATTGAGGACATTTAGCATCATTTCTCTTTAATCAATAGAACTCACTGAATTATTTCTTTTTCAAATTCTTGTTCAGTGAAAAACATCATTATTTCTGCTTCACTATTGAAAGTTTTTTGTTTGTTTGTTTGTTTTTGTTTTTTCCTGGAGGTACAATTTTGGGTTAACAAATTTTTGTTTTGTTTTGTTTTGTTTCTTTTTTTCCCTCCTGTCATCCCTTCACATTTGCTGTTTTATTATCTTATTTTTGCTGACCATTGCTTCAGATTAAAAAAAAATCAGCTGTCATTTTTTTGTTCAATGTCTTTCTACTCTGGATGTTTATAAGGGCTTGGTTTTTGTTTGTTTGTTCGTTTTTTCTATCTCTGCTTTTCAACACTGTGATGTATTAAGTTTGATTTCCTTTGTATTCATCCTACTTAGGGTTAACTGAGTTTCCTGGAACTGTTATTGGTTGTGATTTATCAAATTACAAGTTATTTCAGTGAATATTTCTTCAAGCATTTGATTTTCCATCATTTCCTTCCTTCTCTTCTAAACTTCCAACTATATGTATGTTAGACATTTGATACTGTCCTTTGTGTCCTTGAATCTTTATTAATATATTTTTTAAATGTTTTTCTCTGTTCCATAGCTTAGATAACTTCTACTTACCTGTCTTCAAGTTCATGATCCATTTTTCTCTTTTGTCTAATCTAATGTTAAACAATTTAATTTTTCCTATATTATTTTTTAATTCTTGATTTCCATATAGTTCTTTTTAATAATTTTCATATATTTCTATAAATTCTCCATCTCTTAAACTATCTTTTTCATATATATTTCATTACATATTTATCAGAGTTGTTTTCAAGTCCTTGCCTAACAATTCCAATATTGAGATAATCTGGGTTTCCATTTCTATTGACAAATTTTTCTCTTGACTCCCCCCCTTTTTTGGTATATTAACAAATCTTATAACTGTAAAGGCAGAAAAGTCTTCCCTCCTTTCTCTGGTGGACATTTAGATAGTTGTGTGAGGCCTAGGTCGAAGAGGAAGCAGGGAGAGAGCGAGAGCGGATGTTGGCAGGAGTCATCCAAGACCTGCATTAGGCATATCCTACCCAGATGGCCAAGGGGAATGCCAATACAGAAGTCACAGGACGCATAATAGCATTGTGGTGTGTCCCCACAGCCCCCTCCTCAACCCACCCATTTTTTAAGGGATGTTTGGTAATCAGTAAGACAAAAGAATTTCTCACAGGTGCACCATGACAAGGAAGAAGGCTTCTTTTGTGGCTAACTACTGGGAAGGTCAGAGACATGTCCTGGCAGTGCTCCAAAGAAGCTGGATCAAACCAGACAAACTTGAGATGGTGGATGCCATGACAGCAATCCCCTGAGCAAATCAAGAAGAAAAGGGATGAAATCCTGCTCCCTGCCCCAAGTAATGAGTATTCCATCCTCTAGTTAATAAAAACCCTGGGACCTATTCTGTTTGGGACACCTGAGTCTCTCTCAAGCTGCCCACTCTCCCCTCTTGTTAACATACTCAATAAATTCTGTTTGCTGTGCTTTCTGGTCTCTTGCCTGAATTCTTCTATGCAAGAAGATAAAGGACCAAGGCCATATCACCCCAAGTGGTGTTAACATTTCTTCTAGGTTCTTTGGCTAGTCTAATAGTTAAATTGATACAAGACAGAGTAATAGGAAAAAAGCAAACAAAAGTTTAATAACACGTCTACCTCTTATATACATGGGAGAGACTCAGGAAAACCGAGTAACTTCAAAATTGCCAAAACCATCACCTTAAATGTCATCTTCATCTGAAGACAATAGAAGATGTTCAAGGTGGGGAATTAGTTAGGGGACATCACCAGGAAAAGCACAGTAAAAAAGGATAAGATTGTTACATAGATTTAAAGTCTTATCTTTTCCATTGATTTCCATTGAGTTTCGAGAGATTTAGAGTCATCACCTTTTTCCTGGAATAACAAGGGACACACTTTTACAAATGGACATATTTCTTATTCATGTAAAAGTCTCTTACAAAAGGGTAACTTCTATTTGGTTTTCAGAGCTTCTCCTGTGTTTGCAATTTCTTAAAAAATAATCAGCCTAAAATAATCTTTATGCTAAAGAGACATTTCCTAGTGGCAAATTCTGCTCCCTACATAATTGTGGATTATATTTTCCAGTGAGTATGGGTTCCTATATCTTCCTCTAATGATTAATGAGTTTTGTTCTATCAGCCAATTACATTACTAATGAATCATCTTGATCTCGTGATGGCTTGGTTTAATGCTTTGTAAGTAAGTGTCTATATTAGTTGTTCCCTTAGTCCTACAATCTCTTTAACCCAGTTACCCAATTCTCTTTCCCTTACAGGGAGCAGCTGCTAAAATTTCTTTCTTTCATCTGTTCAACTTTTGTCTTATCATTAGACTATTTGTAGTCTGTCCCATTTATGCATAGATTAGGGATCAGCCAAAGATTTGAGGGTTTTTATGCATGGATCTGAGGCTACCCTTTATGAAGCTCTCTCATTTTTGTGATATTGCCTATCAATATCCAGCTGCTTTTCAATCCCATGCTCCAACCATTTAGTTCTCAGGTCATAAAACTACAACTTTATGTTTGAGCTTTATTCACAGCATGTCATATTGATGTGACTTTGAGACAGGGAAACTGAAAAGACCCAATGAAAGACTGCCTTTTTACTGTCTCTATACTTACTAGGACCTACACCCCCACCCTACACATGCTTCATGGTGCAAATAATGAATGTCCTCCTTGTAAAGTTCAAGGAGTGAATGATTTCTTTGGAGTCTTCCAGCACAATAGATAACATCTAAGGAGTGACAGGGTGATCATGAACATTTTCCAAGACCACTGTCTCACCAAGACCCTTGGCTCCAGAGCATAAGTGATTTATGGAGAACTCTTAAACACTCATCTTTGTTTCTAGATTACTGTGAAGACATGTTACAGGACCACAATCCTCAGTAAAAACCTGGGCCCCAAGCAAAGATGAGACTCACTCTTCTTTCCTTTCTGAGTCTCCCAGATGCTCTATTTGTATCTACACTCTCTATATATTTTTAATAAACTCTGCTCTCACTTCCTTTCAGTTTGTGTTTGATTTCTATCCTGCACAAAGCCACAGACCCCCTTGGCTGGTCTTGCGGTGCCTCCCCTCTGGGTCCTCAGACTCAACCAGCCTACATCAGCTTTAACCCAATATTTCTTTCTTCCTGTCAGTGAGTGAATTCCCAACAGTTTCTGCCTAATTTTGGTCACTCCCCAATGCCTCTAAGTAACTCTGTATGTGTGTGTATTTTACATATATTTTGTCCAACATAGATAATTGGTTTTGACAAGAAAGGTAGTTCGATATAAGTATTACTGTACATCAGAGTTTTGATGTTGTTGTTCTTTGTATTTTTATTTTAGCTTTAGCTTGTGTGTGCTATGTGTGTAGTATATGTTTCAAAATGCATAACCATGGTAAAGGTACTACATAGGTAGAGCATTAAGAAAATTCTATACAAGTATGTGTTAATCCAGCATTTGCTTATCTATTCACATTCACAGAATTATCAGTAGAATTATTAGTTTTTCACTGGAATTTATTGCTACAATCAATAGTCAATGTATAAGTGATTGTTGACGATAACAAGTAGAGCAAAGGAGGATTTCACCAACAATTAGCTTTTCTAACACAAAAGACATGTATAAACATTCACCCATTTGGGATTCATGTTAGGAAAGCAGACAATAAGTGAATATAAATGATTGAATATCCATTTTTCAGCTGAGCAATGATGTATGTGACCTAGGAATTAAAGAAAAAGAAGTTTATTACACACAGAAAGGGAAATAGGCATGTGCCCCCTGCCCCATGTTGGAAGTTCAAGCAATCCAATTATGTAGGCAGTTTAAAGTGTATATGATCAAAACTTACTACCATGAGAAATAACAATGCATCTACTACAGTAAAATATAAAGGTGAAATGAAGTATATAAGATGGTGGCTATAATATTGGGCTAGAAAAAATATATGTACATTAAGAAAAGTATTCACAAAGAAAACAAAGGTGTAAGGCACAAAACATGTTATTTACTTAGGGATCCAATCAGTCTAGAATCAACTATTCTTCTGTATTCTAGCAACCTCTAAATTCATATCTTTTAAAAATCCCACCTATTTCCCAACCAGATTTGTCTCTAAAGGGAATTATCAATTTCATAATATAAACTACAAAGGATATTGTCATTTCTATAAAATAAATATACCTGAAGTTCATTCTTATTTGGGGCTTAAAGTACATTCTATCAAAAGGCTATTCAAAGTCAAAAGTTCATTTATTATTGGTAAAAAATCAAATTATTGTATTATTTTCTAACTATCTATCTAAGAAGAAAATACTAGAAATATCTTGAAGACAACAATCTCAGGAATGGACTGTCTATTCATTATTATCTTTAAAATATATTTTTGGAGAAACTCTTCTATTCTCACATCTGTCTCATAGTTGATACTAGCCAAAGAGCATGTACTGTAGTCCCCCTGTATTCACGGTTTCATTTTCTGTGGTTTCAGCTGCCCATGGTCAACCACAGTCTGGAAGCAGATGAGTCTTTTTCTGAGTAGCATCCGAAAGTCAATCGTAGCCTAATGTTAGGTCACAGTGTCTATCACTTCATCTCATCACATAGACATTTTATCATCTCACATCATCACAAAAAGAAGAAGGCTGAATACAATACAATAAGATATTTTGAGAGAAAGAATATATTCACATAACTTTTATTACAGTATATTGTCATAATTGTTCTATTTTATTATTAGTTATTTTTGCTGATTTCTCACTGTGCTTAATTTATAAATTAAACTTTATCATAGGTTTGTAGGTATAGAAAAAGCATGGTATATTTAGGGTTCAGTACTATCCCACAGTTTCTAAGTCTTAGAACATATATCACCGTGAACAAGAGGGGACTACCACAATGCAACCTCAAAATACTCAATCCACAAAGACCAGACATACTGGATCAATGGAATTCCATTGATATTTCAAAGTTCCTTTCAGAAAGGCCAATAATCACAAAGCTTTGATTACAGTACTTTGCTTTCACTCCATGTCAATTTAGATTCCAAGCATCAGTGGTGTCATTAACATAAATTTGCATACAAATAAAGATTACTTAAATGTCACTGCAAAGCTAGTACAGAGCAAACAGAGAGAAATAGATGAGTTCTGAACTGAAACTACTTTCAACACCCTTTTCATTAGTAGCAGGTTCTAACCTGCTACTGCATGAATTCCTCTAATAAAACTTTTCAACTAGATGTTTCATCTTCTTCGACATGGAATATTATTATATATGTAGAGCATTCCTAAGCACATTCTCAGATTTGGGGATTCCAAATGTCTTTTTCCCCACCTCCAATTTTCTCTATTAACCATTACAGGGAGTGTAATATTATACTATGATTCTGTGTAAGATATTGTCCTAATTGCACAAATAAGTTATAGATTTACAGTAATGTATTTTGTGCCTTGACATATCAGCATATCCAAGACTTTTATTATTAAACTTGCCAACAATGGTAGTGCCGCTCTTTGCTTTCTTACTTTGGCTTCTTCCTGAACTTGTGTTCTGGTCTTGATTCCCGTTCAGACAGAGAAGACTCCCAACAATAGTATACCAAAACTCTTTCCCAAATTCACTATTACTTAAAACTATTCTAGAAGATCTATCAGTCAAAATTAATCTACTAGAATTTTAAAGAATGTTTTCTTATATATGTGATCCTCAGGATGATTTCACCTTCCATTTTGGATTTTCATAGCACTATTAGATTTTCAATTATACCTAGGGAAATTATTTGGCTTCTATCCCACACTTCACCTGAACTTGCCTTCTCATTGTCACCAAACATCCAATTCAATGCCCTTTTCTATTCCTCATCTCAATTATTCTTGTGGCCAGATTCAAAAGAGTTGATTGCTCCTCCTTTTAAAAACTCTTCTTTTGACATCTGAAGCACTACACCTATAGTTGTATTCCTCTCCCTGGCTATTATCCCGGTCCTCCTTGCTGGCTTGCCTTCCTAAGATCTACATTTTGGATGTCCCAGGGCTCAATTTTGTATCCTATTCCATCTATGTTCTCTGCCCATGCAGTATCTTCCATTCCCATGGTTCCTAATAACATATATTTTCTGATGACTCTAAACTTATATCACCAGTCCTGACCATTCTCTTGAGCACCAGAATCCTATAAAGGATAGGATTTTTACTGCTCAAGAATCCACCTGAGTATTTCATAGGCACCTCAATATTAATGTGTTCAGAACTGAACACTTGAATTCCCCCTGAAACATACTTTTCATGAGTCTTTTTCAATTAAGTTATTATGTCACCATCTGCCCAGCTACTTCGGCCTATAACCTAGAAATAATGCATAATTTCCTGTTTTTTACCTTACTCTTGTACAATACATCAGTGAGTCCTGATGAATCAACTTCAAGAAGTAGTTAAATCTATTCAGTTCTCAATGCATCCACCGCTACCCTTCCAACCCAAGCTACTATTATTTTTCATGTAGACAGTAATTGTGTCTTACTCAGTATTTCTGCTTTCCTTCTTGTTTCTTTTATTTTCTACCATCAGGTTTATTTTTATAAATATAAATCAGATTATTTAACTGTTTTGCTTAAAAGCCTTCATTTGTTTTCTGTTGCATATAAAAAGTTCAAATATGGTGTTTCATAAAGCCATGGGTGATCTGATCTTTCTAGGTCTCTCAATTCATTTCCATCTTCCCTTCTCTGGCCCTGCTCATTAATTACTGTCCACACAGAGCTTCTTTCTTCTAATCAAACACACCCAAACTTCTTCTACCTCAGGACATTTGTACTGACTGTTCTTCCTCCTTGAATGATTTTTCCCCAGATCATCTCATGACTGGCATGTTAGTATTATTTGGATCCCACCTAAAATATCAAGAGGCTTTCCCTGAGTACTGAATCTAAAGTAATCACCTAGACTCTCATTTCCCAAACTCCTTAAGCAAAGTATATCATCACACTCTAATTTATTGTCTTCAGAAAACTTACAAGCATCTAAAATTATTGTATTTATTTTATTTTTACTTTTTTTATATTTGCCTTCCTCCACTGGAAAGTAAACTCTGCAAAAGCAGAGATTTAGCACCATCACTGCAGAGCTTAGAACCATGATTGTCAATCAGTAGAGGTTTAATGAATAGTTGTTCACTAAATGGATGAATGCATTTTATGAATTTAAAAGCCTATAGAAATTAAATTTCTTAAGATGAAATATCTAATAAATAGCAGAATAAATATATTACCTACAGTGCCTGCATGAAAATACTAATCTGACAAAAATGTGTGATTGGAATGGGGAGAGCTGGAGTCTCAGTTATGAAATGAGAAGTAATTTTGACCAGAAAGAAAAAATTCAAAGATGTCTAGGACCAGGATGTAGCAAAAAGGAATGAAAAGTGGAAATGGATGCAAGAGCCACAGGAGAAGCAAGCCTAACAAAAATTGTTAATTTGTTGCATATAAAGACAAGAGAGGAATCAGTCAAACCAAAGCTTTCCACTCTGAGTGAGAATACAAATACTAGTTTTCTCAGCAAAAGACAAAAACCTAGACATGAGAGATGTGTATGAGATTTAGTATGGCAATGTGTTTAAGTACTTAGTAGTAATCCAGGTAGAGATACATGGTCTTTAGTCAGCTGAAAATACAATCGAGCACACCAAAGAGAGATTAAGATTATATGTGTATGGGTTTTAGTTAGGAATATTAAAATATGATTGAGATAAAATAAAATTCGGTTTTTTAAAATGCACCATTTAAGGCGCCTGGGTAGCTCAGTCAGTTAAGCGGCGGCCTTCAGCTCAGGTCATGATCTCAGGGTCCTGGGATCAAGCCCCGCATCAGGCTCCTTGCTCAGCGGGGAGTCTGCTTCTCTCCCTCTGCTGTTTCCCCCACTTGTCTCTCTGGCTCTCTCTCTCTCTCTGTCAAATAAATAAATAAAATCTTTAAAAAAATAAAATAAAGATAAAATGCACCATTTAGTGATCTTGAAAAATGTATACATTCATGTAACTACCACCATACTCAACATATAGAGTAGTTAACAACATCTCAAATTTTTCCTCCATACACTTTTGTAGTTAATCTCCTGCCTGATATCCTAAGTGATAGCAATCACCTGTATCAGATTTTTGGTCCTAGAACTTTACCTTTTCCATAAAGTCATATATATGGAATAAAATGAAGTTCCAACTTTTAATGTCTGAATTCTTGCATTTTGAATAATGCCCGTATAATTCATCCATGTATTTTTTATTACTTAGTAGTATTTAATGATGTATCTGCATCACAATTGATTTGAAGCTATTAGCGATAAAATTTTTAGTATTAGTGTACAGGTCTTTGAATAGACATATGTTTTTATTTCTCTTAGGTAAAGATGTATGAATGGGATTGCTGGGATGTATGGAGAATAAAGATTAACTTTCTATGAAACTGTCAAACTCTTCTGTAAAACAACTATACCATGGTACATTCTCCCAGCAATATATGCAAGTTCAAGTTTGTCTACATTCTGCCAGGACTTGATATTGTTGTATTTTTAACTATAGCCATCCTAGTCGTTTGTAGTGGTACTGCATTGTAGTTTTTTGTTATTTATTTTTTTAAGATTTTATTTATTTATTTGACAGAGAGAGAGAGCGCGAGAGAGTGAACACAAGCAGGGGGAGTGGGAGAGGGAGAAGCAGCAGGCTTCCCGCTGAGCAGGGAGCCCAATGTGGGGCTCGATCCCAGGACCCTGGATCATGACCTGAGCCCAAGACAGATGCTTAATGACTGAGCTGTCCAGGCGCCCCTTGCATTGTAGTTTTATTTTGCTCTTCCCTAATAACGAATGATGTTGAACATGTTTTTATGCACTTATTTGTTCCATGTATCTCTTCTTTGATGAAGTGGCTGTTCAAGTCTTTTACCCATTTTTAGTGAGTTGCAAGAGTTCTTTAATATATTCTGATTACAAATGTGTTACAAGACACATTTTTATAAATATTTTCCCCAGTCATGGCTTACTTTTTCAGTTTTTTAACAGAATTTTTCAAAGGACAGGAGTTTTTAATTCTATTTAAAACCAGTGCATCAAACTTATTTTAGTGGGTTTTTTTGTGTGTGTGTTCTATATATGAAATCTATGCATAATTCAAGGTCACAAAACTTTTTCTTCTAGAATTTTTTTAATTTTGCCTCTTATATTTAGTACTATGGCCCACTTTGAGTTAACACTTCTGTGTGTGGTAGGAGGTAAGGATAAAGGTGGTTCTTATTTGTTTAATTTTTTGCATAGAGGTTTCCAATTGTTCAAACACTATTTTTAAAAAGCAATATATATTCTCCATTGAAATACCTTGGCGTTTTTGTTGAAAATCAAGTTACCATCTACATGTGTTTTTAGATATGGGTTCTCTTTTCTCATCCATTGACCTATATGTTTATCTTTATGCCAATATGTTATGATTACTATAGATTTAGAGTAAGAATTAAATTCTGATAACATAAACTTGTTTTTACAAAGTTGCTGTAGCAATTTCAGGTCCTTCACACTTGTATATGACTTTTAGAATTAGTTTGCCAATGTCTAGTTTTAAAAGTCTCCTAGTGTTTAGATGGGCATTAAATTGATTCTATAGACCATTTTGGGAAAAAAATGACATCATAGCAATATTGAGTCCTCAGAAACATGAACACAGTCTATCCTTTCATTGTTAGCTCTTCTTGAGTTACTCTCATTGATGTGTTGTCATTTTCATCATAAACATCTTGCGTGTTTTGTCAGATTTATCCTTAAGCATTTCCTATTTTTTATAATAAAGCAAATGGTAGTTTTTATTTAAATGTATTTACATTTTCAGTTTTTCATTGCATAAGGGTCTAAAAAACTCTGATAGTTTCAATATCTGCATTATCTCTTAGTTTCTGTTCATTTCTTTATGTCTTCACAGTGGGTTTTTTCTTATTTCATTGTTTTTTTTTCCTGTTATTGGTATTATAACTATTAGTATTATGGCTTTTTTGTGTTTCTGGTGATATTTAATAATCATGTTTGAAATAACAGTAGACACTGAGGCAAATGGGAATTATAGCTGCAAACAAATTTTGCAGACCTTTCTTCTGTGAGGCTGTTAGCATAGGAGGTTAAATCAGTTTAGATAAGTGAGTGGAATTTGTGCTTTGATGTTGCTAGTCAACCTCAGTGTCCTACAGGTTTCAAAGGGCTGCATGACTTTGTGTTTAGAGAGCAACGTGTGGTACTGGGAGCTTTTCCTCAATATCCCTGCTCTACACCAATTTTGCTTTTGCAAAATCATGAAGTTGGTGCCAAAGAGAAGGGTCTTTCTCCACACTCTTGCCTTTACCCAGAAGTAGATTGTTGTTGCCTGTTACCCAGTGCTAGACTTGTGGTGGGAGCAAGAATTTTCTCTATTCTCCTGGTACAGCTTCAGTTTTTTTTTTTAATAATTTTTTATTGTTATGTTAATCACCATACATCATTAGTTTTTGATGTAGTGTTCCATGATTCATTGTTTGTGCATAACTCCAAGTGCTCCACGAAGAATGTGCCCTCTATAATACCCATCACCAGGTTAACCCATCCCCCCACCCGCCTCCCCTCTAGAAACCTCAGGTTGTTTTTCAGAGTCCATCGTCTTTAATGGTTCATCTCCCCCTCCGACTTACTCCCCTTCATTCTTCCCCTCCTGCTATCTTCTTCTTCTTTCTTTTTTTTTTCACATATATTGCATTATTTGTTTCAGAAGGACAGATCCGTGATTCATCAGTCTTGTACAATTCACAGTGCTCACCATAGCACATACCCTCCCCAATGTCTATCACCCAACAACCCAATCCCTCCCACCCCCCACCACTCCAGCAACCCTCAGTTTGTTTCCTGAGATTAAGAATTCCTCATATCAGTGAGGTCATATGATACATGTCTTTCTCTGATTAACTTATTTCACTCAGCATAACACCCTCCAGTTCCATCCACGTCATTGCAAATGGCAAGATCTCATTCCTTTCGATGGCTGCATAATATTCCATTCTGTATATATACCACCTCTTCTTTATCCATTCATCTATCGATGGACATCTTAGCTCTTTCCACAGTTTGGCTATTGTGGACATTGCTTCTATAAACATTGGGGTGCACGTACCCCTTCAGATCCCTACATTTGCATCTTTGTGGTAAATACCCAGTAGTGCAATTGCTGGATCGGATGGTAGCTCTATTTTCAACTGTTTGAGGAACCTCCATACTGTTTTCCAGAGTGGTTGCACCAGCTTGCATTCCCACCAGCAGTGTAGGAGGGTTCCCCTTTCTCCACATCCCCGCCAACATCTGTCGTTTCCTGACTTGTTAATTCTAGCCATTCTGACGGGTTTGAGGTGGTATGTCATTGAGGATTTGATTTGAATTTCCCTGATGCCGAGCGATGTTGAGCACTTTTTCATGTGTATGTTGGCCATTTGGATGTCTTCT
>NW_027397064.1:24246854-24391219 GCF_003265705.2 Callorhinus ursinus
TGGTCGTCTTTTGGTTTTGTGGACTGTTTCTTTTGCTGTGCAAAAGCCTTTTATCTTGATGAAATCCCAATAGTTCATTTTTGCCCTGGCTTCCCTTGCCTTTGGTGATGTTTCTAGGAAGAAGTTGCTGTGGCTGAGGTAGAAGAGGTTGCTGCCTGTGTTCTCCTTTAGGATTTTGATGGACTCCTGTCTCACGTTTAGGTCTTTCAACCATTTGGAGTCTATTTTTGTGTGTGGTGTAAGGAAATGGTCCAGTTTCATTCTTCTGCATGTGGCTGTCCAATTTTCCCAACATCATTTGTGACTGTCTTTTTTTCCATTGGACATTCTTTCCTGCTTTGTCAAAGATGAGTTGACCATAGACTTGAGGGTCCATTTCTGGGCTCTCTATTCTGTTCCATTGATCTATGTGTCTGTTTTTTGTGCCAGTAGCATACTGTCTTGATGATGACAGCTTTGTAATAGGGCTGGAAGTCCGGAATTGTGATGCGGCCAGCTTTGCTTTTCTTTTTCAATATTCCTCTGGCTATTCGGGGTCTCTTCTGGTTCCATACAAATTTTAGGATTATTTGTTCCATTTCTTTGAAAAAGGTGGATGGTATTTTGATGGGGATTACATTGAATGTGTAGATTGCTCTAGGTAGCATTGACATCTTCACAATGTTGGTTCTCCCAATCCATGAGCATGGAACGTTTTTCCATTTCTTTGTGTCTTCTTCAATTTCTTTCCTGAGTATTTTATAGTTTTCTGAGTACAGATCCTTTGCCTCTTGGGTTAGATTTATTCCTAGGTATCTTATGGCTTTGGGTGCAATTGTAAATGGGATCGACTCCTTGATTTGTCTCTCTTCTGTCTTGTTGTTGATGTATAAGAATGCCACTGATTTCTGTGCATTGATTTTATATCCTGCTACTTTACTGAATTCCTGTATGAGTTCTAGCAGTTTTGGGGTGGAGTCTTTTGGGTTTTCCACATACAGTACCATATCATCTGCAAAGAGTGAGAATTTGACTTCTTCTTTGCCGATTTGGATGCCTTTCATTTCTTTTTGTTGTCTGATTGCTGTGGCTAGGACTTCTAATACTACATTGAATAGCAGTGGTGATAGTGGACATCCTTCCGTGTTCCTGACCTTAGGGGAAAAGCTCTCAGCTTTTCCCCATTGAGAATGATATTCGCTGTAGGTTTTTCATAGATGGCTTTTATGATATTGAGGTATGTACCCTCTCTCCCTAGACTCTGAAGAGTTTTGATCAAGAAAGGATGCTGTACTTTGTCAAATGCTTTTTCTGCATCTATTGAGAGGATCATATGATTCTTGTTCTTTCTTTTGTTAATGTACTGTATCACGTTGATTGATTTGCAGATGTTGAACCAGCCTTGCAGCCCAGGGATAAATCCCACTTGGTCATGGTGAATAATCCTTTTAATGTACTGTTGGATCCTATTGGCTAGTATTCTGGTGAGAATTTTTGCATCCATGTTCATCAAGGATATGGGTCTGTAATTCTCCTTTTTGATGGGGTCTTTGTCTGGTTTTGGGATCAAGGTAATGGTGGCCTCATAAAATGAGTTTGGAAGTTTTCCTTCCATTTCTATTTTTTAGAACAGTTTCAGGAGAATGGGTATTAATTCTTCTTTAAATGTCTGATAGAATTCCCCTGGGAAGCCATCTGGCCCTGGGCTTTTGTTTGTTGGGAGATTTTTGATGACTGCTTCAATTTCCTTAGTGGTTATAGGTCGGTTCAGGTTTTCTATTTCTTCCTGGTTCAATTTTGGTAGTTGATACATCTCTAGGAATGCACCCATTTCTTCCAGATTATCTAATTTGCAGGCATAGAGTTGCTCATAATATGTTCTTATAATTGTTTGTATTTCTTTGGTGTTGGTTGTGATCTCTCCTCTTTTGTTCACGATTTTGTTGATTTGGGTCATTTCTCTTTTTTTTTGATCAGTCTGGCCAGGGGTTTATCAATCTTGTTAATTCTTTCAAAGAACCACTTCCTAGATTCGTTGATCTGTTCTACTGTTTTTTTGGTTTCTATTTCATTGATTTCTGCTCTGATCTTTATTATTTCTCTTCTCCTGCTGCGTTTAGGCTTTATTTGCTGTTCTTTCTCCAGCTCCTTTGGGTTTAGGGTTAGGTTGTGTATTTGAGACCTTTCTTGTTTCTTGAGAAAGGTTTGTATTGCTATATACTTTCCTCTCAGAACTGCCTTTGCTGTATCCCAAAGACTTTGAACAGTTGTGTTTTCATTTTCATTGGTTTCCATGAATTTTTTTCATTCTTCTTTAATTTCCTGGTTGACCCATTCATTCTGTAGTAGGATGCTCTTTAGCCTCCATGTATTTGAGTTCTTTCTGACTTGCCTGTTGTGATTGAGTTCTAGTTTCAAAGCATTGTGGTCTGAAAATATGCAGGGAATAATCCCAATCTTTTGGTACCAGTTGAGACCTGATTTGTGACCTAGGATGTGATTGATTCTGGAGAATGTTCCATGGGCACTAGAGAAGAATGTGTATTCTGTTGCTTTGGGGTGGAATGTTCTGAATATGTCTGTGTGAAGTCCATTTGGTCCAGTGTTTCATTTAAAGTCTTTATTTCCTTGTTTATCCTTTGCTTAGATGATCTGTCCATTTCAGTGAAGGGGGTGTTAAAGTCCCCCACTATTATTGTATCGTTGTCGATGTGTTTCTTTGCTTTTGTTATTAATTGCCTTATATAATTGGCTGCTCCTATGTTAGGGGCATAGATATTTACAAATGTTAGATCTTCTTGTTGGATAGGCCCTTTAAGTAGGATATAGTGTCCTTCTTCATCTCTTATTACAGTCTTTGTTTTAAAATCTAATTTGTCTGATATAAGGATTGCCACCCCAGCTTTCTTTTGGTGTCCGTTAGCATGGTAAATGGTTTTCCACCCCCTCACTTTCAACGTGGGGGTGTCTTTGGTTCTAAAGTGAGTCTCTTGCAGACAGCATATTGATGGGTCTTGTTTTTAATCCAATCTGATAGCCTGTGACTTTTGATTGGGGCATTTAGCTCATTTACATTCAGGGTAACTATTGAAAGGTATGAATTTAGTGCCATTGTATTGCCTGTAAGGTGACTGTTACTGTATATTGTCTGTGTTCCTTTCTGATCTATGCTGCTTTTAGGGTCTCTTTTTGCTTAGAGGACCCCTTTCAATATTTCTTGTAGGGCTGGTTTTGTGTTTGCAAAGTCCTTTAGTTTTTGTTTGTCCTGGAAGCTTTTTATCTCTCCTATTTTCAATGATAGCCTAGCTGGATATAGTATTCTTGGCTGCATATTTTTCTCGTTTAGTGCTCTGAAGATATCATGCCAGTCCTTTCTGGCCTGCCAGGTCTCTGTGGATAGGTCTGTTGCCAATCTAATGTTTCTACCATTGTAGGTTACATATCTCTTCTCCCGAGCTGCTTTCAGGATTTTCTCTTTGTCTCTGAGACTTGTAAGTTTTACTATTAGATGTCGGGGTGTTGACCTATTTTTATTGATTTTGAGAGGGGTTCTCTGTGCCTCCTGGATTTTGATGCCTGTTTCCTTCCCCACATTAGGGAAGTTCTCTGCTATAATTTGCTCCAATATACCTTCTGCCCCTCTATCTCTTTCTTCTCTTTCTGGGATCCCAGTTATTCTAATGTTGTTTCGTCTTATCGTGTCGCTTATCTCTCGAATTCTGCCCTCGTGATTCTGTAGTTGTTTATCTCTCTTTTTCTCAGCCTCTTTATTTTCCATCATTTGGTCTTCTATATCGCTGATTCTCTCTTCTGCCTCATTTATCCTCGCAGTTTGTGCCCCCATTTTTTATTGCACCTCATTAATAGCCTTTTTGATTTCGACTTGGTTAGATTTTAGTTCTTTTATTTCTCCAGAAAGGGTTTCTCTAATAACTTCCATGCTTTTTCCAAGCCCAGCTAGTACCTTTAAAGTCATGATTCTGAACTCTAGGTCCGACATCGTACTAATGTCCGTATTGAGTAGGTCCCTGGCAGACGGTACTACCTCTTGTTCTTTTTGCTGAGGTGATTTTTTTCATCTTGTCATTTTGTCCAGAGGAGAACAGATGAATGAGAGAACAGAATGCTAACAGGTTAACAACGTCTCCAGCAAATATACTCTATACAAATCAGAAAAGACCTGAAACCAGGGGACAAGAAAGGAAAAGAAAGAAGAGAAAAAAAAAGGATAAAGAAAAAGATAAAAACAAACAAAAACAGAACAAAACAAAAAAAGAACAGAATATGATCAAATATGATCAGGCTAGTGCATAGATCAGTGCCACACACTAGCTTTTGGGCATATTTTGGTCTGTTAGAAGAAAGTGCCTGCTAAAATTTTAAAGGAAGAAAGACTTATATATGTACAAAATAAGGGTTGATACAATGAAGGGATGGAAGATGACTGTAAAGATGAAAATTATAAAAGATTTTATAAAAGGACTTGACAAGATAAGAAGTTGTTTTTAAAAAGAAAGAAGATTTAAAAAGAAAAAGAAAAGGGAGAGAATGTGATCAGGCAGGAGAATAGAACAAAGCCATACACTAGTGATTTAGGGTATATTTTGATCTATTAGAAGAAATTGTATCTCAAATTTTTAAAGAGAGAACAACTTATATATATATGCCCAAAATAAGGGTAACTACTATGAATGGATAAAATATGACTCTAAAAATGAAAAATAAAAAATGTTTTTTTTTAAAAAAGGGATTGATAAGATGTTGTTTGAAAAAGGGAAAAAGAAAAATTCAAAAAAAAACAGTTAAAAAATTAACTTTGAAAAACTAATGAATTATGGTAAAAAAGCCATGAATTCTATGTGCAGTATTCCCCTAGCGCTGGAGTTCTCCCGTTCTCCTTGATCGTATACTTGGTCTTGGCTTGCTGGCTGTTCATGCTGATCTTCTGGGGGAGGGGCCTGTTGCCGTGGTTCCCAAATGTCTTTGCCGGAGGCGGAATTGCCCCGCCCTTGTGAGTCCAGGCTAAGCAAGCTTCTCCGGTTTGCTCTCAGTAGCTTTTGTTCCCTGCAAGCCCTGGAGGACCAGGGTGAAAATGGTGGCCTCCCAATCTCCACCCGGAGGAGCTGAGAACTCGGGGCCCGCTCCTCAGTGCGCCCCCAGAGAAAAGCAGTCACTCCTGTGTCCCCGGTCTCCGGCCGCACTCTGTGTTCACCCGGCCTGTATCCGAGCGTTTCTCTCTCTGGCACCCGACCCCGTGTGGAGTCTCCAAACCCAGCAGATCTCTGCGATGCGCTCCTGCGCCGCTCCTCCTGGGGGAGGAAGGGGAGTCTCCCCGGATCTGCTGCTTGTTGGGTCCCTGCTGGAGGAGCGGATCACAGTTTATGGCCACCCTGAGCTGAGAGCCCGCGCCTCAGCTCCGTCTCTGCAGCCGGCTTCCCCGCTCCGATACCTGGGAGCTCTGCCGCACTCAGGCACCCCCAGTCTTTCTGTGACCCCGAGGGTCCTGAGACCACACTGTCCCGCGAGTGTTCCACCCCCTGCTTAGCCACTGGAGCGAGTGACATCCCTCCGCAGAGCCGACTTCTAAAAGGTCCAATTTTGTGCTCCGCGGCTCTAGGACTTGCCAGAAGCGGCCGACGGAGGCCCCCTCTCCCGCCGTCTATCCTCCCGAATATCGCCTCGGATTCACTTCTCCGCACGTCCTACCTTCCAGAAAGTGGTCGCTTTTCTGTTCAGAGTGTTGTTACTATTCTTATCTTCGATCTCCTGTTGAGTTCATAGGTGTTCAGAATGGTTTGATCCCTATTCAGCTGAATTCCTGAGACCAGATGAAATCCAGGTCTCCTACTCCTCTGCCATCTTGCTCCGCTCCCCCAGCTTCAGTTTTAAGCATGCTTCTGTATCTGCAAGCTTGGAGTGTAGATTTTTCACCGTTCATGTCTCTTAGCCCCAGTCTCTGTTTGTATCTGGGGAGTTCCTGCACAAAAGAGTGTTGCTTGCCTTTATCCCATTGGTAGAAAACTTATATTTCACAATTCAATATCCTGGACCCAAGAGTTTTTCCTGTGCCTTCCCTAGGATCACACATTTTGCTTCTACGTTTTCTCCCAGATGTAATGAGTTTTTACTTATGTTCTGGTGGCCAGAAGATTTTCTACCCCTTTCCAGATGAAGTTGGATTTTGTTCCTACTCCATCAAAAACAGTAGCTCTTTGCCTGGGTCCTAGGGATGGAAGGATTTCCTGCCATTCCCCAAAAGATTAAGGTTTTGCACCATATGAGAGGAAGGTCTGGGGCAGGGTTTTGGGTCTGACTCCAGTGCCAACCAGTTATCAATAAAACCTAATTAAAAAAACAAACTGATTTAGCCTAGCTATAATTCGCCAACCTCTGTCTTAAGGAACTCAGAGAGATGTGAGATAAAATGCAGAGGAAAAGAGATGAGAAAAGGGGCTTCATGCTCTTTTATGTGCTTTCTTTACAATACATAAAACCTTATTCCCACCCTCCCCAAAAACCATCTCACATGATTCTAATAAATAACCAAGTATATTGTGAAGCCTTCATTTCTTAATCATGCATCCCCCTATTGACATTTACTTCCCTGTATTATAATTATGAGGCTACACATCCACTTCACCTAACCTATTCTGATGTCCTTGAGAGAAGACGTGTCTCATTCATCTTTGTATAGATATTTTTAGGAATGTAACCATGAGTCTGGAAAGAAAACTAAAAAAACATATGAGCAACAAAAATGACTTACCTGATGTACTCAATCAGTTGTGACCAAATCAGCCTCATTTTATTATGTCCTTGAGCAATTCTTGGTTGTGAGAAAAATAAAAGAATGTCCAGGAGGCAGATGATGAAAAAAGGAATCCATAAGTGGGTAACTCCATGAGTTCAAAAACATGGACTCTCGAGTGGTAAGTGTCTAGTGGTGGCAAAGGTGGTGACTACAGGGAGAAAAGAAGTACAGTTTAGATAACGTGTAAGAAGGAAAGAAAATAAGATTTAAAAATCCAAGATTATCTTTGTAAATTTACTTATGTCTATATGTTAATTTTGTTCATTCTAAATGGAAAACGCAAATACAGTGGAAGTTCATGGTGACATAACTAGGTTTCTAACCCCTCAGGGATGGAGAAAGTTGTCTCTACTAGGCAGAATGCAAGGTATTGAGAAGACGTTCAGTAAAAATGTCGACTGATGGGTGAAGAGTCCCCCCCTTTAGGTATTTCTAATTGTTTTATCTGGTCTGTGCCAGTTGAAGGGATAAAAAAGCAGGAAAAGCAAGACAGGATGTTTCTGCTACAATAACAATTGACAACACTACTGCTACTGACAAGAGAAGAATATGGTAAAACCTGTCAAGTTCTCCAAATTTAGAAAAGGTGTTCAATATAAAGTGAGCTACATATTTCACAAAGTGTTTTCGTATTTCCTTTGAGCAATTCATGGTAAATAGATTCAAGCTTTTTTAGTCTGTGTCTCAAAATTCCAATTCTAATGTGGCTTTTTATATTCCCCAGTGTTGCCATGTTTCCAGACCTTTCATTTTTCTTCCATCTTATCTCAAGGCTGAAAGAAGTTTATCATATTATTAGACAACAGAGCAGAACAAAACAATACATCAAGCCCCAGCACTTAGTATTGCTTTGCAGAGAAGATCAGGTGAATTCTCTTACTGTGTGGTTAGAGAAACAGAACAGGATGTCCCATATCCCATATTTCAGAAATTGCACAGAGTTGATGTGCCTAATTAATGTTAAGGGAACAAAAGTATAGCAAACAGATTAGAAAACAAGAAATTAAAACAAATACTGAAAGCCTAAGTCTTGACAAAAGAGTTTTAGTAAACCAACCTCAGGAATATGTAGGGCAGAAAGAAATTCTGATGTGATATATGAATTAGACACATAATAAAAACTTTCATTCGATCATTTAAGAGCGGGACTTTGAGTCCAGTTGTCATTCTTTCACACGTCAAATGCTATCACTCTTATTAACATAAAGATATGTTACAATTTAATCCCACAACTCACCTACGTTGATCATTAAATGGTACTATTAATTTATAAAGTTGGGTCTTCTCTGAAAATAGACATCTGAAATATCCATAACTGCACATTTTTAAGGAATAATCATACAATAGTACATTTGTAATCTAAAAATCTCAATTAAAAACGAACATAGTGAAAACTTTTTTTTTGTTATCATTCAGGTAAGTTTCAAGAGAAACTAGGATCAGTATTATTAAATCTTTGGGAATGGATATTGGGCTTGTTTCATCTTCAATTTTGGAAATAAATGCATTTTAGCTATGATACATGAACTCAATTGGCCACATCGAGCTTAAAATGTGTGAGAAAGATTGTCCTGTGGTATTTGCAGTAATAAAACACAGCTGACGTGATCATTCAGCTACATGTTCTGGACGGTTATTGCATGCCTCAAGTGGGCAATGTCAGGCACCAGAAATGTAAATCCCATGAGAAATGTAGTCATTTTCCCCACATGCAGGACCTGAAGCGCCACTTGATTATAAAATGCAGGGTACAAATGACAGAAGCAGCCACAATCATGAGCCTAGGCTCTACAAATGAGCAAAGGATCACAGCAAGTGTGTGCTAAACACAGAGCTAGGCTTTCAGCAACCCAACTTCCCTCGCTTTTTACCTTTAAACTTACATTGTGGTCAGTTGATAAGCTCCTACCTCTTATGCTTTTCATAAAAATTTTTAAAGGGTCATCATAATTCTTTAGAGTATCTTTCTTTTCTTTTCTTAAGCTTTTAAAAAAGGCTTAACTTTTTTTTCTTGCATATGCTATTATGAGGAATTTTCTTAAAGAGGACTACAAAGAGGAGTTTCCTTTAACTGGATTCAATTAAATTTTTGTAGATCGACGATATTAGACTCTGGAAAGTTACTCTCATGGAGCTTATCATCTAGCAAGGAAAAGGAAATGAATCTTGATATTAACAATAAGATAAAATTCAGATTAGCTATTAAAAATTTTTGAATTAATAAAATGATAGCATTTTAAGTATTTATTAAGTGGAGATTACCGAAAGCTTCTTCTGGCCGTCGTGGGCCAGTAGGAGGGATTTTTTAAATAAATGAAGCATATCCTTCAGTAATTGACCTGCATGCAGTAATATCAACCACCACCTAAGCAAAAGAGCTTTTTACCAAGGACTGTGTCAGGGTGTTGTGCTTGGTTTGTACATGTGGTTATTGCCTTAATTCCAATGTTACTTTTTCTCTATATACAATCAGTGTGAAGCCATCTCACAATGATGTACTAATAATGCAATGTTTGTAAGTCATAAATCTCACTGCTTTTCTAATCAGGATTCTAAATTGAATAAAAATCATAACAATTTCTAATTCTCCATAATAAAGCTGAATAAAAGGAAAAAAAAATGTTACTTTGGAGCACAGGCATTGTGGGGGGGAAAATAAATGTTGATTATTCTACAGGGTGTTTTGGTTTAATGAATAGAGATTAGTACATTATACTTAGATCACTTTTTTTAATTTAAAAATGAACACTGAGAGATTCAGAGCATTTTAAAAGTTATTTTTTTTATATTACTGGCATTAAATATTAAGCAAGTCGAAGCTATTGAGAAATTGTGTTTGCATTGCTAATCTACACAGCCATTCTGTTCTTTCTTGAATCTGTGCATTTCCAGATAAGATTAAGGAAGGAAATCAACATGCGGGGGGTAGTGGGGAGTGGGGGGTGGTGTAGTTGGTAATTTTCTCAAATTGGCTGATGTGAAGAATTCTTGAAAGAGAGAAGGGGGAACAGAAATGGATGGGCTACCTAGAAGCATCATCACAGTTATAAAGATGTAAAGCATGGGAATTGAGAATAAAGGAGTCTGTAGTGGCTGGAGAATTAGGAGTACTTTGTGCAGTACTTTAAATAAAGGGTTTTTTTTTTTTCCCCAGAGATACAAAATTTTGTCCCAGTTTGTTTGACTCAAAGCTTACAGAGTCAAGCCAAACTGTTCAAGACAAGAAGAAAAGCTTTGTGATACTGAAAGAAGCCAAGTCCTTTAAAATCCTTTCAGTGCGTGGAATACATTTCAGGGCTGCTTCTGGAGTCAGCCAGCTTATGCATGCTAAAATTGCCCAGTCTTATTTTCCACACCAAATGCATTAGAAATCCTTGACCACACTGTACATAGTATTAAAGTAGAATAAGACTCTCAAAGTGGCCTTATATTTTGTTCATATTGTCCTTGAAGTTTAAATGACAAAAGTAAATGGAAAGTTTAAGTCAATTTTTCATACGAGAATTTTCAAAGGCACAAAATTTTATTGTTCTGTGGCATGGTCCATATGTTTAGACTAGAGCTTTTAATGGGTCAGCCAGAAGACAACAGAATAGACAGTCATATTTTACTTTCTTTCACTACTTTAAATTGTTTATTCCTGTGTTGCCTCCAGTTAACTACACTTACTATAGGAAACGAATCATACTTATTGCTCCATCTTATATTCTTGCTGAGTTTCACATAGAAGTTTCAGTTTCTGTAGAAACACGGTGCTACTCAACTCAGGATTCCCTTTGTAATTAAATCAGACTTTATCACAAAATCAGGGCTGAAACAGTAGCAACCATGTTGCATTTAATCCTGTCATATATTTAATTATTACATCCTTTAAAGCTGAGATAGAAAGAGATGTGTCCAAAAGAAATGTGTTATTACCTCAAACATTGAAATTAGGACCTTTGAGTTTGAGTTTTATATTATTCATTCCTCCCCAAATTTTCACAGTAAAAACATCTCCTGTGGCAAATTTGAACTTTAGTAAGATGTAGAAATCAGACCACATCGCTGGAACTTCTTCATGCCTAAGGTCACTATGGGGAAAAGCCGGTCCCTTTCATTAGGTTTAAAAGTGGGATATCCAACCCTTGCAGAAAGTGGCACTTATACAAACTGAAAGACATTAACTTTTAGTAGAGACTTTTGTGGAAGATGCCAATGTAGAGTATAGTCATTGCCATGGAAAAATCTTCTATCACTTTAACCAGTAAGTAAAATTAAAGACTTTTACTAAGTAAAAAGTTAGGGTTCATCTCCTCTAGTAATATATTATTGCATACCAATTTCTGGTTCCAGGGAAAGAAGACGAATTTGAGAAGTCCCTTCCCCTCATAATTACCAGTGGACCAAGGTTAGAAAGACTATATACTTCAGATAAATAATATATACTGCCTTGGAGAGAGAGAAAAGTTTGGGCATAGGGTAGCATCATGCAACATGGAATATAAACTCACTTAAAGGTTTTTTTGAATATAGTACCTATGTAGGTATCTTGGAGTCATTGGCTACAGATCTCCCAAAGGAATGTTTTGCATTAATCAGATGGTCTAACAAATACTCTGTGGATTTTGAAGAGATGGATTTGAATTGCTAAAATTGTGTTCAGAATTTCTGCATCTATGTTCATGAGGCATACTGATCTCTTGTCATGTCTTTGTCTGGGTTTAGTATCATAGTAATACGAGTCTCATAAAATAAGAAGTGTTCACTCTCTGTTCTCTTTGCTGGAGGAGGTTGTACATGGCTGATGTTATTTCTTTTCTTTTGGGAGAATTCAATAGTGAAGCCATCAGGCCTGGAGTCTTCTTTGTGGGAAGGTTTTTAACTATGAATTTAATTTCTTTATAGATATTAGACTATTCAGGTTATATATTTCTTCTTAAGAAAGATTGTGTAATTTGTGTCTTTAGGGTATTTTCTGACATAAAGTTGTTTATAATAATCCCTCATTATCCTTTTAATATCTGTAGAATCTACATTGTGTCACCTCTACCTTTCCTGATAAAGATAATTTATTTTATCCTTGATCAGTCTGGCAAGAGGTTTATCCATTTTATTTATCTTCTCAGAGAACCAACATTTAGATTCATGGATTTTGTGATTATTTTTTTATTTTCTGTTTTACTTTTATTTCTGCTCTTAATTTTTTCATTTTTAATTTGTTCTTTTTTTTTCTTTCCTTTGCTTACTTTGGGTTAATTTGTTCTTATTTTCCTAATTTGTGGAAGCTAAAAATTGATTTTAGACTTTTATTCTTTCTTACTATAAGATACAGGTGCTATCAGTTTCTGTCTAAACACCAATTTAGTTATCTCCATTACACAAATTTTGATATGACTCCATTTTCATATTTATTCAAATACTTTCAAATTTATCCTTTGATTTTTTTTATTTGACCCATGATAATATAAAAATATTCCCAAAATGTATTTCCCAAAATGTATATACATACATTTTGGGATTTTCCTGCCATCTTTTGGTTATTGGTTTCCAGTTATTGATTACTGAACTTTAGTAGAAAGTAGAAATCAGACCACATTGCTGAAATCTCATGTGAGAATGCCATGCAGAAAGTAACTATTATTAAATTTCTAAAAATTTTGGAATTTTTCAGATGTCTTTGATTATTGATTTCACAATTCCATGGTGGTCAGAAAGTATACCTTGTAATACTTGAATTCTTTTAAATTTATTAAGATTTATTTTATGGTCTACAAAGTATTATATCTTGGTAAATGTTCTATATGTACTACAAATAAATGTGTATTTCCCTATTTTTAGATGGAGTGTTCTATAAATATAAATTAGATAATTTGGGTTGATAGTTTATCTTCTATATTTTTATTGACTTTCTGTTTACTTGTCCTGTCAATTATTGATATAGTATATTAAAATACCCAAGGATAATTGTGTTGTCTATTTTTTACTTGTTTTGTTGATTGTTGCTTCATTAATTTTGAAGTTATCTTATTAGGTACATACATGTTAAAGTTGTGTCCTTTTAATAACTTGCTGGACATTTCTTTTGTCAGTTATTATTATAGACACTTCTGCTTTGTTTTGATGTGTGTTCGCATGCTTTATGTTTTTCCATCCTTTTACTTTTGACATATTTATGTTTTGTGTTTAAGGTAGATTTCTTACAGGAAGCGTATAGTTGGGTCTTACTTTTTTTTTTTTTGACTTTTGAACTAATTGCACAATCACTGTCATAATTTGGGTTTTTAAAACTATTGCTTCAGTTTATTTATATCTATCACGTTGTCATCTGTTTTCTTAATTTTCTAAATTTGTCCTCTTAGTTTTTTGTTCCCTTTTACCTCATTTCTTGCATTCTTTTGGATTGAGTGTTTTTATGGTCCCATTTTATTTTATTATTTTTTTTTGGATTACTAAATATTACTCTTTGTTTTCGACTATTTTTGGGTGCTTTAGAATTTAGAGTATAGATTCAAGTAATATGATGAATAAAAAAATTAAACGTGACTTAAAAAGTTAGAAAAATAATTACAAAACAATGGAATAAAAGTTCAAGGAAAGAAAATACTGAATTGGAAAACAATAATATTGATAAGTTAATTTTAAAACTTTGCTCCTTGAAAAAATAAAATAAATAAACCATTAACTAAATTTATTAAAAATAAAAAAGAAATACATACAAAAGAATAAAGAAAAAGAAAAAATTACCAGATAAAGAGAGAAATTTTTAAAACGTCATGTGAAGCTATTTTCACAACTCTGATAATACCCTTGAAAGCCTGGATAAAATGGATGGCATTCCATTAATTTGTAATTTACCAAAATTTACTCAGCAAGAGAAAATTTAAATAGATCAGTTCTCATAGAAAATAATGAAGAGAAAAGACCAATTTCCAAAGAAGAAATACTCTAACCCTTTCAGAAAGCTTCAACCTGGTTTCATAAAGAAAATTTTCCTAACCTCTGGGATAAATATAATTCCAATCCTATTTGTTTAAACCTTTTAAGGATATAATATTTTGGGGGATGCCTAGGTGGCTTAGTCAGTTAAGCGTCTGCCTTCTGCTCAGGTCAGGATCCCAGCCCCCACATTGGGCTCCTTGCTCAGCAGAGAGCCTGCTTCTCCCTCTGTCTGCCGCTCCCCCTGCTTGTGCTCTCTCTCTCTGATAAATAAATAAAATCTTTAAAAAAAAAGGATATAATTTTAATTTCTTATAATAATACAGAATAAAATGGCAAAACCTGACAAAGTAATTCAATTTCATTCATGAACAGCAGTGCAAAAATCCAAAATAAGATCTTAGCTAATAGAATCTAGCAGCATCTAAAAAGAGCAAGTGTAGTTCATGACTGAAATCCAAAGATTGTTTAAACAGCAAATCATTAATATAATCTCTAGGGTCATTAAGGAGAACTATAGATATATCTAAAGGTGGTAAGAGGTTTTGAAAAAAAAAAAATCTATTCCTTTTAAACACATCCAATAAAATGAAATACATGGATACTACTTAACCTCAGGAACATATATTTAGATGATCTTTGTCTTAACTTCCAATAAATATAGAGTTTCACTTATCTAAGCACATTGTTCTAATGAATGCCAACATCAGAGATAAAACATGCTTTCAGATTTTGGAACATAAAAGATTTTGGTAAGTATTTTAAGACTGATCCAATTTTAATCCACTCTACCTTATCATTTAGAGAAGTAAGCTGAAAATGATAATATAAAAAACAATAGTATAAAAGACAAAGGTATAAAAATTGGTATTCCTGAAAAATGTAAATATCTAAATGTATAAAGAAAGAAATATCCCCCCTGAAAAAAATTTACATATCAAAATGACATACCATGTAGAGAAAAAATTGATTCTAAACTATCAACACCATAACCTCCTATACGATGTATCTTTACAAATTTACTGAACTATAAGAAAAAAGAAAAAGTCTTGTATGCATCTAAGTAAAAAATATAAATCCTACAGGAGGCATATTAATTTGACTGGAATCAGACATTTTTTATAGCAATCTTCAGTACTATGAAACTGTGTTCAAAACAGAGTAACAGGCCCCCACATGGAGTCATTTATGCTAAGCCCCATGTCACCAACTAAGATTTAATTACAGTTTCAGCCTCTTCCAGAAATGGAATCTCAAAACCCAGTCAGTCAGGAATAACCTGGTCAGCACTAGTGAAGTAATCTTCCTGATAGACTCCCATCATGACCTAAAGTGACCTTGCCACAACCAATCCACTTTGCTGGTATAACTTCTTTGCTCTGCCTACAAAAGTCTTTCATTGTGTACAGCTTCTCAGAGCACCTTTCTATCTGCTCAATAGGATGATGCCTGATTTGTGAATCACTGAATAAAGCTAATAGAATTTTTGAAATTTACTCATTTCAATTTTGTTCTTTAACATATTGAAGTAATATTTATAATTTTTTTAAGATTTTATTTATTTATTTGACAGAGAGAGACACAGTGAGAAAGGGAACACAAGCAGGGGGAGTGGGAGAGGGAGAAGCAGGCTTCCCGCGGAGCAGGGAGCCCGATGTGAGGCTCGATCCCAGGACCCCGGGATCATGACCTGAACCGAAGGCAGACGCTTAACGACTGAGCCCCCCAGGCGCCCCGAAGTAATATCTATAAATTGAGAGAAAAATAAAATGAAACTCAAGAATAGTCAGATTTTCCTTTCTGTAAGGAAGAAATGAACAGGATAATTTCCCTTTGAGCCCTTCCAAAAATAAAAATATTTTACTATAAAAATACTTTGCTGTGGAAAATACGAGGCTATCTGTATTAGATTCATTTATACATAGCATTTAGGCTAACCAGCTATGGAAAGCATGGTTTCAAAACAGAATGCAACTTTGATAAATGTTCAAAATGTGAAAATAATGTTTAAAAAAAGGAAGAGTAAAGATTTGAAGAAATCATAAGTGTGGTTATTTTCTCATGTTCCACAACATACAGTCGATAATGTTATTGAAAGTTTAAATAGTCCAGCTTATGGAATGTTTCATTTTAAGCTTTAAATAATTTAAGAAACGAATGCTGCTCTATTGTAAAATCATCTCTTAGTTGTCCAATTCATATTAATATCTAGTTCTTCTGTTGAAATTAATTAATTTAAAATGCAATATTTTATTGGCATAAAACATATAGAATGATCTCAATCTTGCAATATTATCAGTCATCTCTCTCTTAAATATTTATTCTTCTAACTGTTGATATTCAGAATCATGTACCCCAAGTTATTATGTCTGGAGAGTAGATTTGGGTGTAGCTCTTTATTTCTTCTTCCTATTCTAATTTATTTGAATTTTTATATGGGGCATATATTATATTTTTAGAAACTTAATGGAGTTATTTTTAAAAATATAAAGACATTTGTCCAAATGAAGAAAAATACCCGGTTATGTAAGATCCACCACAGAGCTGTGATAGAATTGCGTAGCAGGTGTAGGTTTACTCACCCAGAATAATACCGCCAAAGTGCAGAACACAAGGATCATAGGACATGAATTAGTATCTGTTTCTCAAAGTGCAAACATACAGGATGGCCACATGTATAGTAATATGTATGGTAATAATGATAGAATATCCAAATAATATATCCATTAGTCACTAAAAACAGAACTGAAATCAATGATTTTTTTTTAAATCTTGACAAACGATGTAGTTGGATATCTATATTTTGTGTAAAAGCTACAGCATTTAAAGTCCAACAGCAAAACACTAATAAATGCACAATGCAAACATTTATCTTTTCTGAACAGATATTTTTCTGCCAATATCAATAACAGCAGTGTAAAATCCCTTTTATTTTTCCAATACATGTGAGAAGCAAGGGAGTAGAGGGTGGATTTGTATCAATTTGTGACTATTACAGATCATGCCTAATTACATGAAAGAATATTTGCAAATTTATGAACTATAAAGCTGTATATTATGATTACTAAAAGGACAATCCATCAATTAAACAGCCCGTGTCTCTTATTTATAAAAATCATTACATGAAACTTGACTGAAACTGACCCTCATTATAAAAATCATGTCACATACCAACATAGTTGTAGAGACCTGAGAACCTTAACATTATCTGAGAGACACTGATTACTTTAATGAAGGGAGAGGACTTGAATTCAAATGATTCTCATGGAAAAGAAAAGTCCAACAATCTTAATTAATCAACTCACTTGATTAATTCACAATATTCAATGATAACATTGACCCCTGTTTTAGTTCTAACATATATAAAAAAATAAATAACAAGAACGATTAGTGATCTCAGTTATTTGAGTATGGGTTCTGTAATTTTGATAAAAATAACTTACTTTTAGCAACTGAAGATCATTAAACAGTCAAGTCTACGTTTTAAGTCTGTAATTTGAATAGGTCAATAGACTCAGATCTTCTGTTTATTAAAGTAACTAAAATGGACATATCACAATACCCCTGGTTGTTTAGTAATCTCCATGTTATTATGGAACTAATGAATCAAAAAAAGAGGAACTTCTCAACAATTCATTGTACTCAGACCATTGCATTGTACAGATTTGTACTTAAACCCTCCAGGTTTGCCCGCTTTCATTCTTGTTTTATGTATCTCCAGAGATATGTGTTCATGTTTTCTCTGCTTTAAAGAGAATATTTTTTCAATTGTCATTTATAAGATGAACAATGCCCTGAGTATTTCAATCAACCTTTATCTTTTCTTTTTTCATTTGGCTTTAAAACTTTTTAACTAGCCAATAATCTATGCCATTTTCCTTTCTCTGTCACAGAGGTGGGTTTTTTTTTTGTTCACCATTTTCATAATTGGAGAATATTTTCTTTATACGTCTTGGTATATATCGGGTGCTTTATGTCCTTTACATACTTCGACAACCCTAGTTATTTTCCTACATAGCTGAGTTGTTGTTGGTTGTTATTTTTTTAATCCACTGTGAAAAATGTTTCTTACATCTTTAAAAATCATTTTAGAAATCTCGCTGTCAAGAAAAAATATGTAATTTGTGGCAACACTTTTTTGTTCTGAAAAGCGTTAATCTCCATTTCATCCGCTAAATGATCACAGTTTACATGTAGTTTAACGGGACTACCTATGCATGACGGATATTGTTAAATTATGTAAATCTCATAATAAGTTTATCTGGTAATATGATCAGAATAAGACAATGCTTTGCTTGAAACCCCATGACAAATACCACGAGATATTGGAAGAAACATAACTTTAAGGGGTTTTTTTGTGGTAAGAAAATTAAAAGGAACATTTTACATAATACATATATGCATAGTTCTTACATTGAGCTTTATTCTTCTTTTTGAGCTAAAGGAGTTGTTGGCTGCGTATTCTGAAGGACTTGAAAGCTAAGAAAATTTACATCTCAACAGCAAAGATAATACATAGAAAGAAAGGACCAAAGACTGGCCTAGAAACTGAACAGCCCACACTTTAATTTTACACTTTTGTGAGAATAGAAAACCCATGCTCTTTGCATAATGAGCATTTGAAAGGTTAAAGCTTAAAGTCAACTCGGTTCTATTGTCTAGGTCTGGCACTAGTGGGCAGGTAAGGCAGCTACTGAAGTGATGTGATTTAAAGGATCCTGAAAGGTAACTATGCCACCCACCATCCCCCTACCTGAGGAACTTTTATTTCCTCACCATCCTACCACACCTGAAATGTCTAGTATTATCCTAAGCCCTAGAATTGGCAAATGTTACCTTTAATGGCAAAATGGGCAGATGTAATTAAATTAATGATCTTGAGATGGGGAGAATATCCTGGGTTATCCAAGTGGGTCCTAAGTGTAATCATGTGTCCTTATTAAAGGGAGATGGAGGGAGATAAACCAACAGACAGAAAAAAATACAATATGATGACAGAAGCAAGATGCTACCTTGCCGGCTTTGTCAGGAGCCAAAGAAAGCAAGGAATGCACCTCTAAATGATGGAGGCCAAGAAACTGATTCTCTTTAAGACCCACTGGAGGGAGCTCGGCGCTGATTTGGGACTTCTGATAAATTGTGTGTGTGTGTGTGTGTGTGTGTGTGTGTGTATTTAAGCCATCAAGTTTATAGTAATTTGTTATAGAAGCAATAGGAACTTAATATATTTAGTAATCCTATGGATGACTTAGACACTTGAATCCCATCTATGTACATGCATTCTAATTAGAAATGGCATGAAGGAAGCATAGAACAGGAATATAGATGGTATTAGGTAAGATTTTATTCTGGAGTCAGAAAGAAGGCTGCCTCAAGGAAGCTGAAGGCTTGGACAGAGCACAATTGAGAATAGCACAACTTTTATCCCACCTCTTATTACTGTATATCTTATTTAACTCTGTCCTAACGTATTTTATCACACTTGGTCATATAATCTCAATAACGTAAGCAACTTCCAACTTGACAGTGGCTGGAGTTTCAGCGTCTTGTTTCTTGCAGAGCAAACACAAAGAACAGTCTCATGCTAGGAATGCAGAAAAGAACTGCTATGACACTCTTCCCTTTCAAAGCGGTGGGAAAAGGACCTACCCACTTCGGATATTCAGAGCTTTTTCCTTTTCCTTTTATTTGTGTGGGAAACAAATACCTCCTACCAAATCCACAGGGCTTGTCACCTGACTTCTTGTGTACTGTATTCAGAAGGACATAATGCTTACTGGGGGTTACAAAAGAAAGAAAACTAGCATAGTCAGAGTTAATAATCTAGTTACAAAGGTAATAGTATCCTGTGATGATCTAAATCTATATTCCGTTACTGTTCATACAGGTTTGAAGGTCTAAGATATATATGCACGTATGTATTTGAAACCTTCTTTCAAACCAGCGTACCAGAAATATAATTTAAAGCAGTGTTTACCAAGGGAAGAGGCCGAACAGAAGTAATTGACTGCAATTAATCAGGAAAGTTTCCTGGAAGAGGTCAATTTTGAGATGTGTTTTAACTAAAAGAGAGTCATTGACTGGCAGAGAGGAACACAGAAATTTCTACAACTGTGGAATCCAGAGCAGTCAGGTCACAAAAAGCTAGGGATCTTCCCACAAACCAACATGAAGTAACAATGTAAGTGACACTTCTATGGTTTAAGCTGGATGTAGCAAGTAGAATCTGAGTACATTTTAAACCCTATTATGGCACTTTGTTTAATGGCAAGTGTGAAACACCTCTGCTAAATCATTCCTGGCATAATCAATGTAGTCACGGCCGTGTCTAACTGCATTTTCATAGGTTTGCTGCCTTAGCAAATTTCCAGCGTTATTCCTTCCTCTCCTTCACCAGCTCTCTACTAAAATGCTCTGGTAATCATCCTTTACTGAACTTGAAGGCTGTGTCCCCTTCAGAATGTTCACCTACGCCAATAGCCTTCTGAATTTAATGGCATGTAATTACTGTTCCCTCCTTAAACTGTGTAACTTCCATAACTGTAAAAGTAAGCAGTATTCTGCCAAAATTCCTTCCCTCTAGGAGAAACATGAGAATGAAGCAAGGTTATTGGCATCCATGCCAAACAGAAAGAGACTGACAAAGCTGATTCATCCCCTTGTCTGCAGAATCAAATTAAAGGCACAAGCCAAGGCTTTTCTTGAGCCTTGACCTGACTGGGTCAAATGTGAAATAACCTCACTCCTCATCTGTGTCAGTTGAAACAGGGTTGTTTTGAGAGTGAGCCATTTGGGCTATTTATTTCTGTTAGTACAATCAATTATTATGATAGTTCATCAGGGTTGTGAGTGAGTGAAATTTCTAAAGATGCTGGGTCTATAAGAATTCAATTATGAGCCGTTCTGTAGATTAGCATCAGCACACTAATATTAAAACATTCTTGACTTGTCGCATATAAATACATCCAAGTGTAAATATCTGTCAATCAGTCGGTACATATAATACGTCAAGCTTCCACACAATTTTTGTAACATTTAGATAAGCTTCTCTACTGACAAATAAAGTATTTGCAGAAACACTGACAAATACAGTTAGTGGTCTTTTTGGTAGGTGTTGACTGTCAATAAAAAATGAAAATGCTAAAGAATATCCCCAGAGCAAATAAAATATTTTTAAAGTTAATAAAATACCTACAGAACAGTAAGATTTTATTCTAAATATTTACATTTCAATATTAATTCTGTTACTAAAATACTTGACACAGAGAGAATACAACTGTAAAAAGCCTTCAGGCTACCTCACACATTTTCCTGTTTGTGTCTGCCCTAAGATGACATTAACAAGTATACATCAAAGCATTACCTTCACAATGGAGTAGGGATTAAAACCTCCAAGGTAAGATTCTTTCACACAGGGCACCTGGGTGGCTCAGTTGGTTAAGCGACTGCCTTCGGCTCAGGTCATGATCCTGGAGTCCCAGGATTGAGTCCCACGTCGGGCTCCCTGCTCAGCAGGGAGTCTGCTTCTCCCTCTGACCCTCTTCCCTCTTGTGCTCTCTATCTCTCATTCTCTCTCTCTCAAATAAATAAAATCTTTAAAAAAAAAAAAAAGATTCTTTCACACAATGTCAATTTATCTCCAGTTGTCTTCTTCCCTCCACCAGTGAAACTGTACATATTTAAGATTGGATTTCTCCTGGATTAACCAAGATTTTTTTTTTTTTTTTTTTTTTTTTGCGGGGGCAGAGGGTAGGGGAGCAATCATCAAAGTAGAGTGCCCAGATAGCCCTTTGAGAAAACCTGCCTGGCAAGCACAGGTGACAGAGAACCCCCAAATGCTGTGACTTTGTATGTACCAGTGTGTGCCAGCCACTCCCCGTCTGCTGCTCCCAGTCAGTGACCGAGCATAGCAGGAGCGGAGGCAAGTAGTACAATCCTCACCCACCCGAGCATTCTAACGGGAAAGGGGATTCTTCTAACCTGCACTTTTGGCTACAGGATTTGCTATCAGCCTGCCTAAAAACTCTCAGAACGACACTGCATTCTGAGGCTCTTCTTATCTGATCCTTCCTTTACTAATTTACAATTGAGATGTGAAGCCTCTTTCTGCCTTCTCTTGGCTCCTTTCCTCCACAGTCATTTACCTAATAATCTCTGGCACATCGAGTACAGTCTTGTGGTACTGATTCTTGAAAAGCCCAAACTGAAACAGGTGGTTTCAGGATTAGGGTGAGTGATGGACTGACCATCACTCCCAGTGACCCCCCTGGGGACTTTGAGCATAACTCTAAGCTTTGCAGGGTTAGAAGCCTTGGTCATCAAGAGGAATACACTCTTGCCAGGGGATATAGCAAGAGTTTCATTGAATTACAAGCTACAACCACTGCCAGGGCAATTTGGACTCCTTACATTAGGGACCAGTAGGCAAGAAATAGTTACCATGTTGGCAGGGTAAATTGAGTAGGTAGCAAGAGGAGATAGGGCTGCTTTTATATACTAGAGGAAAGGAGGAATAATTTGAAACCGGGTCACGGTTTCCTGGTGCTTCTAGATACTTCTTTGTTCAGTTGTCATGGGAATAGATGTATGAAGCAATCTGGTACTGAGAAAAGTATGATTACCAAAGGCTCAGACTCCTCAGGAATGAATATTTGGGTCATATCTCCAGATAGGCTATCAAGACCTGCCCAGGTAACAGGCAGGGGTGAAAGGAATTCACAATCTGGAGGGTGACGATGCATCTTGCTAGCTACTAAACATCCCTCTTTGAAGTTTCCTTGTAAGAATAATGGGCCACCAGAACCACGGAATAAGTGCCCGCATCTACATGGAGAAGTGGATCTCTGCAGCCAAAAGGGACTTTGCGGGTGTCCTACTCAGCTTTCTCTTCAAGGAAACCTGCTGTGGGAGCATAGCTGGTTGAGAGACTTCAGCTCCCACAGCTTTGAATGCCCATCCACACTTCCCCTTGGTGGTCCCAGCCAATGATGGAGCCCTGAGGAATGTACTGGAACCAGGTCATGCCTGCCCCACATGGATTAATGGGCAACTTTCATTCAGGCACTCCTGACTCGCTTGGACAAAACTTTCACAGAACCGTCCTTCATGACATAACATTTTCTACCCAATGCTTTCTTAGCTTCTTCCTTTCAGATTCAGACCTGCATCCTGGTCTGAAGGCCCTCCCGCCTACTTTATATGCCCAAGAAATTCCCTGATAAATCTCTCACATACCTAGTCCAGTCTTGGCATTTGCTTCTCAGAGGACAGAAATGACACAATTTGACAATAAAAAAAGTGTTGCACTTTGATTCAGCATCCCATGTGTCACCTCCTTCCCACACTCTTTCAGTCAGAAGCAGTCCCAATTGCATTACCTTCCAATGTCCTTACACAGTTAAAAAAAAAAGTGAATACTCTTTTTAAAAAACTTGTTTCCAGAAGTTGGAGCAAGATGGCAGAGGAGTAGGAGACCTGGATTTCGTCTGGTCTCAGGAATTCAGCTGAATAGGGATCAAACCATTCCGAACACCTACGAACTCAACAGGAGTTGAGTAGAGAAGAAAAGCGTAGCAACAACTCTCTGAACAGAGAAGCGACCACTTACTGGAAGGTAGGACGTGCGGAGAAGTGAATCCGAGGCGATATTCGGGAGGATAGACGGCGGGGGAGGGGGCCTCCGTAAGCCGCTTCTGGCAAGTGCTAGAGCCGCGGAGCACAAAATCGGAACTTTTAGAAGTCGGCTCCGCTGAGGGACATCGCTCCAGTGGCTAAGCGGGGGGTGGAAGCCTCGCGGGACAGTGTGGTCTCAGGACCCTTGGGGTCACAGAAAGACCGGGGGTGCCTGAGTGCGCCAGAGCTCCCAGGTATCGGAGCAGGGAAGCCGGCTGCAGAGACGGAGCTGAGGCGTGGGCTCTCAGCTCGGGGTGGCCATAAACTGTGATCCGCGGCCCAATTGGGCCACTGCTCCTCCAGCAGGGACCCAACAAGCGGCAGATCCGGGGAGACTCCCCGTCCTCCCCTGGGAGGAGCGGCGCAGGAGCGCACCGCAGGGATCTGCTGGGTTTGGAGACTCCACACGGGGTCGGGTGCCAGAGAGAGAAACGCTCGGTCACAGGCCGGGTGAGCATGGAGTGCGGCCGGAGACCGGGGAGACGGGAGTGACTGCTTTTCTCTGGGGGCGCACTGAGGAGCGGGACCCCGAGTTCTCGGCTCCTCCGGGGCAGAGATTGGGAAGCCGCAATTTTCACCCTGGTCCTCCAAAGCTGTACCAAGAGCTTGCAGGGAACAAAAGCTCCTGAGAGCAAACCTGAGGAGATTGCTTAGCCCAGACTCACAAGGGCGAGGCAAATTCCGCCTCCGGCAAAGACACTTGGGAACCACGGCAACAGGCCCCTCCCCCAGAAGATCAGCACGTACAGCCAGCAAGCTAAGACCAAGTTTACCAATCAAGGTGAACGGGAGAACTCCAGCGCTAGGGGAATACTGCACATAGAATTCATGGCTTTTTTACCATGATTCATTAGTTTTTCAAACTTAATTTTTTAACTGTTTTCTTTTGAATTTTTCTTTTTCCCTTTTTCAATCAACATCTTATCAATCCCTTTTTTTAAAAAAAACATTTTTTGTTTTTCATTTTTAGAGTCATATTTTATCCGTTCATAGTAGTTACCCTTATTTTGGGCATATATATATAAGTTGTTCTCTCTTTAAAATTTTGAGATAAAATATACCCTAAATCACTAGTATATGGCTTTGTTCTAGTCTGCCTGATCACATTCTCTCCCTTTTTTTCTTTTTTTTTAAAATCTTCTTTCTTTTTTCAAACAACTTCTTATCTTATCAATTCCTTTTATAAAATCTTTTATAATTTTCATCTTTACATTCATTTTCCATCCCTTCATTGTATCAACCCTTATTTTGTACATATATAAGTCTTTCTTCCTTTAAAATTTTAGGAGGGACTTTCTTCTAACAAACCAAAATATGCCCAAAATCTAGCGTGTGGCACTGATCTATGCACTAGCCTGATCATATTTGATCATATTGTTTTTTGTTTTGTTTTGTTCTGTTTTTGTTTGTTTTTATCTTTTTCTTATTCTTTTTTTTCCTTTTTTTCTTTTCTCTTTCTTTTTTCTTTCTTTCCCTATCTTTTCCCCTGGTTTCAGGTCTTTTCTGATTTGTATACAGTATATTTGCTGGGGACGTCGTTAACCTGTTAGCATTTTGTTCTCTCATTCATCTTTTCTCCTCTGGAAAAAATGACAAGATGAAAAAAATCACCTCAGCAAAAAGAACAAGAGGTAGTACCGTCTGCCAGGGACCTACTCAATACGGACATTAGTACAATGTCGGACCTAGAGTTCAGAATCATGACTTTAAAGATACTAGCTGGGCTTGGAAAAAGCATGGAAGTTATTAGAGAAACCCTTTCTGGAGAAATAAAAGAACTAAAATCTAACCAAGTTGAAATCAAAAAGGCTATTAATGAGGTGCAATAAAAAATGGGGGCACAAACTGCTAGGCTAAATGAGGCAGAAGAGAGAATCAGCGATATAGAAGACCAAATGATGGAAAATAAAGAGGCTGAGAAAAAGAGAGATAAACAACTACAGAATCATGAGGGCAGAATTCGAGACATAAGCGATACGATAAGACAAAACAACACTAGAATCATTGGGATCCCAGAAGAAGAAGAAACAGAGAGAGGGGCAGAAGGTATATTGGAGCAAATTATAGCAGAGAACTTCCCTAATGTGGGGAAGGAAACAGGCATCAAAATCCAGGAGGCACAGAGAACCCCTCTCAAAATCAATAAAAATAGGTCAACACCCCAACTTCTAATAGTAAAACGTACGAGTCTCAGAAACAAAGAAAAAATCCTGAAAGCAGCTCGGGAGAAGAGATACGTAACCTACAATGGTAGAAACATTAGATTGGCAACAGACCTATCCACAGAGACCTAGCAGGTCAGAAAGGACTGGCATGATATCTTCAGAGCACTAAACGAGAAAAATATGCAGCCAAGAATACTATATTTAGCTGGGCTGTCATGAAAGTAGAAGGAGCGATAAAAATCTTCCAGGACAAACGAAAACTAAAGGACTTTGCAAACACAAAACCAGCCCTACAAGAAATATTGAAAGGGGTCCTCTAAGCAAAAAGAGACCCTAAAAGCAGCATAGATCAGAAAGGAACACAGACAATATACAGTAACAGTCACCTTACAGGCAATACAATGGCACTAAATTCATACATTTCAATAGTTACCCTGAATGTAAATGGGCTAAATGCCCCAATCAAAAGACACAGGCTATCAGATTGGATTAAAAAACAAAACCCATCAATATGCTGTCTTCAAGAGACTCATTTTAGACCCAAAGACACCCCCACGTTGAAAGTGAGGGGTAGAAAACAATTTACCATGCTAACGGACACCAAAAGAAAGCTGGGGTGGCAATCCTTATATGAGACAATTAGATTTTAAAACAAAGACTGTAATAAGAGATGAAGAAAGACACTATATCCTACTTAAAGGGCCTATCCAACAAGAAGATCGAACATTTGTAAATATCTATGCCCCTAACATAGGAGCAGCCAATTATATAAGGCAATTAATAACAAAAGCAAAGAAACACATTGACAACGATACAATAATAGTGGGGGACTTTAACAGCCCCCTGACTGAAATGGACAGATCATCTAAGCAAAAGATCAACAAGAAAATAAAGACTTTAAATGAAACACTGGACCAAATGGACTTCACAGACATTCAGAACATTCCATCCCAAAGCAACGGAATACACATTCTTCTCTAGTGCCCATGGAACGTTCTCCAGAATCGATCACATCCTAGGTCACAAATCAGGTCTCAACTGGTACCAAAAGATTGGGATTATTCCTTGCATATTTTCAGACCACAATGCTTTGAAACTAGAACTCAATCACAACAGGCAAGTCGGAAAGAACTCAAATACATGGAGGCTAAAGAGCATCCTACTGAAGAATGAATGGGTCAACCACGAAATTAAAGAAGAATTAAAAAAATTCATGGAAACCAATGAAAATGAAAACACAACTGTTCAAAGTCTTTGGGATACAGCAAAGACAGTCCTAGGAGGAAAGTATATAGCAATGCAAGCCTTTCTCAAGAAACAAGAAAGGTCTCAAATACACAACCTAACCCTACACCTAAAGGAGCTAGAGAAAAAACAGCAAATAAAGCCTAAACCCAGCAGGAGAAGAGAAATAATAAAGATCAGAGCAGAAATCAATGAAATAGAAACCAAAAGAACAATAGAACAGATCAACGAAACTAGGAGCTGGTTCTTTGAAAGAATTAACAAGATTGATAAACCCCTGGCCAGACTTATCAAAAAGAAAAGAGAAAGGACCCAAATCAACAAAATCATGAATGAAAGAGGCGAGATCACAACCAACACCAAAGAAATACCAACAATTATAAGAACATATTATGAGCAACCCTATGTCAGCAAATTAGAAAACCTGGAAGAAATGGGTGCATTCCTAGAGATGTATCAACTACCAAAATTGAACCAGGAAGAAATAGAAAACCTGAACCGACCTATAACCACTAAGGAAATTGAAGCAGTCATCAAAAATCTCCCAACAAACAAAAGCCCAGGGCCAGATGGCTTCCCAGGGGAATTCTATCAGACATTTAAAGAAGAATTAATACCCATTCTCCTGAAACTGTTCCAAAAAATAGAAATGGAAGGGAAACTTCCAAACTCATTTTATGAGGCCACCATTACCTTGATCCCAAAACCAGACAAAGACCCCATCAAAAAGGAGAATTACAGACCCATATCCTTGATGAACATGGACGCAAAAATTCTCACCAAAATACTAGCCAATAGGATCTAACAGTACATTAAAAGGATTATTCACCACGACCAAGTGGGATTTATCCCTGGGCTGCAAGGCTGGTTCAACATCTGCAAATCAATCAACATGATACAATACATTAACAAAAGAAAGAACAAGAATCATATGATCCTCTCAATAGATGCAGAAAAAGCATTTGACAAAGTACAACATCCTTTCTTGATCAAAACTCTTCAGAGTATAGGGATAGAGGGTACATACCTCAATATCATAAAAGCCATCTATGAAAAACCTGCAGTGAATATCATTCTCAATGGGGAAAAGCTGAGAGCTTTTCCCCTAAGGTCAGGAACACGGCAGGGATGCCCACTCTCACCACTGCTATTCAACATAGTATTAGAAGTCCTAGCCACAGCAATCAGAGAACAAAAAGAAATCAAAGGCATCCAAATTGGCAAAGAGGAAGTCAAACTCTCACTCTTTGCAGATGATATGATACTGTATGTGGAAAACCCAACAGACTCCACCCCAAAACTGCTAGAACTCATACAGAAATTCAGTAAAGTAGCAAGATATAAAATCAATGCACAGAAATCAGTGGCATTCCTATACATCAACAACAAGACAGAAGAGAGACAAATCAAGGAGTCGATCCCATTTACAATTGCACCCAAAACCATAAGATACCTAGGAATAAATCTAACCAAAGAGGCAAAGGATCTGTACTCAGAAAACTATAAAATACTCATGAAAGAAATTGAAGAAGACACAAAGAAATGGAAAAACGTTCCATGCTCATGGATTGGAAGAACAACCATTGTGAAGATGTCAATGCTACCTAGAGCAATCTACACATTCAATGCAATCCCCATCAAAATACCATCCACTTTTTTCAAAGAAATGGAACAAATAATCCTAAAATTTGTATGGAACCAGAAGAGATCCCGAATAGCCAGAGGAATATTGAAAAAGAAAAGCAAAGCTGGCCGCATCACAATTCCGGACTTCCAGCCCTATTACAAAGCTGTCATCATCAAGACAGTATGCTACTGGCACAAAAAACAGACACATAGATCAATGGAACAGAATAGAGAGCCCAGAAATGGACCCTCAACTCTATGGTCAACTCATCTTCGACAAAGCAGGAAAGAATGTCCAATGGAAAAAAGACAGTCTCTTCAACAAATGGTGTTGGGAAAATTGGACAGCCACATGCAGAAGAATGGACCATTTCCTTACACCACACACAAAAATAGACTCCAAATGGTTGAAAGACCTAAACGTGAGACAGGAGTCCATCAAAATCCTAAAGGAGAACACAGGTAGCAACCTCTTCGACCTCAGCCGCAGCAACTTCTTCCTAGAAACATCGCCAAAGGCAAGGGAAGCCAGGGCAAAAATGAACTGTTGGGATTTCATCAAGATAAAAAGCTTTTGCACAGCAAAAGAAACAGTCCACAAAACCAAAAGACAACCGACGGAATGGGAGAAGATATTTGCAAATGACATATCAGATAAAGGGCTAGTATCCAAAATCCATAAAGAACTTATCAAACTCAACACCCAAAGAACAAATAATCCAATCAAGAAATGGGCAGTAGACATGAACAGACATTTTTCCAAAGAAGACATCCAAATGGCCAACAGGCACATGAAAAAGTGCTCAACATCGCTCGGCATCAGGGAAATTCAAATCAAAACCTCAATGACATACCACCTCACACCAGTCAGAATGGCTAAAATTAACAAGTCAGGAAACGACAGATGTTGGCGGGGATGCGGAGAAAGGGGAACCCTCCTACACTGTTGGTGGGAATGCAAGCTGGTGCAACCACTCTGGAAAACAGTATGGAGGTTCCTCAAACAGTTGAAAATAGAGCTACCATCCGATCCAGCAATTGCACTACTGGGTATTTACCCCAAAGATACAAATGTAAGGATCCGAAGGGGTACGTGCACCCCAATGTTTATAGCAGCAATGTCCACAATAGCCAAACTGTGGAAAGAGTCAAGATGTCCATCGACAGATGAATGGATAAAGAAGAGGTGGTCTATATACATAATGGAATATTATGCAGCCATCGAAAGGAATGAGATCTTGCCATTTGCAACAATGTGGATGGAACTGGAGGGTGTTATGCTGAGTGAAGTAAGTCAATCAGAGGAACACATGTACCATATGACCTCACTGATATGAGGAATTCTTAATCTCAGGAAACAAACTGAGGTTTGCTGGAGTGGTGGGGGGTGGGAGGGATCAGGTGGCTGGGTGATAGACATTGGGGAGGGTATGTGCTATGGTGAGCTCTATGAATTGTGCAAGACTGTTGAATCATAGATCTGTACTTCTGAAACAAATAATGCAATATATGTTAAGAAAAAAAAGAAGAAGAAGAAGAAGATAGCAGGAGGGGAAGAATGAAGGGGAGTAAGTCGGAGGGGGAGACGAACCATGAGAGACGATGGACTCTGAAAAACAAACTGAGGGTTCTAGAGGGGAGGGGGGTGGGAGGATGGGTTAGCCTGGTGATGGGTATTAAAAACGGCACATTCTGCGTGGAGCATTGGGTGTTATGCACAAACAATGAATCATGGAACACTACGTCAAAAACTAATGATGTAATGTATGGTGATTAACATAACAATAAAAATTAAAATAAAATTAAAAAAATAAAAAACTTGTTTCTATATGACTTGTCTTCACTCTGACCCTAAGAGGAAATGAATGAGTGTCCTCACTACTTCCATAAATGTTCTCCTTTGTTTTCCACAAAAATAAATCTTCATCTTCTCCATGAAATATTTACTTATAATTCCAAGACAAAATTGTTTTTTTTCTAAATATTTATGCTACCTAAAAGTTTATGCCATAAAATCTGACAATAGGATGCAACTTCTCAATTCGTGCTTTAAATCTTTATTTTATTTACAAAATTGATTAGAACCAAAATTAATTTCAAGTTTTAACACTATGGCCAAAGCTTTCTCTTCACAAATTTGGAATTTTAAAGTACATATGTAAGAGATTTATTTTAATTAAAGAAAGAGTTCATTTTCACTGTAGGATAACTAGAAAATCCTTAAGTCCAAAGTAGAAAATAACTCGTAATCCCTGAACATGGTTAATTATTATTGATATTTACTATATAAACAGGTTGTATTTTTCTAGGCCTACATAAATACACAACATATAAACATGTAACTATAAAAATGTAACATTTATGTACAGAAGTTTCCCTGTTTTACACATACTCTAGGCTGTTAACTGATATTTTGTTAAGCAAAGTTTTATTAACATTTGTTAAAATGTAATGATTAGAAGTATTAGAAGAAGTATGATTCATTTAGTCAATTCTGTAGTATTGCAAATTTAAGTTTCTTTATCTAAAAATAAATAATAAATAATTCTACAAGATATATTTTTATACAAACATCTTTGATGTTTCCCTCTGGATGAACTTCTAGAATTCTAGATCAAATTACTTTATAAATTTTTTTATACTCTTGATGTATAGGACCAGGAATGTATGTTGCTAAAAAAGTTCTGTCAATTTAAATCATCTAAGTATTATCCTGATCTTTAATAATATTTTCTTTTTTTTTCAGTTTTTAGACAACATGTTTTTGTGTTTTTATTTATATTCATTTATTTCCTTAGTGAACTTTTTTTTCACAATTATGCTGCTTCTAATATGAGGGGGAGAAATAGTGAATGGACTCTGGAGTCTTTCAAACCTAAATTTCAGCTCTGGTTATGACATTTAGTTTTGTGACTTGGAGCCAGTCACTTAAAGTCTTTAAGACTCTGGGCTGTTTTTGTTTTGTTTTGCTTTGTTTTTTTTTGTTTTTTTTTTAATTTTTTTATTGTTATGTTAATCACCATATATTACATCATTAGTTTTTGATGCAGTGTTCCATGATTCATTGTTTGTTCATAACACCCAGTGCACCATGCAAAACGTGCCCTCCTCAATACCCATCACCAGGCTAACCCATCCCCCCACCCCCCTACCCTCTAGAACCCTCAGTTTTTCAGGCCAACAGGCACATGAAAAAGTGCTCAACATCACTCGGCATCAGGGAAATCCAAATCAAAACCTCAATGAGATACCACCTCACACCCGTCAGAATGGCTAAAATTAACAAGTCAGGGAACGACAGATGTTGGCGGGGATGTGGAGAAAGGGGAACCCTCCTACACTGTTGGTGGGAATGCAAGCTGGTGCAACCACTCTGGAAAACAGTATGGAGGTTTCTCAAACAGTTGAAATTAGAGCTACCGTTCGATCCAGCAATTGCACTACTGGGTATTTACCACAAAGATACAAATGTAGGGACCCGAAGGGGTACATGTACCCCAATGTTTATAGCAGCAATGTCCACAATAGCCAAACTGTGGAAAGAGCCAAGATGCCCATCGACAGATGAATGGATAAAGAAGATGTGGTATATATACACAATGGAATATTATGCAGCCATCGAAAGGAATGAGATCTTGCCATTTGCAACGACGTGGATGGAACTGGAGGGTGTTATGCTGAGTGAAATAAGTCAATCAGAGAAAGACATGTATCACATGACCTCACTGATATGAGGAATTCTTAATCTCAGGAAACAAACTGAGTGTTACTGGAGTGGTTGGGGGTGGGAGGGATGGGATGGCTGGATGATAGACATTGGGGAGGGTATGTGCTACGGTGAGCGCTGTGAATTGTGCAAGACTGTTGAATCACAGATCTGTACTTCTGAAACAAATAACGCAACATATTTTAAGTTTTGCTTTGTTTTTAGGTAGGCTTCACAACCAGCATGGAGCCCAAGCTGGAGATTAAGACCTGAGCCAGGATCAAGAGTCAGATGCTTAATGGACTGAGCCACCCAGGCATCCCAATGAGAAACTTTTAATACATTGTCTAGCATATAGAAAGTGATCAAAAAAGTTAATTATTATTAGCATATAGATCTCGAATCTTTTTGGTGGTTGTTAAATTTCTATTCATATTATTGTTCCCGCTGAGGCACAACTGTCAATTCAGACACACAAAAGTCAGTGATTCTATCCATTATTAAGCTTTATTAATAATATCAAGGATGCAGGTAATTGCAAGGCACTGGCAAAGGATAAAGGAGTCTGGAACCATCAGTGCTACTCTCCAGGTCCTTCTTTTTTCAATTACATTGTGCCTTCACCCAGATGTAATATAGGAGGTCTCTAAGTTATGCAACCAGGATATTGCTTACACAACAGGAAACAATTTTGGCTCTGAAACACTCCCAATTTATATTCGTTTATATAACTAATGTGATATTTTCTAGAGAGCTTTGCCCCATAAATGCATAGATTCTAGGTTTGAACCCCTTAAAAAGTAGTCCTAGACTATGCACATCCTACCAAAAACATTCCATGGACTCACCCACCAGTGAATGTCATTAATGTGTTTGTTAGAACATGTGTTATTAGTCTGTTTACAAAGAAATTACACAGGAATTAAATTTTACTGTTGCTATTTTGATTTGTAAAAGTTCTTGATATAATCGGAAAAAATATCCAACCCTTTATCATATATGTCACAAAAATTCTCCCCCCAGGATTTTATTTTCTTTTGAATATTATTAGTGGCATTTTCTGATCAACAGAAGTACTTTTTAGTGTAGTAGTATTTTTTCTCTTTAGTCAATCCTATCATTTCCTTTTTATTTAAGAAAAGATTTTAATTAGATAGCCACAGCCCCTTTTAAGATCAAATGTTCAACATTAAACTTTGATTTATGATTTATTTATGATTTATTTATTTTATTTTACTTATTTTTTATTTTTTTGGTGGGCAGCAAAAGCAAGGTTTATTGAGTACAGTAAAGCAAAATTTATTAAGAGTACACAGCTTCCAAAGAGGGAGGACACCCAGGTTGCCCTAAAATTATCTTTTAGAACTTGTAATACTAAAGCATCTAAAAATAATTTTGTTATAAGCAGTGAAGTTAGGATCCTTAAAAAGAATATTTCCAAAAAATTAACCAATTATCTCATCATTATTTAACATTATAAATATTCCTTGTTCTCATTTATCTGAAATAATAGGACTATCAGATCATAAGTACAATATACATAATTCTATATTGTATTTACAATGACTTCCTATTGTTGCAATGAATTCTCTTTTCTCATACCAGTCTTCTCACACCCTGTTCATTCTAGAAATCTATACTTTTGTTTAATATCTAGCACAGTATCACTCCTCTCCCCTCACTTCATTATTCTTTAGTTGCATAATTTCTTTTGCTAATCTTTCTTTTTCATGCTCATAGATGACTTTTTGGTTCATGTTGTTCAGTAACTCCCAAAATCCTACTGGTATTTTGATTAGAATTTTATTGCTTCGATATATATTTTGGAGGAATGTAATTTTCCATTTCTCAGCCTTAGTATCCAGGATATGGTACCTTTCTATTTATTCAACTGTTTTATGTAATTCAGAAAAATGCTGAGTTTTTCTTACAAATATCCTATCTATATCTTGCCCAAATTTTTTCCTGTATTTTTATGTTTTTGTACTTATTAAGAATGGTATACTTTCCCATTATATTTTTAAATGGTTATTGGTGATTGTCTGAGCTAGAATTTTATTTAGTTTACCTGTGTCTATTTTTGATATTTTCTTCCTACATACACTCTTTGTCATATTATCATTCCAAAATAATGATAACTTTGTAGAAGGAATAATGAGGTTTCCATTTTTTTTCTATGCTGTAGGGCAGCTTTAACAGTATAAAAATTATCTATGACTTGAGCATCTTCGATAAGCTCATTCATAAAATTAAATAAAAACGCTGTTATTTCAAAAGTAATGTTTTGAGTGGCACCTAGGTGGTTCAGTCTTTAAGCATCGAACTCTTGGTTTCAGCTCAGGTCACAATCTCAGGGTCATGAGATGGAGCTCCGGGTAGGGGTTCACAATGGGCATGGAGCCTGCTTAAGATTCTTTCTCTCTCCCTCTGCCTCTTCACCCTCCCCCCTACAACCCGCTCACGCATGCTCTCTTTCTCTCTCTCAAAAAAAGTGGTTTTTACAGATTTTTCAATATTGACTATGATATTCTTCTACTATATCAAATTTTATATTAAAATTTTAAAATCACTCTGTATCATCACAAAAGACTGGATTATCAAACAGACATTCATGAAATACACATTATAAGCCACACTAGGTTTTACTAATAATTAGCTTTTGCTAATTATTAGTACAAGAAAAAAACAACAGCCATCAGTGCAGCATCTGTATCTGTACCAGCCAACACAGATTCCCCAATGTCCCTTTTCCACACCAAAACACATTTTGGCTTTAGAGTGACAGATGATCCTTAATTATGTGTGTTGGTACAAGCTCCCCTAGGGAATACCAGATACTACTTAGTATAATGGTATATCCATTGTCATAATTTACTAGAGGCATAGCTAAAGAACCTATTTGAGCAATATCCATTCAGATATGCAAGTGTGCCTCATAAATTATAAATCCATCAGCATGCTTAGAAGAAAGTCTGGTCCAAATGGAGTGGGTATTTCCAATGTGGTCAAGACCAAGATAATTTTTTCTGTTGCAATCAACACAAAATACAGCATTTAATGATAATTATCAAATTTCCTCTACATTATTGACTGTGTCATCTCCCACATTCTTATTTTTCTCTGTATGTATTTTCTCTTATTTCCTGCTTAGACTAGAGATCTTGCTTAATTTTACATTGTTGTTTCAAGAACCAGAACTTTTCATATAGCAACTCTATTATAATTTAAAAGATTTTTTATTTATTTACTTGACATAAAGAGAGAGACAGCGAGAGAGGGAACACAGGCAGGGGGAGTGGGAGGGAGAAGCAGGCTCCAGGCTGAACAGGGAGCTCGATGCAGGGCTCTATCCCAGGACCCTGGGATCATGACCTAAGCTGAAGGCAGACGCTTAATGACTGAGCCACCCAGGTGCCCCAATTCTATTATAATTTAAATCATTTTCTATACCGATACAGTTACTAACAAATGTTTATTCAGTGACCATTAGATGACATGGAGAACATAAGTTTTTATTAATATATTAATGAACAAGATAGATTTTTAAAATTTCCTAAAGATTGTTTTGTGGCCCCAAATGTGGTCTGTTTTGGTGAAATTCCCATGTGCACTTGAAAATAAGGTATTTTTATTGCTCTTTAGTGAAGTGGTCTATAAGTTTCAGTTAGGTCAGTTTGGTTGTAGTGTTGTTCAAGTCATTTATAGCCTTACTGCATTTCTTCCTACTTATTCTATAACTTGGAGAAGGACATTGAAATCCTCAACTAAAATTGTTGATTTATTTATTTATAATTTTAATTCTCTTATATTTTGCTTCATGAACTCAGAATATTTTCTATTAGATGAATACACATTAAAGACTGTTATGTATCCTTGAGAATTGAGCCCTTTGTCAATATGTAATATTGTCTTTATTCCTGATGATACTTCTTATTGAAAGTCTACTTTGGGGGCACCTGTGTTGCTCAGGTCATAATCTGGCACTGGGCTCACCTCAGTGGGGAGTCTGCTTCTCCTCTCTCCCTCTGCCCCTCCCCCTGCTTGTGCTCTCTCTCTCTTGAATAAATAAATAAAATCTTAAAAAAAAAGAAAGTCTACTTTGATATTAATATAGTTAATCCAAATTTCTTCTGTTCAATGTTGGCATGGTATATTTTTTCATACTTTCACTTTTGACTTATCTATGGCTCTACGTTCAAAGTGGGGTTTGTGTAGGCAGCTCCCCAGAATTGGTGAAACTGCAGTTTGTGAGCACAGTCCGCCATAAGACAACTCTCACTTCTGACACCAACTGCAAGTTCAGGGATTTCCCAAAACCTCCCTCGAGTTTAGTAATTTACTAGAAGAAACACTGAAGCAAAAATATTCTTTCTGGGAAATGGGCTCACCTCTATTTCAGATAGGTCTTTAATGCAGGGGTTGAGTTAATATAAATAGGAGGCAGGCTGTCTTTGAAGTATGATCCGCCTGTGTTCATATTCAGTATGTTACAAACTTCAGTTTTCTCTTAGCAATACCTTGTGTTTAAGCTGGTGACTTCTTTTTTGTTTTGTTTTCATTTGTTTGTTTTTAAAAAATCTGGTCCACACTCAGCTTTAATCTATCCTTTGCACTGCACCATGGGAAAGGTATGTTTTGTACAAGTTACTTGTTATTTGATAATATCCTGGCAGTGGGTGGCAAACAGGAGAGCATTCTATGTGGATTCTATGTGATTCTTGTCCTGTGGGTCTTGAGGGTTTGGTTTTCTCTGTGCTCTTTCCCTCCATTGGCCGAGCAGGTATTCCTGTGTCTCTTCTAGTGATGAGGAGTTTTCCCCTGTTCCTTTTTTCTAGCTGCAACTGATTTTCTCCAGTGCCTGTAGGACAAGAGTATTTGTTTACCCCTCCCTTCATAGGAAGAATTTTGTTTCTTAGGGGCAGTAAAAGTGAACGTGCTCCAGTGGAGTTCTGTGTCACTCTCACAGCTGTCCCCTCTCTGAAGTTTTCACCATTAGGGAAACTTTCTCAAGACATTTCTGTGTGCGTGTGTGTGTGTGTGAGTGTGTGATCACCTGGTGGATTTCATGCAGGGAAAACTTGCAAGAGGGTAAGGACGATCTTTTTTTCAGCTATCTTTCCAGTGCATATATGACTGCCCTCTAGCAATTTGCCAATCATTCTAGGGGATCTCTACTTACCAGGGTCTGGCTGCATCTGGCCCAAGTAAACAAGAAGTTATGCTTCACTTCCTGTAGGTGCTTATCTCTCTTTATATTTTGAGCCATTTGATTGCCTTGTTGACTTCAATACTTCATGGATTCAAGAAAGGTCCTGAACCCAAGGTTTGTCAGGTTATTTTTTGTTGTATGGTTGGAGATAATGTCCTTGTCAACCCTCAGTTTCCCTAAATGGAAACCAGATGTCCCATATCTATTATTTTTAAGTGTCACATTAAATTCTATAAAGGAAAAGTTATACTACACACCAATAGTTTTTACTATTATAAGATGATTCTTTACTTGTTTGTTAGGTCAGTCAGTAACTGAGTATTTGTTTGGTGTCTCTTCTGAACAAGGACTGTCCTAACAACTCTCTAGGACATATAAATAACCTCTATAAATCTAAGATTATGTATATGAAAATATTTTAAGCGCTATAACAAAAAGAGGGGGACAAAACCTCAACATGATTTCTATCATTAAAATACGGACTTATCGGTCCAACATGGTTCATTTGACTCAAATCCATGTTTGATAAATGAAATTGTGGAAATTAACTATGAATTAAGTTTTACATGTTCATTTCTTGTAAAGTGAGAAGAAGCAAAGACTCAGAGTTGTATTAACTATAACTTAACTGATACTTTGAGGAAAGAAACAAAAAGAGCTTCTAGATAATTTGAGAATTAATTATTAAAATAATAGTGTACATTTACATTTGTAAATAAATTTGATACTAGATAACAAAATAAAAAGTTACTCAAAGTTATTTGCTGAACGACTTTTCTCCTGTTACAATCATCAAATGGCTTTTGACCTGACACTGTCATCATTATTGGACAAAGATTAAACATCCAATGAGTCAGGACATAAAATCAAATGTCACAAAAGACTGTTGTTCAGTACATGGAAGAAAAAAATGTAGACAAAAATACAAAGTCATCAGCCATATTTAATCAGGGCAATTATCTGAGTAAATTGGGAGTATCTACCAAAGTACCAAACACATAAATGTATTTAATCTTAAAGTCCAGTGGAAAACAAAAACTTCCCAAAGTCTGCTAGGATACTTATTTCAAAAGAAGAAAATTGTATCAAAAATAGACTGAGCCCTGAGAAAAAGCAGACGTGACTAATTTTATCCTGTTATTTTGTCCTAAATCCATATCTAAACTTACTGCTTAAAGATTACCAAATAGTCTCTACTTCACAAGAAAAACCAGGTCTAGGCTCAGCCTACAATCAACTATCATTTGGTCAAACCAAGAGCAGAATGTGGCTTTATGTCTGAGCAATGTATTTAGTTTTGACAACCCGACTTCTTAGGGCTTCACTCATCAAAAGCTCAGCACATAAACACACTGCCTGCAGCCCTGCATTGATTGTCAGCACAATTAATTGCCAGGAAAACTGCAGCTTTATTAAGTATACGGTACTAACAATAAAAACATCACTATTTATAGCACAGAGCATGGCGGGATATCTATACAAATAAAATATAACAATAATAAACAAAAGGCCAGCCGGTAGTCCCACAGAAGAACATCCATGAATCTGTTTTAATGCCAAGCCACAACAGGATACTCAAGTGTCCCTGGGCATAAGACACTGCAACCTCTACTAAAAGACAAGAGCTTTTTGTGATCTCTGCAGTGTGAAAAGTGGATGTCAACCAGCCTCTTCAGAATTACTTTTTATGGTTTCAAATCTCCACTCCCCCTATGCCCAACTACAGAAATGGTGTCTGGGCAGGAGACAGACAAGAAACATCACAGGGTACAATTATAGTCAGTATTGAAGAATATTCCAGAATTTGGAATATTGCCATCAGTGATGGCATTTAATTTTTTTAAAGATTTTATTTATTTGATAGAGAGAGAGAGAAGGAGAGCACAAGCAGGGGGAGTGGCAGGCAGAGGAAGAAAGAGAAGCAGGCTCCCTGCTGTGCAAGAAGCCAGAGGCGGCCCTGGATCCCAGGACCCTGGGATGATGACCTGAGCCGAAGGAAGATGCTTAGTTAAGCGCCTGAGCCACCCAGGCGCCCCAGTGATGGCATTCAAAAGTTGATACATTTTGATACATTTTTGGGGACTATAAATGGCATACTGATAGCACTGAGGAAGCTTCAGTCTGACAGTAAAGACTGAATACTGTCAGCTGCATTACATCTTCAGCTTGGGGTTCTGAAATGAAGGTAAAGTAGTCTTTTTCTATACCCTTTCATTCAGATAGATATTCATTACTGCAAGTTGGCAGTGTCAAGTTGAGTAAATCATAGAGACCAACGTTTTTGAAAAGGTAAGGAAGAGGAACAAGAGTGTAGGGACTAACATGTATGAATACTGTCTGAAACATTTGGGGACCAATGATTTCCTCCAACACAACACTGGTTTGTTCCATCAGGCAGCAACATGGTGACTACTATGGTCAAAATGCCTAAGCAATAAAGCATGTCTGCACTAGGAAGCCTTTAAAAATATGTTCGGAGCATTAAATTAGGAGAAACAGAATTCGTTTTATTTAACACCCATATTTTTATCATCATTCTTCAAATGGTAATTGGAGTTTTATAGAAGTAATATGTGCAACACCAATGATCTTGGGAGTAGTGGTGCTGAGAATCTAACCCCATTCTGCTATATCGGGTTCAATAGACCACAATACCTTGTGTAATACACAGAAAAAGATGGATTGCTTAAGGCCACTTAATTGTGATGGTTAACTGAGTTAAAATGTAAGCAGATATTTCCTTTATTACATATGCATTAGGAACTTTGCTAAGTGCATTATATGCATTATAGACTTTAATGCAGACCTTCTGGCTCAAGCAAAGAAGCAATTTCAAGTATCAGTGCAAAACAAATCCTGAATTTACTGTGAGAAACCTGAGACACAGAGAGGTTAATATGACCTGTCCAAGTCCCCTTGCTAGTTGGAGATAGAAACAGAGTAGTACTATCTTTATCCTTTTTCCCTTAAGCTATGTAGCATGCAACAAACCCACACTGAAGTAACTATTGTCCTTGATTCCATTACAAGCTGTAATAGTAGAGATATGTTAGAGAGAGAAAAACATTTGATTTGTAACATGAAGAACTGAATTGAGGTTCAACACTTTTTAAATTGTTTTAAGTTGTTACATCACAAGGACCCAAAACTCCTTCAGCAGAGGCAGCTGTATCTTAACTCATCTTTGTGGTTCCAACACATAACACATCTGCAAGTACTGCGTGTTTCCAGTTCTTTCTGGTAGCCTAAATCGTTCACTTATATTCATCCCTTCCAATTGAGAAATTTTCAGTCTCTTACCTTAAAATAAATCCTCTGGATTAAGGATTTCCTTTAGAAAGAACTTGGAATGCCATTCTGCTGTTATCACACTTGTTGGGGAGGTGGAGGAGGTGGGCAGCAGAAATCCTCCACAGCGGCTCTGAGGAAAGGTTTATAACTCATTCTCGGTTATCCTAAACTATTCTCAGACATCTACAAAGTAAACAAGCAAAAAACAAAGTAAAATAAAACTAACCTTTGACAAAAGAGAAAAAAGTTGGGACAAAACATCACACACACACACACAAACATGCATTACCTGACACTGAAAATATGATTAAGTCCTCTGCACCCTGGGCACCTAATCTAGCTCCTGAGTTTAGACAAAAGCAAACTTCTATGACAAAAGTAAGAACAGAGGAGGTACAGATAGATCCAAATTCTAATTTTTAACTTGAAAGATCATGTCTAAATTGAGATGAGACCACGTGAGAAATATTTTAAACTGTTGAGCTACCGGCAAATTTTTAACATAATTGCCTCCTCTGGTTGAATATCAGCAAATTGTTAATCAATGAGAAACTTGATTTCTAAGCATTTTTCAATCAGTCAATGACTATAATTTAGGGACTATTATTTTCCAGGCCCTGGGCTAGTTGGAGGAGTCACAAATAAGTCAGGGTCCATTGCCCTCAAGAAATTTAGATCTTTGAACTAGAAACACTTCTTATTTGGGCTAATTTGGAAGCCAGATTGGCCTGTTACCTTAAATAATTTAAGGTAACTAATATGTATTAGGAATATGTATATTCTATATACACGTATACTTTGTGTGTGTGTGTATATATATGTATGTATACACACACATATATAAAGTATGTAGTATATAGCAAGTAATATATATTGTATATATGTATAAATAAATGTATAAATATCTAGTACATATTACATATATATTATATATTAAAATATATGAAATATTTAATACATACTATATATTATGTGTATAAATAAATTAAATATTCTTATATATTAAATATATAATGTATTGATATATATTAAATATTAAATATATAATATACATTATACTCTGTACAGTATATATGCACATATACACATATACAAAGTATATAGTATATAGCAGGTAAATAATATTTTTATGTATGTATAAATAAATATATATATAATGTATAGACATTTGTACTTTTTTTGTTGTTTTTGGCTCTGAGTCAAATTCAAGCATGGAACCATATCCTCATAGTTATGTGATCTTGAACAGATGTTAATTAGTCTTGGCCTCAGTATTCTCATTTGTAAATTGTAAGACTATTCATAAAGCCTTTGTGAGAACTAAGTGAAACAACACTTTATAAGTGCCAGTCACATAAAGAATACTCAATAAATTCTGGTACTTTTCTTAAGAATTGAAATTTTGCAAAAGTTAGGCTTTTCAGAAGCATCAAAACCTCTGGTAAGCTGTTGATTCAATGTACAAAATGTTAAGCCCATTGTGAAATGACTGCCAATCTTAAGAAAGGTACTTCGATTAATTCCACAACTTAAAAGAAATTTCTTAAGATGAAGAAAATACTGTAGTATATTTTGTGGCTCCACAAATTGTGCAGAGAACACACATAGGATGGCTATCTTTTTGTTTTGTTTTGTTTTCCTTAAGACAGAACAAAAATCTCACAGTATATGAACCCTAGGAAACAATCTGCGTCCAGTAGCCATTTTAACAAAAAGCTACTCAGATTCTATGCACAAGACCATATCCAGTAACATGTAGAAAGTTACGTTTCCCGGACTACTTTGTCCAACTGTTCCAGCAGCCTTATTCTCGTTGCTTGAAGTGCCTTGTGTTGAAAAACAAGAAGCAAGCCAGTGAACCGACCTTCCACAAGGTGGCCTTTATTGCAGCAAAATTACTGCACTAGTCTTCCTCCTTTAAACCGTTACGGCAGGCAACTGTGAAACCAAAACAGAATAAAATGCTGTCGTTGTAAAACTGTAACATTGGGCAGAAAGTCATCATCATATCTTTAAAAAAAAGTTTCATGGGTGACATTTTCTTATTTCGGAAAAATATATTAATGCTTAAAATTCAAATACCATATCTGTAGCCCTGCCTCAAAATATATACCACAGACAGATGACTCATATTATGATCTGTGATTACACTAGGCTCCAAAAGTGAATTTTTCATCCTCTTGGCTTGAGCGTTGTGATGGCTTTCCTTTATCTGTATGGCCCCTTTCCTATGTGCTGAAGCAATCTCCTTGTTTTGGGACTGTCTCTGGTGATATTTTTGGCCAACTGGAAGCATTGCTTTCTGGAATCTGTGTTGAGCACCACAGAGCACCACACTCCCCTTAATGCTGAAAAACATCCGAGTCCCACATCTGTTACTCATTTATGCCACTGACCCAGAAACTGGGTCAGAAGAATGGGATTAAGAAAACCAGGGTGCTGAACCATTTTTTTCCCTCTCTTTTTTCCTCACCTCTACCATGTTCCCATCTAGCAGGTTTCTGACTACCAAATGATAGAAAGTTTATTAGTTGTATCTCTTAACTGACACTATATTGGCCAAACATTTTCTCTAAGTCTTTAAAGAACTTTGACTTTCCACATTTTTAACTTTGTTCTTTAAAATAAAGTTTTTATTTTATTTTATTTAGGGTTCTTTTTTATTGTTGTTCCATCCTCAACAATCTGAGGAGGAAAAAAATGATATCTTGTTATATTTCCTTCCATTTTTTTAACTGTAAGATTAAATATATTTGTATTTCTTCTTTATTAACTGTTTATGACTTTTGGCTATTATATCTGATTTGGTAATCTTTTCTAAAATTTAAATTTCAGTTCGTTAACATACAGTGTAATATTAGTTTATACAATATAGTGTATAATATAGTGACTCAACACTTCCGTACAACACCCGGTGCTCATCACAAGTGCACTCCTTAATCCCCATCATCTATTTCCCCCATCCCCTGCCCACCCCCCCCTCTGGTAACCATCAGTTTGTTCTCTGTAGTTAAGAGTCTGTTTCTTGGTTTGCCTCTCTCTTTGTTTTTGCCTTTGTTTGTTGTGTTTCTTAAATTCCACATATAAGAGAAATTGTGTGATATTTTTCTTTCTCTGACTGACTTATTTTACTTAGCATAATATCCTCTAGCTCCATCCATGTTATTGCAAATGGCAAGATTTCATTCCTTTTTTGTGGCTGAGTAATATTCCATTGTATATGTGTGTGTGTGTGTGTGTGTGTGTGTGTGTGTGTGTGTGTACATACAAGATATAATAATAAAGATGTGAGATATCTATCATCTATCTCTCTATCTATCATCTATATCACATCTTTTTTCTTCATTCATCAGTCAATGAACACTTGAGCTGCTTCCATATCTTGGCTATTATAGGTCAACTGCTATAAACATTGGGGTGCATGTATTCCTTTGAATTAATATTTTTGTTTTCTTTGGGTAAATACCTCGTAGTGCAATTGCTAGATTATAGGGTAGCTCTATTTTTAACTTTCTGAGGAAACTCCGTACTGTTTTCCAGAGTGGTTGCACCAGTTTGCATTCTCACCAACTGTGTGAGAGCATTCCCCTTTTTCCACATTCTTGCCAATACCTGTTGTTTATTGTGTTGTTGATTTTAGCCATTCTCACAGGTGTGAGGTGATACCTCATTGTAGTTTTAATTTGTATTTCCCTGATGATCGGTGATGTTGAGCATCTTTTCATGTGTCTGTTGGCCATCTGCATGTCTTCTTTGGAAAAATGCCTGTTCATGTCTTCTGCCCAGTTTTTTAGTTGGATTATTCTTTTTTTGGGTGTTGAGTTTTGTAAGTTCTTTATAAATTTTGGATACTAATCCTTCATCAGTTATGTCACTTCACTGTGTAGCAGCTTTTTATCTTAACAAAGTCCCAGTAGTTCAGTTTTGTTTTTGTTTCCCTTGCCTCAGGAGACATATCTAAAAAGAAGTTGCTATGGCTGATGTCAAAGAAGTTACAGCCTATGTTCTCCTCTAGGATTTTTATGATTTCAGGTCTCAAATTTAGGTCTTTAATCCATTTTGAATTTTTTAAAATTTTATAACAGTTTTAGATTTACAGGAAAATTATGAAGTGACTACAGAGTTCCCATATTCCCAATGTCCAGTTTCCACTTTTATTAACATCTTACAGGGACACCTGGGTGGCTCAGTTGGTTAAGCATCCAACTCCTGATTTTGGCTCAGGTCATGGTCTCAGGGTCATTGGGCTCTTGCTCAGCACAGAGTATGATTGTCTCTCTCCTTCTGCTTCCCCAGCTCCCGCATGCACTCTCTCTCTCAAATTAATAAATAAAATCTTTAAAAATCTTACACTAGCATGATATATTTGTTATAGTTAATGAACTACTATTGATACATTATTTTAATTAAAGTCTATACTTGATTCAAATGTCCTTAGTTTTTACCTAGAGTTGTTTTCTATTCCAGAATACTAACCTGGATACCGCATTATATTAAATGGTCATTCCTCTGTAGGCTCTTCTCGACTGTGAGTTTCTCAAATTTTCCTTGTTTTTTGATGGCCTTGACAATTTTGAGCACAGGTAAGATATTATATAGAATGCCCTTCAAAGTTGGTATTTGTCTGATGTATTATTCCTCATTAATCACAAGGAATTAAATTGGAGTTATTTATTTTTGTAAGGAAAAACTCAAAGGTAAGTACTATTTTCCTCACATGATATCAAGAGTACATACTATTAATATTAATTATGACTGTTGGTTAACCTCGATCCTCTGTCTGAGGTAGTGTTTGTCAGGTTTCTTCACTGTAAAGTTACTCATTTCCCCCTTTCTACACTGTACTTTTAGGAAGGAAGTCACTGTACACAAACCATATTTAAAAAAATGGAGAGTTATGCTCCACCTCCATCAAGGAGAATACCTACATAAATAATTTGGAATTCTTCTACATGAAATACTTTTCAGTTCTCCTCCATTTATTTAATTACTCAATGATTTATATCAGCATGGGTTCATGGATATTTCTTTTATACTTTGAGATATAATCCAATACAACTTTATTCATTATGTTGCTCAAATTGCTACACGTTTGGTCATTAGGGGGTTTCCCAACTGCAGCCTTTTGACACATCCCTTTATTATTTGTTTTCTCTTTCTTTTTTTAATTTATAGCACTTCCTCACTTGCTGGGACTACAAGATGCTACAGGCTTATGTTTTACATTTCCTGTCCCAGTCCTAGAATCAACCATTTTTCCAAGAAACCTTGATTCCTTTTATTAAATGATATCAGAACACAAGATATGAATGTTATTAGGAGAAGTCATTACTTCTAGATCCTCTCATTGAGGACATATTTGTGTGTATACTAACCAGTACATAAGCATGTATCTGTGTTTCTATCTATAACTATCTATTCATTATAAGCTAACTATGAATTCATACTGATGTCTTCAACTCTAATCCATTACCACATGGATCAATCTAGCCACTTCACCTAGCTTATCTGTTACCAACAGTGAAAAACCTGACTTTCACCATCATCCATTTACTTACTTGCACAATTCCAGCATTAGCACATAGTAGTGTCAGAATTGTTAACTAATAATGACACAGGAATATAGATTTTTTGGACTGGTTTCTTTCACTTAGCAACATGCACTTAAAGTTCATTCACATTTTGTGTGGCTTGATACATCACTTCTTATCACTGAATAATATTCCATTGTATAGACATAGCACATTTTGTCTATCCAACCACCTAATGAAGGATATCTTGATTGCTTCCAGTTTTTGATGACTACAAAAAAAAGTGTTACAAATATTTGTGTGTGGGTGTTTAGGTGGATATAATTGTTCAAAATAATTGGGTAAAACTACCAATGAAATGAAATCACTGGATTCTATGGTAAGACTATTCTTAGCTTTATAGGAAACTTCCAAACTGTCTTCCAAAGTGGACATACCATTCCACACCCTCACCAACAAAGTATAAGAGCTCCTGTTGTTCCACTTGGTCACCAATAAATGGTAGTATCAGGTTTTTTAGATTTTAGCCATTCTAGCAGGTGTAAAGTGGCATTTTATTATTGTTTTAATTTGCAAATCCATAATGACAAATGATATTGAGCATCTATTCATGTGTTTATTTGCTATGTGTATATTCTTTTGGTATTTTATCCATTTTTTAGTTGGATTCTTTGTTTTCTGATTGTCAAGTTTTAAGAGTTCTTTGTATATTTCACATATAAGTCCCTAATCTGATATATGCTTTGCAAATATTTTCTCCCAGTCTGTGGCTTATCTTTTCTTTCTTATAACAAAGTCTTTAGTTGGGCAGAAATTTTTAATTTTAATAAAGTCTAATGTATCCATTTTCTTCTTTCATAGGTTTAGATTTTGCTTTTAAAAACTCATCAATAACTCCTAGGTCACATATATTTCCTTCTCAAAGTTTTATAGTTTGCATTTTACATTGAGAGCTATGATACATTTTGAGTTAATTTTTCTGAAAAGTATAAGGTTTATGTCTAGATTCATCTTTTTACATATAGACATACAATTGTTCAAAAATATTTGCTGAAAGAATCATTTCTTCATTGAATTGCTTTTGCTCTTTGTGAATTATCAGTTGACTATATTTGTGTGAATCTATTTCTGGGCTATCTTGTTCCACAGATCTATCTTTCTATCTTCTATTGATTTATTTTTTTAGTCAATATTATGCTGTCTTATTTACTGTAGCTTTATAGTAAGTTTCAAAACTGGGTAGCGTGAGTCCTTCAACCTTTTTTTTTTTTTTTAGTGTTGGCTTTTTAGATCTTTTGCATTTTCATACAAATTTGAGAATTAGTTTATTGATATCTACACAATAACTTGCTGGGATTTTGATGGGGATTGCAATGATTCTACAGATCAAGTTGGGAAGAATTGACATCTTAACAATACTGAGTATTCCAATTCATGATCACAGAATATCTCTCCATTTATGTAGATTTTTGATTTCTTTCATCAAAATTTAATAGTTTCCTGTATATATATCTAGAATAAACTTTGTTAGATTTATACCAAAGTATTTCCTTTTTGGTGCTGTTATAAATGTATATAAATATATATCATTTTTAAGTTATCAAGTCCAATTATTCATTGATGTTATATAGGAAAAAATTGACCTTTGTATATTGATCTTGTATTCAGCAACCTTGTTATACTTGCTTATTATTTCTAAGAGTTCTTTTTTTTAATTCTTTGGGATATTCTACATAGACAACCATATTATCTACAAATAGAGTTTTATTCCCTCTTTGTATGCATTGCATTTTTTTTCTTTCTATTGAACTACCTAAGACTTCTAGTACAACGTTGAATAGAGTGGCAAGAGAGGACAGCATTGCCTTATTCCCAGTCTTAGGAGAAAATTGTTCAGTTCCTTATCAATATGTACAATGTTAAAAAAATATGTATGATGTTAGTTATAGGTTTTTTGTAGGCTTATGTTATCAAGTTGAGGATATTAGCCACAATTCCTACTTTGCTAAGATTTTATCATGATTGTTAGATTTTGTCAGGTGTTTTTTTTTTTCCCCTGTATCAATTGATATGTCTTTTTTATAATCCTGTTGATGTGTGTATTACCTTTTCCTTTTTTTAGTAGACTTTATATTTTATAGCACTTTTAGGTTCACATCAAAAATGAGAGGAATATACAGAAAGTTCCCATATACTCCATATACACACAGTCTCCCCCACTATCAATATCCTGTACCTGAGTGGTAAGATTGTTAGAATTGATGAGCTTACATTGACACATCATTATCACCCAAAGTCAATAAATTATGTTAGGTCTTACCCTTGGTGTTGGGTTAGGATTTACTCCAGGGGTTTTGACATATGTATAATGACATGTGTGTACCACTATAGTTTTGTGCATAGTAGTTTCACTGACCTAAAAATCCCCAGTGCTCAGTCTATTCATCCTTCTCTCCCCACAACCTCTGGCAACTACTGGTAATTTTGCTGTCCCCATAGTTTTGCCTTTTCCAGGATCTCATATAGTGTGGAATTATATGGTATGTAGCCTTTTCAGATTGGCTTCTTTCACTCAGCAATATGCATTTGAGTTTCCTTTATGTCTTTTCATGGCTTGATAGCTCATTTCTTTTTAGTGGTAAATAATATTCCATTGTCTGGATATATTATAGCTTATTTTTATCCCTTCATCTACTGAAGGGGGTATGCGGGTTGCTTCTAAGTTTTGGCAATTATGAATAAAGCTACTATAAATATCCTTATGCAGGTTTTTGTATGGACATAAGTTTTCAACTCCTTTGGGTAAATATCAAGGAGTACAATTGCTGGGTCATATGGTAAGAGTGTTTAGTTTTGTAAAAGACTTCCAGAACTCACTTCCAAATGTCTATACCATTTTCCCACCAGCAATAAATAACAGTTCCTGTTTCTTCACATCCTTGCCAGTATTTGCTGTTGTCAGTGTTTTGAATTTTAGCAATTCTAATAGGTGTACAGTTTTAGTTAGCAATTCCTTAATGACACATGATGTTGAGAAACTTTTCATGTTTATTTGCCGTCTGTCTATCTTTTATGGTGAGGTGTCTATTCGGGTCTTTTACCTGTTTTTTTTTTTTACCCATTTTTAAATTGAGTTCTTTATTTTCTTATTGATGAGTTTTACACTGATTGATTTTTGAATATATAACAAGCCTTACATATTTGGAATAAATCCCACATGGTCCTGGTGTATAATTTTTTGTGGATTCAATTTGCTAATATTTTGTTGAGGATTTTTGGATCTGTGTTCATGAGAGATGTTGGTGTGCAGTTCTTCTTTCTTGTAATATATGTATCTGATTTTGGTATTAGGGTATCACTAGCTTTAAAGAATGAGTTTGATAGTATTCCCTCTGCTTCTGTTTTCTGGAAGGTATTGTGGAAAATTGGTGTCATTTCTTACTTAAATATTTCATAGAATTCACCATCAAGGCCTGGTGCTTTAATTTTTAGAAGGCTATTAATTATTGATTAGTTTCTTTTTTTTAAAAGATTTTGTTATTTATTTGACAGAGAAAGACACAGCAAGAGAGGGAACACAAGCAGGGGGAGTGGGAGAGGGAGAAGCAGGCTTCCTGCAGAGCGGGGAGCCTGATGCTGGGCTCGATCCCAGGACCTTGGGATCATGACCTGAGCCGAAGGCAGACGCTTAATGACTGAGCCACCCAGGCGCCCCTATTGATTAGTTTCTTTAACAGATATAGACCTATTCAGATGACCTGGTGTGGGTTTTGGTAGTTTGTGTCTTTTAGGACTTGGTTCATTGCATTTAAGTTGTCAAATTTGTGAGACTAGAGTTCCTTACAGTATTCCTTTATTATCATTTTAATGCCTATGGGTTCAATATGGTGACCCTTCTTTGTTTATATTGTTACTTTGTATTCTTTCTCTCTCACTACCTCCCTCCCTCCTCCCTTTCTCAATCCCAGTAGAAATTGAGATGGTTAATTTCATGTGTCAATTTGTTTGGGCTATGGTACCCTGATATTTAATGAGGCATTGTTCTGGATGTTCTGTGAGGTTGTTTTTGTATGAGATTTACATTTAAACTGGTAGACTTTGAGTAAAGCAGATTGTCCACCATAATGTGGGTAGACCTCATCCAATCAGTGGAAAGTTTAAATAGAACAAAAGGAATGACCTCCCATTCAGAAGAGGGAATCCTCCATTAGACTGCTTTCAGACTTTGTCTACATCAGGCTCTTCCTGATTCTACAGCACACTGTTTTTGGACTTGACCTGCAACTCTTTCCTAAGTCTCCTGTCTACCCGCCTCCTCATCAGATTTTGGACTTTCTACCAAGCCTCCTATTGATCTGTTTCTCTGGAGAATGCTCACTGACACAGAGGTTTACCAATTTTATGGACCTTTTAAAAGAAATAGCTTTTGGTTTCACTGATTATCTCTACTGTTCCTGTTTTCAATTTCATTGATTTCTGCTTTAATTTTTATTATTTCTATTCTTCCTTTTGCTTTGGAATTAAATTGTTCTTCTTTGTTTAGTTTCTTACAGTGGAAACTTAGGTTATTGCCTTTATAGCCTTACTTTTTCTGCTATATATATGGGTGACACACAACACACACATATCAATTTCCCTCTAAGCACTGCTTTTTCTTCATCCCAAAAATTTTGACAAGTTGTATTTTCATTTTCTTTAGTCAAAATATTTTTAAAATTCTCTTGAAAGTTCCATACAAGCTTGAGAAAGCAACGTATACTGGTGTTTCTGGTTAGACTATTTTAATAAACCTCAACTAGATTAAGTTGATTGATAGCACTCTCCAAGTCAACTATATTCTTACTGAATGTTTGCCTGCTTAATCTGTCAGTTCCTGAAGAAGGAATGTTGAAGTCTTTGACTATAATAGTGATTTTTTATATTTATCTTTTCAGTTTTATCAGTTTTTGCCTGATCTATGTTGATGTTTCATTTAGATGCATACTCATTTAGGATTGATTGTATAACTTCTTGGAAAATTGAGTCCTTTATCATTATGTAGTGTCTCTCTTTACCTTTGATAATTTTTCTTATTCTGTAGTCAACTTCTTCTGAAATTAATCTAGCTATTTTAGCTTTCTTCTGAGTAGGGTTTGCATGCTATATCTTTCTCCATCCCTTTACTTTTAATGTTTTTGTAGACAATATATAGTTGGGTCTTTTAATCCACTCTGATATTCTTTATCTTTTAATTGGTGTATTTAGACCATCATATTCAAAGTAATTATTGATATAGTTGGATTAATATATAACATGTTTGTAACTTTTTTATTTGTTGATTTTGCTCCTTGATTCTTTTTTTTTCTTTTAAAGATTTTATTTATTCACTTGAGACAGAGAGAGAGAGAGAGAGAGCACAAGCAGGGGGAGAGGCAGAGGCAGAGGGAGAGGGAGAAGCAGACTCCCCTCTGAATAGGGAGCCTGATATGGGGCTCAATCCCAGGACCTGGAGATCATGACCTGAGCCGAAGGCAGACACCCAACCATCTGAGCCACCCAGGTCCTCCTACTCCTTGATTCTTTTTTCTCCTCTTTTCCTACCCTTTTCTGGTCTCAACTGAACACTTCACACAATTTTATTTTTCTACTTTCTTAACATAAATTATATTTCTTTTTAAAAAATTATTTTAGTGACTGCTCTAGAATTTCCAATGTACATGTTTAAGTAATCAGTTTCTTTCTTTCTTTCTTTTTTCTTTTCTTTCTTTCTTTTAGAGAGAAAGAGAGAGAGGGAGAGAGAGAGAATCTTAAGCAGGCTCCAGGCCCCAGTGTGGGGTTCAATCTCACAACCCTGAGATCATGACCTGAGCCGAAATCAAGAGTCAGATGCCTGACCAAGTCAGCCACCCAGGCACCCCTTTAACTAATCTAAATCCACTTACAAATAACTCTATACAGCCTCATATGCCACATAGGTATCTTATTAAAGGATATTCCTAGTCCCTCCTGCTTTTCCTACATTTCTAATTTTTATTGGATACTCCTTTATCAAAAGGTTTCTTCTTCTCTAATTTCTATTCTCTCCACTTTGCTTAAACTCAAAAGACATAGACTTCTAATACTGAGGTGATAAATATTTAGTAATATACATGGATATTTTAAGTTCATAACAAAAATATGAAGAGATCAGTGGGTTGTAAGTTGTTAAATTCTGATTAAGAAACTATCAATACATGGGGGGCAGTCTAACTTGGCTCTCAGGACCCTTATATATCTTTGGGATATTTCTGAATGGTCTCTGTACCTGTGCTGGGGCACCAACTGGCTTCTCAATATGGAACTGTTGACTCATACCTAGTTTTGCATGTGGTAACAGACTGAAAAATCTACTTCAGCCTCCACAGTTAGTCACACACTTTGGAAGAAAAACAAGAGCACAACAAGTATTTGAATATATGAGAGTTTGTGGTATAATTACCTCTTTGACAAATGCCCTGTATTTTTATCAAGGGTGTTGACTGGGCATAAGCTAGAGATATGGTCTAACCCACCACAATGAAAACTGTTGTCTTCCCAGACTCCTGGTTTATCTGCACTCATTTTCACTGTTGAAATGAAATCTTCCTAAACAACAGATGAAATATTGTGAACTTCCTCTGATATACCCACAACTTAGTCCCCTCTCCTCTTTTTGTCTTTTCTCTTCTTTTCACTCTCTACTTTCTTCCAAATAGCCTTTAGAAATGTAAACATAAGAGAAATTATGCTGCAAGCTTGTTCTTCATAAAAGAACAGCTTTTAATTAAATTAGAAAAAAATACCGCCATAGGCAACACTTAAACTGACAAGGAATGCATTCTGTTAATCTTTGCAGAGAGGCACTGTACACTGCACTTAATTTAATTAGGTAGAGAAAAGGCCTGTTGAGTCCTAGGGGTTTACCAATGTCCTTTTAAATTGAGGACACAGCATTTATATAAAGTCATTTTAATATCAGGTAATACATTTCTAAACAGTAATTTAAAAATATTACTTGCTATTATCAAATGATACCTTCTTGCAGCTTCTCACTTCATGAGACAACTTTCATTTCACAGAGAAATTTTACCCACCAACAGGCCTTTTGCTAGCCTCCAATAATTTATTGACTTTGAAAGTGTTAAATAATTAGGACTAGGTCCCCTGGAAAACAACTGCACAAGGGAAATACACGTCAAAGCTATATTACAATGGATAATGTATTTGGATTATGTTTCACTTCTGGGCCATGGTAGTGAGTGATAACAAATAACTTTTATATTAAAAATCATATTACAGTGGAGAATTAGGTTATATTCTGATGTCACTCCTGGCACTACAGACACAGAAAGGAAAACTTCAGACTATTTTAGTCATTTTTTTTTAAATTTCAAATCATACTCTCCAACACTTTAAAATCTTCATTGAGTATCTCCATCCCCCCCTTTTTTAAAGATTTTATTTATTTATTGACACAGAGAGAGAGATAGTGAGAGAGAGCACAAGCAGGGGGAGCGGCAGGCAGAGGGAGAGGGAGAAGCAGACTCCTGGCGGAGCAGGGAGCCCAATACGGGACTTGATCCCAGGACCCTGGGATCATGACCTGAGCTGAAGGCAGATACTTAACCAACGCCACCCAGGCATCCCATCTGTACCCCTTTTGACCACCCTAAGAAGCTAGATAGGTTACTAATCTGTCACACTCACAAACTATAATAGAAAATCATCTAGGGATCATACTGAGTCACCAAATACAAGCCACTACTGTTCAAAAAGCAAATTTTACACTAAGAAATGTTCTATTGCACCCAGGTTTTATTTATTTATTTATTTACCCAGAATCTCAGGGAATACTGTTGTCATGCCCCTAAGGAACATTATGAATCAAAGTGAGGAAATGTATTTTTAATTCTTTGGATTTTGTTCATTAGTTTATCCATTCATGAAAGTAGTTAAGTGTAGACACCAGCCTAGGTGACAGTGATCTGAATTAGTGAAACCCAGTTCCTGGCAGCCTAAGGGTTAGAATGCAAGTCTTGGGGGTTGTTTCTTACTGTGGTTTTAGGTTTAGGTCAGAGCAGTTTTGGAGTAATAAAGGATTACTGAGTAACGGATTGAGAGGAAGTATGCTAATCTCTCTTTTGGTTATCTATTGATACACCAAAACATCTTTTCCAATTACAAGGATCATATATGTCGACGAAATTAGTCCACCACAAGTGGTGCAAATTTACTTTCAGCAAAAGCTAGTAAGCATCCAATTTTCAGTTCTGATCTGACAACCCAAGCAGACTTCTGATAAAATTACTGTTTGGGGACAAATTAAAAGTTCATTTTCAGGCAGAATGTTTCTTGGTATTCATTTGCACAGAGACTTATATAACTGGTCCAAATTCATCCCCCACTTATATAAGAAGAATTTGTTGTTAAGTGCTTAGCACAGAATCAAGACCAAAAGAAGCCTCAACAAATGCTGGGTATCATGACTACTTGGGAGATACCATATCTGGGTTAGGCACGTGGGTCTTGTTGCCAGGAGGACCTGGATTTGAATCCTAGTACTGTCACTTATTAGCTGAATTATCTTAGGCTTATTACTTAAATTCTGTAAGTTCAGATTCTTTGTGTTTAAAATAATAACAACCATGCAGGAATGTTGCTTAAAGACTGAATTTTAAAATATAACCAAAATATTTATTATTAAGCTTGCAGAGAGTAAGTACTAAATAAATATTGGATGTTATTGTACTTAATGGCAATAAATAGGCCTTCAAGACAGTTTTGTATTCCTCAATGATTAAGATAAAATGTTTTTTCCACAGTTAACAGAAAATCTGATTCAAATGATTTTAAAAATAGACAAAATGAATCTAGAAGTTATAATTATTTCAAAAGTTTTTATCATACTCTTAATAACATCTTTAATAACCCAGATTTTCTCAATATTTGTTTTTGCTGTCACACTCAGCATTGATTTTTGTCCTCAGACTTGTATCCTCATGACACAAGGTGACTGCCACAGCTCTGCCCTCACAATTTCACAGGACATGGACATTGTGCGATGGCCAGAAATTAGAAAGAGAATGTCAAGAATTGTGTGAGATCTGAGATTTAACATTACTTTCAGGCTAACAAATTAGTCTGACACAGTTTCATGGATGTTGACCAAAGACATAAGACCCCTGAGTAAGTCAGAGATAGACAGCTTATTACTCATAACAAAAGCAATCGCCATAGTGTCATCACATCTTTGAGCTATTTCCAAAAGGCATAATTCCTACAAGGGCAATATGACAGAGGTCTGGTGATGCCTTCATACTCTGTGGAGTGTTTTACAGGTGAGGAACCCCAATATTGGGAAATTCTAGTCTTTTATTATGAGCTATAAGCAAACCTGCTTGACTTTTGTGTTAGAAGGAGACATTATCTTTATTATTCTGGACAGTAAGCAAACCTGTCCTGTGTGTCAAAACTATTTCTATCCTTGAAGACTATTCACTATACAAATTCCTTAAGAAATAGTCTGGAACAGAAGGGCAGTGAGTAGAAAAACACTAGAATTCTCACAGTGAAAGCATACCCCATCCTCATGCCCCTTGTAGAAGTAACAAAATCTTTTCCAAAAGATTCCTGAAAGTCTTTGCTTCATTTAATATATTTGAACCTCACTTACATGCTTAGTTCCAACACTAGCAAGGGAAACAGGAGTGCCAAAATTGACTTTTATTAATCAAGATTGAATTCCTAGGACTAAGGAAGAGCCTATCCTCCCCTACAGCACATGCTGTCCCAAATCTGGATTTCTTAAAAAGCAAAAATGGGGGATTATGACAAGTAATCAACCAATAGGAGCTGTTACACCTGGTGTGTGTGTGTGTGTGTGTGTGTGTGTGTGTGTGTGTGTGTGTGTGTCCACATCAATTAGGATAAATTATCCTTTAAACAAAATTTACAAGTCTTATTTGTAAGTGTGGCTGCATTATGGCAATTGTGTTAGGCAGGCAAATGGGCTCCTTTTACTTTGGGGTATTGAAAAATGTGTGTGGATGTGTGCAAACACATGCATGAAAGAGAGAGAGATCATATTTTTAACAGTGGCTATCTATGAATAATTATATTATCTTGCTGCTATTTTCTCTGCGTTCTCTTTCCACGCTGAATACATATTATAGTACCTGACTCACAGTAGGTGCTCATTAAAAAGTTATTAAATTAATTAATAAGTAATTTTTTAGCTTTATAATAAAGGTTATCTATGTTGGGATACTCTCCTAAAAAATCTTTGAGTATTAAATTATGTTGACACTTTACTTTGTTTCTATTGTTGTTGTTGTTCAACATTAATCACTTTCTTAAAGCATATATTACTAAGAAAACAATATCTAATATAATTACCCTATGTCAGATGATACTTTTATCATATACTTTGGGGTTTTATTCATCCTCAAGTGGTTTTTGGCAAGATCAAATGGTCAGCACTTTAGATAACCCTGTGTATCAATGTGGGAGTCAGTAAGGAAACCACCTAAGGAGCTCTCACATTCCATCTATAAACTATAAATCTGTATTATCTATACATCTTTCAGATGCTTTTTTCTTCAAGTGAACTATTTCCCTCATTGCAGAAAGTGTTGAACACATTATCTTGGCTATTTCTTATGCAAAAAATAAAGGATAATTCACATGAAAGAATCAGCTGGATGCTATCCTCATGGCCTGAACAATTATACCATTGAAAAGTTGAACAATGCATATAGTGCATTCCAGGTTAATAGACTTTTTTTTTTCCTCTGTGAACTCACCAAGAAACTACTGGTCAAGAAGCCATTTTGATTGGGGGAATGTTACTTCTGAATTGTGGAGAGGCTTCAAAATGGTTTAAACCAGTTCAACATGAAAGTCCTGCTAGAGTATCATAGGCCTCTGCAAGTTCTTTGCTACTATGTCTTCTTAGAATGCACTTAATTATTCATTCCACAAACATACAATGAGTGCTTATTATAGCTTGTGGATACAAAAATGAGTAAGACATAGTTTCTGACCTCAAGGGCATTCACACAGAAAACTGCAATTAAATGACATTCTTCCTGTAATAAAGATGCAAAAAGGGGACTTAATTTTACCTGTTGATCAAAGAAAGTTCCCGAAATTTATCTCCACCCTATGAGTCTAAGTTAGCAAGGTGGAAGGTCAGGGAAGAACCTTCTAGTATGGGACATCATGAAGAAAAGCATGGAGACTTGAAAAAATATAATGGAGGATTAACTACTTAGAAATTGCTATGCTAGTGTCCTGTAGGAATTTAGAAAGAGAGGAAATAAATTTTCCCTGCAAGAGTCAAACTATAAAATTAAAACTTAAAGGGGTCTATAGGTGTGCCTGGGTGGCTCAGTCGGTTAAGCGTTTGACTCATGATCTCAGAGTTGCAAGATCAGGCTCTCCATCTGCTTGAGATTCTCTCTCTCCCTCTCCCCATGCCCCTACCCCCCTCTAAATAAATAAATCTTTTTTTTTTTTTTAAAGTGGGGGGTGAGGACCCCTGGTGGCTTAGTCAGTTAAGTGGCTGCCTTCGGCTCAGGTCATGATCCCAGGGTCCTGGGATCGAGTCCCACTTCAGGCTCCCTGCTGGGAACCTGCTTCTCCCTCTGCTGCTCCTCCTGGTTGTGCTCTCTCTCTCTCCCTCTGTGTGACAAATAAATAACATCTTTAAAAAAATTAAAAAGGGGGCCTATAAAGCCAAAGTATTCAAAGAAAACTAAATGATTCTCAGGAAAAATTGCTTGTATTTTCCTTGAAATTGTTAGTATACATGAAGAAAGAAGGTTTTGATCTTCCCTGGAAAGGTAGGGCAAAGATGCCGAGAACAAAATTTGACAGATATAGTGCTTCTTCGTACACAAAATCAGGACTCTATGCTTAAAAGTCTGAGGGACAGAATTTTAACATAGTAAATTCAGCAGAGTAATAACTATCTCCTTGTGAGGTCCCTTAAGAGAAAGCCCGTGAAACTTTTACTCTGGTAGTCACACTTAGCTCCTTCCCAACAAGCATGTGGGCATTTTGAATATGAAGGTGATGGGTTTAAGGAATAACGGGAATCTCATTGCTTTAGTTTCGGTCCTGGCCAAATCAGACACTGAGGCAAGAATTTGGGAGGCACAGATGAGCAAAGGGGAAATGTGATGGTAAAGGGAGAGAAACAAGGACAACAAAGATGTGTTCATGAACAATTTGCTATTTTAAGCTACCAGTGTTAAATTCAATAGGGTCCATCTAGGAAACCAGGTATAATTAGGTATCAGGATTCTCACTGAATGATGGGACTCTCGTCTGCCATTATTGAAGGTTGCCCCAGGGCCATGAACTCTTCCCACCCCACACATCCACACACTTCTGGGTCCCCTAAGTACAGAGAAGCAAGTTTGGGATAACCTTTGAGCAGAGAAGTGAGAGTCAAGTACTTAAAATAGGAAGCTGTCAGCTTGCTGGCACCAGAGTTTCAGGGAACTTGGGTGAAGTGAGGGAATGTGGGGTGGCATCTGCTTCAAAATACCCTTGTGTCTGTGCACCTGGGTGGCTCAGTGGTTAAGTGTCTGCCTTCGGCTCAGGTCATGGTTCCGGGGTCCTGGGATCGAGTCCCACATCGGGCTCCCTGCTCAGCGGGGAGTCTGCTTCTCCCTCTCCCGCTCCCCCTGCTTGTGTTCCTGCTCTCGCTGTGTCTCCTTGCAGTATAGAAACTACTATTTTGTCCACTGGTCTCTTAGCATGAGGATATAAAATGTAGCTTCTTGTTACCTCCTATACCCCTGAAGAAAATGTTACCCCAGAGACCACATCCCATAGCCCAGCAGAACCTGGGGAATTCATAGGGGCGGAAAACACAAATTCCACACATGGATCATTTGGACTGATGGTGAGAAGGGCCCATTTGTTCCTGGACCCATGTATTTTAGCTACTGGGAAAATAAGACATTGTAATGCCTGTTGTTTAATGTATATAATGCATCCTAGAGAACATACAAGAAGTTATCCCCAAGCTGGTACCTTGAGTGAGACTTTAAGAGGCTATTTCCAAATTCTTCTATGCTGACAATTTCTAAAAGATACAGCGTATGGTAGAACCAGTTGATCCTATGATTCTGTACTCATTGTTATACCCACTTTGCTTAAAATGTATTGCTTGATTTGAGGGGATATTATGTAAAACCTCATGTTGCAAATTAAATAATCTGTGAACTCTTAGATAGTGATGCTGACAAAGGCACTAAAGACAAAGAAGACAAACTCATTCTTGGAATAGTATCAGTCCCAATAATGATGAATCACTGCCCCCTCTAGTATAAAGGGGTCGTGTATAACTTGCCATGAGTCTCCTCGAGGTACCCTACCTAGAACTCAGGGTTGGTCTGTTTCTGGCAGGTTGAACATTCAGCAGCAACAGTAGTTGGATAAACCTTCATAAGAGAGAGTCCATGCTGTTGAGCTGATGTATAGCTTCCATTCCTGGCACTGCCTATACCCTGTTCATGGGTCTATTGTGCAAACAAGGGTTGAAGTCCGAAAGGCTAACTAACCTTGACTAAAAAAGCCACCTTAACAACCAACTGTCCAGTGCATTCTCTACAAAAAAAAAAAAAAAAAAAAATGCTTTCTTTCAGGTCAGAAACAAAAGATATACACGACTTGAACCCAATCTCATAGGTTCATCCATATGCCTTTTCCTGAGACCATATTCACCCTTCCAGTGTCACTCTCTCCAGGATTTTATGACCAGCCAAACTATTTACCACTGCTCATTAACCATGTATATTCCTTACCACAGACCCCTTCTCCTATCAAAGTTGAAGATCCAATGTACTGTTTTGATTTCTGACTCCTGGGAGGATTTCTGCTCACCACTTACATCTATGACTACGCCTAAGTGGACTATCATGTAGCAACTGTTCCTTTTCAATGACAACATATCCAGAGATCCATCTATAAAGTAGCTCAACTGTCTCATCTTCCATCAGTTAGTTATATAAAACTCTTCATAAATCCATAAGTATAAGCTAGGAGAGTTGTCAGGGTAACACAATAGGTGATATAGGAGCCTGTGCCACCTATTTGTGTAACTTGAATCTTCTGGACAAGCTTAGGCTTGATTCCAAATATACCATTTCTGTCTCATGATAGATTGTTTGGTGGTACCTGCTATTGCTTATAAATTATTGCTTATAGATACCAAGGTCAGTGATAGATGGCTTTGGTTGCAATATCAATTGATGGTATAAGGTCAGGTGCTCAGTCTCTGCTCTTCTTAAAAGCATACCAGGAGCTTCTTTTCAAACAATAAGTGATTAGCTACTTTAGAATATATGTTTTTGCACTAAAACCAAAGGGACCTATGTTATATCTCTCGTGTTTGGACTTTCCAGAGACTCCATACGGTGTATCTTCCATGGACACCTATAACACCATTAGATCTGACAGGTCAGATGGCTCAAGTAGCAGTTTGCACCACAGTCCATAAATGCTACAAAGGCCTCCCTTGCTTGAAACTTAATCCCAAATTATCAGGCTTCCATGTCATTCATTAAATAGTCCAGAGCAGTATTGGTAAGTATGGTATGTGCAAAGAAACAAATGAATTGTTTAAATAAGCATTACTACCTCTGTAACCTTTCAAATCTTTCAAAATAGCATTAATCTCTACAATTCTAATATACTTGCAATATTGCTTCTGATTTATTTTTTGGCTCATAAAGGTAGTTTCAATAGTTTGTATGTGGTTCTTCCATCATACACTCTTATTCCAGAGCTCAGAACCTCAAAGAGTTCTAACAGTTGCTATGAATATTCATCCTGATTATGCATTCAGGGATCAGAGAGATGGAGTTGGGCCATATTCTGTTTATTACTTGGACTACATTTGCAACCACTCTAATAACAGAACCATGGAGGTGTCTTGGGATCCCTTGGACACTACATACAATGACTCATAATATTTGGGTATTACTTTGGTAAAGGGGTACAGGTTTCTTACAGAATCATAGTGGAAGTGTGATAGGATTGGGTTTTTATTGTAGATAAATCTATCTAGTAGCTGTATGAAAGGTCATCTGAAAAGGCTAATCCTGAAAGCAATGATCCTAGATAGGAAACTTTTGTTATTAGCATGTGTTAGAGATAACAAAGATCTAAAGAATGAAAGAGATGAAAGAGTAGGTCTGCCTTTACCTCAAATAAACATAAAGAATCCAGGAACAAGATCATTATCTTTACAGTTACTGGCCATGTTGAAAAGATAGTTCACATTTTCAGAAGTACTGGAAGTGTACAGTTGGAAGAAATTGAGAGAAAAAACACATCAGTTTTCTTAGTTATTGTATCCTTTCATTTTTGACGATAAAAGAGAGTCTCATAAAGTACCCCAGCAGTGTTTTTTAAACTGTGATATGAGTACACATCATCTGGGGATCATATTAATATGCCAATTTTCATTCAGTAAATCTGGGGAGTGGCTTGACAGTCTACATTTCTAAGATTCCAGGTGACACTTATTCTTTTGTCCTGAGATCACATTTTAAGTATCAAGAGCACAGGCTGGGGTGCCTGGGTGGCTCAGTCGGTTAAGTGTCTGCCTTCTACTCAGGTCATGATCTCAGGGTCCTGGGATCTAGCCCAGCATAGGGCTCCTTGTTCAGCGGGGAGTCTGCTTCTCCCTCTGCCTCTCACCCTGCTCATGCTCTCTTTCACTCACTCTCTCTCTCAAATAAATAAATCTTAAAAAAAAAAAAAGAGCACAGGCTGTTTTAGGATGGCCTTATCTGCTCTTATTCAAACTTAAGTTAGAAATTAAAAATAAGAATATATTTTGAAGTTTTCTCTATTCTTATCCACATTTTATGTACTTATATTACAAAATTATCTATTAGTTAGGGTATACACAGCTGAAGCAAGGTGATTTCCTATCAGTCTAATTGGAATCAGGCCTGTATTAATCAAAATTCCAGGACTCACTCACAAAATGAGATCTCATGGGTTGAACGAATAATAATGGAACTATTTAAAACACCTCCTGCAAGAATACAGAAGCTTTTCTCTGGCCATCTCATTGCTTAAATGAATTTATTGAGTATTTTCAAATAGAAATATGAATTTATAGAGTATTGTCAAATGACTTATATACATCATATCTACAAACTCACTGAATGTTAGATCTAAAACTTGAGTTCATGTCATCCAATCTCATCAATGTGGCACGTAGAACACAAGAGAATGCTAAGAAAATAAGAATAATAAAAAGGCCATCATCTTTCAGGTTAAAGTTTTTAACAAAGAAATTATGTCAGCTCTACTACATAGTTGTTTTTCAATAGTATATTCTGTTCTTTTGCTTACGTGCCTGTTGGTTTCACTAATGACTTTAGGAGTCAAAAAGATTAACCAGGCCAAATTGGTTTATAAAACACTGCTGGGATTCCCAGTTTTAGATTCCTATTACATTTGATATATTTAAATCCTTTCCATCACTAAATTCCCTAAGATGTATTTAGATAAGGACATCTATATCAACTCTGGAAACCAGGATTTCAAGGAATTATAGCAAGACACAATTCAAGTGAGACAAAAATTGGGAAATGGCTGAATGAATCACCACCACCAGGAAAGGAAACCCAACTGGGAGAATTAATAAAGATGACCTCAGAGGAACTAGCCCGTCGGTGTGGAGTAGCAGTGCAGAATGTACCCAAGTTTATTCAGAGGGTCAGTTGATGAAAAGGCAAACCTTCAGCCAAAAGTGCTTTACTTTAGAAAGCACACAAAAAGTAGTCTGTTCACAACAAATAAGAGAACTATGGGGAACTTATTTTTAGTTCAGAGTTGGTGTCCACAGAATTCTATGTCTACCTTATTTCTGACATCTAGAAAATAAGGACTCTAGTTTCAAGATGACAGACTGAGTACCTGCACCAAATCTTTCTACTGCCAAATATACACACACACACACACACACACACACACACACACACACACACACACTGCCTAAAAAACCAACCAAACAAACAAACAAAATGAACAGTTATTGAGTCATAAACTGTGAGTAATCCTTCCAAAAGGATAGAAACACAAGGGAAAGAGCAGAGGAAAGCAGCACCTGCGATGCTCACAAGAAACTTCTGTGTCACAGAAGGTAGGAGCAAGAGCGTCAGTGCTACTCATGTCAGAGAGGGGCAGAAGCTAAGATACAAAGGAGCTGCAGAATCAACCAACAGAGCAGTTAGTTACCATAGTTGGAGTCATTTTGTAGTTCTCACCATTTCCAGATAATAATCAATGGGAATCGCAATGCAACCCTACATATCAAAACCTATGAGATGCAGTCAAAGCCAGGGAAACGTACCATCTTAAATACACTCATTAAAAAACACGGAAAGTTGAAAATAAATGAAATGTGTTTTGAACTGAAAGGCCTGGGAAAAAAACAGCCAAGAGAGAAATTGGTATCGATAATTAAAACCAAAATAGATTTAAAAAAGTAAGAGTAGGCAAGAATATTTTTGGAAAAGAAACAAAGAGAATATCATTACCCAGCCATATGTTAAAATATACTGTAAGTCTTAAGTATTTAAAACATTGCAGTATTGACACAATAAAAGACAAATAGATTGTGAAAACAGAATAGCCCTAAAATACAAAGGTATAAATGAAAAGAGTAACACATCGGACTATACAAGTAAAGCTCCAACATGTCTAAAAGTACCATAAAGATGACTAATAAGTGACTAAGAGATCGCAATATATGCAATAAAGGGGTAATAGTCTTCAGACATCAGTAATTCTTACAAATAACAACAACCTAATAGAAAGAAAGAGAAGGATAGAGACAGACAATCCCCCCACAAAAAGAAAAAGAAAATACAAATGGCTTTTAAACCTGTGACAAGTGCTTAATCAGAGAAGAAATATGCAAATGAAGAGTAAAACAGTGAGACATAATTTTTCCTTCTCAGTTTAGCCATAGTGTAAATGTTTGACTATTTCAAGTTTTGGCAAGCAAGGAGGAGAACTGTTTAACACTGGTTTAACACTGTGGAGGGTAGTACCATTCTATCTGTTAAGTTCAAATATACATTCTTTTGACTATACACTTGCAAAACTTGATGAATAACCTAAAGCAATAGTGCTACAAGCACAAAGAGGCATTTTCAAAATACGTTCATAATAGCATTGTTTTGAAAGCAAAAATTTAGAGAAAATGTAAAGTCAAAAACTAGAGGATGGGTTAAATTGGGGCATTTAAGAACAATCAAAACTATAGATATTAGCAGGAAAATGTCTCTAAGACTCATATTGTTGAGTGAAATGAAGTATATATACACACATGCACACATGCACATAAGTAAAAAAATACTGATAACAGTATACAAAATCTATTGTATGATAACAGTTCTTCTGGCTATGATTTAGAATATCTGGGAAGGTAGTGCTAGAAGTCAGCCAAGAAGACATTAGTTTATCCACTTCTTCAAATATACATATCTATATCTATATCATCTATCTATCTATATATATGTGTATATATATACACATATATATATGTATACATATTTTTTTTAAAGTAAGCTCCACATCCAACATGGAGCTCGAACTCATGTCTTCCTATATTTTTCAGGGAATGTTTTTAAATGTGTAGCTACCTTGATAATTCTTAGCTGAAAGGATTGGTGATCTTATAATCTGTAACATAATTTTTGTACTTGTATTACTTTAAATGTGTGCTTAATTACATTAGCCATAAGTAGACACTGTTTGACTAGAAAAATCTTAGAGAACCTTATTGGCCGATGGGCTCACCTCCCATGGTATATAAGTCACCCACCACTACCCCACCACCACCAAATATACTCTGTTGTCCTGAACCACCTTGAATCCAAGCAAATATTTTGTGAATGCCAAGTCCTTTCATACTACATGCATTAACTCCTCAATAAAATTCCATGACTTTCTCATAAACAACTATATGGTAGAAAGTAGATGGTGAAAAGAATTTCATCAGCACCAGGGAGAGGCAGTTTGCTACTACAACTTTTCATTTTGGCTCAAGAGATCTGGTCATATCCATTACTATTCATAATAAGGTGGAACCACACTCATTGGTGTCCCATGCCAAATTTCAAAAGTCTTAAATACAGTACTATTTGGAAAAAATACAAACATATCACCACCCTACCCTTAACCTTTCTTTGCAGAGTTGCTATAACTAAACACAAGGTTTGGAGGGTAGAGTGACCAACATGTTGTGCTAGCTTGCTGCTGAGTCAGACATCATGACTTGCCATTTTCCTTAGCGATGAAAGAGGGGAACAAGGATTGCCTTAGACTTCTTATTATTAATTAACATCAGAGTTCTGTAGGATTAATATTATTACTCAAGGACTATTGGTACTATTTTTATATAGTTGGTTGAGGAAGATCTCTCTAAGCATTAAACCAAAGGCAAAAACTAATAAGTGAATACATATGACTACATAAAAATCAAATATTTCCATAAAAAAAGAAAAAATTCAATTCATTAAAAATTACAAAATATGGAGTGTCTGGGTGGCTCAGTCGTTAAGCCTCTGCATTTGGGTCAGGTCATGATCCCAGGGTCCTGGGATGGAGCCCCGCATCGGGCTCCCTGCTCAGTGGGAAGCCTGCTTCTCCCTCTCTCACTCCCCCTGCTTGTGTTCCCTCTCTCGCTGTCTCTCTCTCTCTGTCAAATAAATAAAATCTTAAAAAAAATTACAAAATATGCCCAAAGCTTAATTTCTGAATACCATTCTTCAACAAAACTAATCAGGGCTTCTTGGAAAAGTAATTGATTCTAGTGCTGTAACCCGGAGCATCTAGTTGTGCCAGAAAGCAAGGAAATGCTCAAATAATCAAAAGAGTCAACTTCAGTAGTTCCCAATGGCTAAAGCTGGAATAATTTGAACACTTTAATAAATAACCATATCACTGGATTATAAGTGAAAGAATACAATAAGTATCCATGAGTCTATATTGGTGTAAATAAATGATTAAATAAATAAAAGAGGGAAAATAAAATTTTTAATTTAATTTAATTTTAAAAATAGAAAGAAAAGGATAAGTTCTCTTTATTTTTTTTAAAGATTTTATTTATTTATTTGACAGAGAGAGACAGTGAGAGCAGGAACACAAGCAGGGGGAGTGGGAGAGGAAGAAGCAGGCTTCCCGCTGAGCAGGGAGCCCGATGTGGGACTCGATCCCAGGACCCTGGGATCATGACCTGAGCTGAAGGCAGACGCTTAACGACTGAGCCACCCAGGTGCCCAGGATAAGTCCTCTTTATAGAAAAGCTACAATTAGTAACTGTGACAGGAATGAAGGAAGTGGAAAATCACCATTAGGATGCCACAGTGATCATTTCCTCAGGCAAGACCCACAGGTGAAGGCCAAAATTAGTGCGCAAAACTTTAGGATAATTTACTTAGCTTTAAAGTGCCTTCCCCCAAATACATTAATTACTGTGGTGATTTTAGCACTTCACCACAAAATCTTTTATATTTTTGCCTGCAGAGGGTGAAGCTTAATTTCCATCCCCTTGAGTGTGAGCTAGACTTAGTGATTCTCTTCTAACAAATAGAATATTGAAAAGGAAGAATTTTAACTTAACAATGGAGAATCCTGTCAAACATGACCTTAATCAAGATCAACATCACCAGTATTAACTTGTGTTGAGAATGGATCTTGAAAGTTGGAAGGTTGAATCTTAATCTACTTCTAACATGAAGGAGAAGAGCTAAGAGATTACTGTAGTTAGCCTATATGAAAAATTACTGATCCTGAGCAAGAAATTTAGTCTCTCTACATGAGTCCATAAAATGGAAATTATACTATTTTATTGTTACCAGAAATTTTATATGAAAAAAGCATAGCAGTAGGTATTAGAGTGATCTAATATTTAAATAAGAATTTAGTATGCCCTTTCTATTTGCAAAAGCAAAACAAAACAAAAACATTTGAATGAAATAACCTATCTTAAGGATGTGTGTGTGTGTGTGTGTGTGTGTGTGTATGTGTGTGTTGAGATTGCTAGACTAGGAGGTGGGAAGGAGAAAAGAAATCAAATAAGACTAATTCTCCAGGACATCCCAACTCCAGATATACAAATATGAAACATCAGCAATGGTTAAATAAAATAATAGACTATAACAAGACCCTCTGGTTATATAGCTTCACAATCTTACATAGAATTCCCTCATTTGTTACACTGAGGAAGATATGTAACAATATACCTACAGCTTAAAAAATAGATGTAATTCCTATTTATCCATTTAAACATTGACCTTCATTTTTCTGTGTGGCCAACCATTGCCTTATAGAATCTTAGATCTAGTCACATTCTGATAAACTACCTCAGGCAGGTCAAAGCCTTCCTTGAGAAAAATGTATTTCCACTGCCATAAACTCTGCTGTTTGAACACCACTTTGCTAATATTACTCCCTCTCCTTGATCTAAACTTATCCTCCCTCTTTCTAGAAACACATCTTTATGATTTTATCTATGTATTTTATTATTACTCTAATTGGTTTTTTCACCTTGGCAAGATCTCTCACATTGTGTTATAAAGAAGCTTTTCCTTGAGGCTCAGTTTTTATATATGAGCCACAGAACAAATACTTACTATTAGCCACATGCCAAATGGAAGAATGCTAAAATAAACAATAAAATACAGCTAGGCAAACATGCTGATATTCAGACAAAAAAAAAGTTGAAGTATAAGGGAAAGCACATATTGCAAAATTAAAAAATAATAATAATCAAAATAATCACTAATCCCATCAAAGAAAGGCTTTGAAGTATTTTGTTGCTAATTCTCTAGTGAAATGTCCACATCTTCTTCCATTAAACGTTCATTTATAACAAAATAACATAAAATATTTATACAGAGATCATTTCAGGTAGATAATTTATCTGGGTGCTTGTAATATAGTCAGTAATATTTCAGTCAGGAAAGAAAACCTTAATGGAATAGAGTCTTTTTATTCTACCTAATGGATATTTCTGCCTTTAAATATGTTTTAGCAAAGTACTAGAAACAAATTATCACAATGCTACATACTGAGATTCAGTGAACAGGTGTGTATGAGCTCCATCCTTGATGAAAATAACTAGAAAATAACTTCCTTATTTAATTGATAACTTACCAGTAAAGTTTTAAAATTTCAGCAGTTTTTGTTTCAGAGGAAATGAAGAAGAATTTCAGGTAATGATTTCGAAAAAACACAGACAATAAGATTTCCCCTATTGGTTTTTTTTCTCCTGACTGTTTTGATTACACTGTCATAGAAGAATAATTTAATGAGATATTGATTTTCCTACATTTCTGATGTAATCCCTTCTCATTTCTTTCTCCAATAAGACAGGTCCCTCGTGGAGAAGTTTGTGTGTAGTAGGTCTTCAAAAAAAAATACACTTGGTTGGTGTGTCAGGGTTAGGTGGGGAGAGCAGAAGGTAGAAAGGGGAAGGAAAGGAAGAAATAATATTAAGAGAAATGGGAAAGATTCCAAAGTCTGAGTAAGGAACAGAATTAGGTGGAGTAAAATATAGGTATCTTGTAGCCCAACAGAGACAGCCCTGAGGAAGTGTCTCAGGACCAAAGGCGATGGCTATGTGCAGAATCCAGGTGAGCTAGATTCTGGTCCCAGGGCTCAGAATGTCTGCAAAGATGCCTATGCCAGAATAATAGAAACAGAGTTGCTGAATTGTGTGGGACCACAAGGGCTTAGAGAGTAAGGATGTTATCAGTGGGATATACTAAATATGAAAGAGCTCTTGCCTTGCTTATTAGTAATCATACTACCTTCATAGCTCTTATGCAATCCCAAGGTTTAAGAGTGCTTCAGCCTCCACCCCTGACTAATAAAGGACTGTGGCATTACCTAAGCACTTGTGTTTGGCAAGTAAGACTCAGAATGTCGTCACATGTTTATATGATCACAAATTAACTTTCCAAATTTTTCTTACTATTTCTTATGCTTCATTGATTGGTATATAAACATCTGAGATAGTCATCATGGTTCTGTTAAACTCCAGATTTCTTCTTGCCCATAATTTATCAACCTGTTTTCTAAAACTTTAAAAGTTCCAACTCCAACACACACACACACACACACACACACACACACACACACACACACCCTCTACAGCTTTTGTCCTAATGCTCCTGCACATGGACTATATGGATTCCTTTCCCTTCAAATTAATGTAAGCTGACAATTATAGGCTAGTTTATATCTTTGCAGTAGTGCACTGCCATCCATTTTAAAGTTAGTGCAGTGTCTACAAAGGATTTTTTCCTTGTACTAGCACTTCCTAGTTTAAGAAATCAGAAAAACAAAAAACAAAAAAACAAAAAGAAAAGAAAGAAAAGAAAAGAAACCAAATCAATTTTTGTAGCATTACTAGTGTTTTTTTTTTCCTTTTTAGAGATTTATCTATTTGAGAGAGAGAAAAAGAGAGAGAGAGCAAGGAGGGGGGCAGAGAGAGAGGGAGAGAGTCTCAAGCAGACTCCCCGTCAGATGGGTAGTTGGACCCTGGGCTTGATCTCACCACCTTGAGATCATGACCCTGAGGTCACAACCTGAAGGCTGAAATCAAGAGTTGGATGCTTAAATGACTGAGCCACCCAGCCACCGTAGTGTTGCTACTTTCAAAAAGAAATCTCTCAGCAGAGTACAGTAGAAACACATAAGACAGAGAGGAGAACCAAAGCATACCACTTTGGAAAACCATTAATTCACAAAGAAAGCAAAAGAGAAAGAAAGGAATAGGGAACTAAAAAACAGCCAGAAAACAATAAGATAGCATTAAATCCTTATTTATCAATTATTACTTTAAATGTAAATGGATTAAATTCTCTAATCAAAAGGAATAGAGTGGCTGATTGGAGACAAAAACTAGACTCAACTGTGTGCTGCCCACCAGAGATTCACTTCAGCTTTAAGGACACACAGAGGCTTAAAGTGAAGTGGGGGTTGGAAATATTCCATCCAAATGGAAACCAAAAGAGAGCAGGGGTAGCTATTCTTGCATCAGACAAAATCAACTTAATAAGTAATAATAAATAAAAGAAAAATCATATAATGAGTTCAGAGAGTTAATCACTAGTACAAAGTACAAATAATAAAATTAAACTTGCATTCATCTTGGAAGAGTAAGTAAAGCTCATAAATGGACGAATTATTGGTAGATTTTTATAAGAAAAATGTGCTTTTGTAAATTATGTCTTCATGCAATAAAAGAGGTAACTAATCATTTGCACACTGACCTATTTTCAGTATTGAAAAATCCCCCCCTCAATATATCAATATATCAATATATAATGAAAAGACAGCATAGAGAGAGAGTGAGGACACAGGTTCCAGAGCCAGCTGGCCCTGGAGCTGAATTTCCTACTTAAATTACCTGCTTTACTTAGACTGCAAAACAGATGAAAGAAATACTAGGCATTATCACCCCCATTATGGGGCAGACTCCTAGCTCTTTCCTCAGATCTGTCCTTCCCTTCCTCCAGAGTGATAGAATTATTTGCTTACATGGCTCCAAGTTTCAGCTTCCCAGTTGCTTCCCAGCTTTGTGCTGATTGACCATCATCAACCTAACTTACCCTAGTACATTCATTTGCAGTACTGTGGCATAGAGTACTTAGAATCGTTAATGTGATTAACCATAGTAATTTACAATATGCTATTTCTTTATATGTAAGCCATTATTCCGTGACAGTGTAGCATTTACTCTGTGGTAAGTTGTAACTTATTCTTACTGTTCATTTTCTAAATAAATTTGTTTATAATGAAGACTTAAAAAAAAAAGAAACCTTAGAAATTAAGTGTAAAATGAGACTGTGATCCTGTGTAAGTGTCAGAATGGATGATCGTGACCCTTGGATTCCAGATGGATCATTAAAAAGGAAATCCTGCCAATTATTCTCTAATTTCATACTGTGCACTCCATCTGTTAGCTCACTTGCTCTGGTTAGGGGCTGCTTGTCTGGCTTATTCTCTACCACTCCACAGAGACAAAACTCAACTGACATACATACATATTATGTGTAAGCAAATGTATCTACAATGTACATTAGAAGAATTCAAGGACAGATTACAAGCAAGGAAAATAAGACATTAAAAATAAAACATTATTAAATATAGCTTACCAAGTCTGGGAAACATAGAAAAAAACAAAACAAAAAACAGACTAACCAAACAGAACCAAATTTTTGGAGGAGATATTCAGCACTTGTTTATTCACTTAACTTAAGTTAGAAATCAGATCCAGAGCATTAATGTGTTTTAGCTTGAAAGCTACTGAATGTGTAATAAAAGCTCTTAATGAACATATAGTCAAAAAACACCAGAAATGGCATCTGGAGTCAGTCCCTAAAAGGCAATCAGATTTGGGCTTAAAACCCTAATTTGGTGAGTCAGCTCAGTGTTTGAATCAAAATTGTTATATAACAAAATCTATTGTTTCAAGAGCTTAAAGGAAATTTCCACAAATATGTTTGCCTCCTGTAATATTATAAATATTAAAGTACAGGTACCTGAGTCAGTTAAGCATCCAACTCTTGATCTCAGTTCAGATCATGATCTCAGGTTTGTGAGGTTGAGCCCCATGTAAGGCTCCACACTCAGGGTAGAGTCTGCTTGGGATTCTCTCTCTCCCTCTGCCTCTGTCCCTCCCCCTTTCTCTGTCTCTCTCTCTCTCTCTCAAAATAAATAAATAAAATCTTTATTTTTTTAAATAATGAAACAAAAAAATATGTTTTCATGCCAGACAGTGACCTCTTTAATTTCCCACATCCTCATATTACCTGACACAAAGGGACTTCCCCATTAATGTATGCTGAACTAGTGATCTTAAGCAGAAACTATATAGTTAAATCCATGATGTTCACTAGGACAATGAATGAAACATAGGGTAGCAGATTAAAAGGTGAGATAGTTATTCATGCTCTTTACTATTTATTTTAGCAAGACCCACTTCACATTCTGCTCTTTCATCAGATATGCAGTTGCAATACAGACAGTAAGAATTAGAACAGTTAGAGTAAGAACACAGTTCAAAAGCCTAAGTTGCGTACTCTTATGTCACCATTGTAGAATGTATTTTAAAGGACTCCTGAAAAACATCACTCATAGGACTATAGTTGCTGCTACTTTTTCTCCCTTCTCCTCAAACATTCCTCTTCCAGCATCAATCTTCAGCTTGCACACGGTTAGTGAATCATTCAAAGTGCAAAATCTATTTTAAAAGGGAAATCTTTAGGCATAAAATATGTTCAGAAAGGAAATCTTTTCATATAAAATATAACCAAACCAAGAGAGTGACAGGTATAGTGAGGATACAGGCTTTGTCCACTACTGGATTCAACAGTGACATTTACAACAGACAGAGGTTAATGATGAGAGCTGAAGACAGTAAGGAAGATAAAATGTTTGACTGGGAGCTAATATGTTGGCTCAGGTCCAAGGATTCCTATCTGAACTCTATGGGGCTGCAAGCAGAGGTCTCTCTTCACCCTGGAATAAATTGCTTTGCTGCCCAAGTAAAAATGTGCCCCGAGTGTTGATGAACTATAAGGCTTTGGTGCCCAGAGAATGTGTCAGGAGACAACACCTTTGCCAACAATTTCAGTGATTTCCTAGAGACTACTAGCTGCGGTGGTCGTCATCAGTGGACCACAGCTGATCTTGTTAGCAGTGGTCAGAAATTGGAACCAGCATGGGGGAGCATAATGGATTATGTGGTAATAGAAATACTCTTCATGAATCCAAAACAAATATGCTCAAGGACTCCCAGAAATAACACTGTAAGAATTCGAGAACTTTTCATCAGCAATAGGCAGATTGAGGTAAAAATTGGTGACACATTGCTTGCTATAAAATAAATGGAAGTTTGGGAATTCAGCCAGAGGACAAGCTAGAAAATCTGAGGGTGAATGGTTTTTGCTAAAGAGTTTTCAAATTATGGCTTGAGAAAGAAAATAAGCAAAGGAAAATAGTCAGACATTAACTTATGGCAATACTACATTAAGAAAAGATCAGAGAACTTAAAGCACTAAAATACTCAGAATTCAACAACATATCTAACTTAAATATTATCAGGAAACTTCAAATTTAAAAATATAGAGAAAATAAGAAGCAAGAAAACAATTAAAATTGTATTAATCCCTAGAGAAGCTTCAATCAAGGTGTAGCTGGGGTTATAGCTGAGAAACCCCACATGGGATTCCAGCATATAATGTTATCAAATAAAGGATTTGAGCACACAAAATGTTTCATTTTTCTCTGAAATATAACAGGGACTGCTTTCCCTGTATTTTGAACACATTCTTGATGACACTCTGTTGAACTAACTGGACTATTATGAATCATTCCTCTCTGGATAGTCTAGGACCTCGGGTATACCAGGCAGCAAAGGTTGGTACGGTAATAAATGGAATGAATCTCCACGTACTGGTACAATATACAACAGAACGTTTGATATTCATTTGGTCTAGTAAAATATGGGGTCCCGGAGTTTTGACTTAAAAATTCTCTGTATTTCCTTCAGACCTCAAGTGGATTTCAAAACATGTTATCACTGACTCACTTCCTCCTGGCCACACATTGTGCTGTTGAGTATAACCACTATTCCCCCATATAGATTTCTTATTCTCCATACTACATTTTTTTAATTTACAAAAAGCTACTAAAATAAGATAAACCTTATTTTTAGAACAGCTTTAGGTTCACAGCAAGATCAAGAGGAAGGTACAGACAGTTCCCATATTTGAGGAAACTCCATGTCCCCATACATGCACAGCCTTAACCAGTATCAAAATCTCACTCCCGAGAGATACATTTGTTATAATCAGTGAACTTACATTGACTTATCATTATCACCCAAAGTCCATAGTTTACATGAGGATTCATTCTTGATGTTATACACTGTATCAGTTTTGACAAATGTATAAAGAGATTTATCCACCATTGTAGTATCATATAGAATTGTTTCACTGCTCTAAAAATCCTTTGTGTTTTGCCCATTAATACCTTCCTTCCTCCCGTCCCCTGGCAAGCACCAATCTTTTTGCTGTTTCCATATCTTCGCCTATTCTGAAATGTCCTAGAGTTGGAATCATACAATATGTAGACTTTTCAGAGAGTTTCATTCAGTTAGTAATATGCATTTCAGTTTCCTTCAAGTCTTTTCATGGTTTGATAGCTCATTTCTTTCTAACACTAAATAATATTCCATTGTATGGATGTAACACAGTTTAATCTCCATTTACCAATTGAAAGACATGTTGGTTGCTTCCAAGTTTTGACAATTATGAAAAAGCTGCTATATACATCCATGTGCAGGTTTTTGTGTGAACATAAATTTTGAACTTTTGGGATAAATACCAGGGAACACAATTGCTAGTTCATATGGTAAGAGTATGTTTAGTTTTGTAAGAAAGTGCCAAACTGTATTCCAAAGGGAACATTGTGCATTTCTCCCAGCAATGAATGAGACTTCTTATTGCTCTACATCCTCATAAGTATTTGTCACGTATTTTGGATTTTAGCGATTCTATTAGGTGAGTAGTGATGTCTCATTGTTGTGTTAGTTTGCAATTTCCTAATAACATATGATGCGGAGAACTTTTTCAAATGCTTATTTGCCATCTGTGTATCTTCTTTGTTGAGGCATCTGTTCAGATCTTCTGCCCATTTTTAATTGGGTTGTTTATTAACTTTTTGTTGAGTTTTAAAAGTTCTTTGTATATTTTGGATAGCCATCCTTTATCCAATAATGCTTTACAAAAATATCATCTTCCAGTCTGTATTTGTCTCTGTATTAGTCTCATCCCATCTTTAGACTCATCCCATCTTTTTATAATCAAGTTCATTTTAGAAGTAAAGTCAACAAAAACAAAAATAATAAAAACATAAAGTGTCTCCTAATGCATCACTTTTCTCTTCTTACTCACAGAGATAGTGACTTCCCATGTACTTTCAAATATCCCATGCCTGATATAAAATCTCTCAGCTTCTGTAAGGCCACTTATTAAATTGTAATTTCCATTTTAGGTTATCCTTCATCATTCATCTGGAGAATTCTAGTTTCTTGAAAACCAACCTCCTCCAAGAAAGGTGTGGTTCAGAAGGAAACTGCAAATATTATGTGTTTGCTTTTGAACTAAGTGAGGCCATGCAAAATGGCAGAAAGAACACAGACTATGAAGTTGGGAGATTGGGCTCATTCTCACCTCTGCATCTACTGACATCAGGATTCTTGGACAAATCTCTCAACATCTTTACACCCCTATTTCCTTATCCAAATAGGAATTCAAATAACTTCAAATTGCAAGGCATAAATATGTGCCTATCTTAGAAACTGTAAAGTGCCATAAAATTTTAATTATAATTATTATAAATACATAATAATGTGTCCCTAAAAGCATTTTCTAGGCCAGCTGCTTTTGCATTATAACCCCTCTCCCCAGTATGTAGGATTTCTTCTGTCATGTTTTCAGCCTGTGACTGGCAAGCAATTACAGTGAGTAATTCCATTTTAGGAGAAGATAATAAAACGTGATATCGTAACTACCCACAGAGCTTCAAAAGTATTTATGTTTCCTCTAATACCTGGTATGATGCTGTTAATCTTGAGAAAGGCTGCCTGGAAGGTGCTGGGGAGCTGAATCTTCATATTCTCTCAATGTTTGCTGACTCTTCCACAGGGAAGAATCCAAGCTATTAAAATGCAATGGCCTTGCTCTATTTTTAATTACATTTAGTTTATTAGAGGAACAATCAGATGCATAATACTGGGAACAGGCTTCCCCCATTACCTGAATAAAGGCTTAGAACATTTTATCATTTACAAAATGGGTCATGGGGAGCCATTCCTTCACCTCTCTTCACCGAGAGAAGCTAAAACACAATTTAAAGGAGAAAGAGAAATGCATCACTTCCACAGGTATCTAATTCTTCATTGATGATTTTCCCTTCCACCCAGTTAACTTTTTGTTCTAAAGCTCATCATCATAACCTTTATGTAAATAAGTAGGTACTGGCCAGCTAAACATAAGGATGGAAGCTCCAAACTGGTCTCTTCTGTATCAAGTACAGAGTCTCCATAAAATAAATCATAAATCTATAATATGTAATATTTCCTTTAGAAGAACTCTGCAGGTGATAAGGTATCAATAAACATAATTCTCACAGTTCTGAAGAAAACAGATTGCGTTCTTTGGTTGACCAAATCAATCCAACTTCTTTCAATACATGGCATTATAAAAGCTGTAATTTCATGCATTATTATGTGCAAATAGAATTTAAGAATGCCTTCCATTTTATGTATAAAGAAAGGTATATGACATAGAAAAAGAATAATATATTCCCCACATTTATCATAAAGTTGTTTTCCAATCCCATTTGTGAACTTAGTCTATATTTTGGGCAAATGGCCATTATCATTAATCACCTAGAGCAGCCAGAACATGGCAGGGTGTGAAATGTAGATTATCTTTTTTTTTCCCTCCCTTTCTATTTTGAGAGTGGGATTGTGTTATAGTTTCCAAACATTGTGTAGGACTATTGCAACATTGAAAGCACAGATGCAAACAGAACAAATGATTAAAGAAAGTATTAAAGAACAAGACCAAGTAGGAATGCTTGGTTTGAAAGTGCCAAACATTGGGGTTATGTGTTTATTTTGTTTTGTTAATATTAAATACTACTCTAAGCAGATATTCTAGTTCCTCCTTAAACTCCGGGAATTCCTATTTAAAAAATAGTCAGTGACCACCGTACTAAGTTGAATTGCACTTGAAAAAGGGCAGTGGGGGGGGAACCATTACTTATGAAGAGTTTGCTTTTTCCAGCGTTGGAACAATGAAAAAAAATATTGAATATGCTCAGATTTTTGATCTGTTTAACTCTAATTTCCTCTAGATTTTGTAGAAATGTTCTGGTTTTGTTCACTTTATCTTCTTCCAATCTTGAAGAATAGAATGACAACAAATGAGGGGAAATTAAGGTAAGTAGACATATGTAAAAAAAAAATACATTTACCATATATTTTAATCAGTCAAAACAACTAATAAATATTCCTGTAGATTCCATTAATACATTCAATGACTATGTATACAGCGTCTACTATATACAAGGCAATGTCATCCACTGGAGATAAAGTAGGGGGAAAATAGAGTCTCACTCACTATGGAGCTTGTAGGCTCATGGGGAAAAAAATGGAAATTAATTACATTTTGATAAGTGTCATAAAAAATAAATAAAAAGAGCTACTGAAATTATAACAGTTTGAGTGGGATGGGTAAGGGGGAGAGTTAAGGAAAGATTCATTAAGAAAATTATAAATTAAACTAAGACTCAAAGAATAAGTAAATTGCCCATGTGAAGAAAAGGTTCTAGGAAATGGGTTCTAGAACAACAGATTAACCTGTTTGAAAGCCCTGAGGGGATAAAGCAAGCACATGGCATCTGGAGGAACTGAAAGAAGGCAATGTGTCTACAGTTTAGGCATGGGTGGCAGTAGATGAGGCTGGAGAAGGAGGCTGTGACAGATCACACAAGGCTCTATGGGTCATATGAAATATTTGGGATTTCATAAGGACAATGAAAGGACATTGAAAGTCTCTAAGCAAAAGAATGACTAAATTAGATTTTATAAAGATTACTCTGGCTTCATTATGGGATACAGAGGGAGAACAGAGTTGTTACATAGATTCCTATTAGTGAAGAACAGCAAAATTCCCCCATTGTGCAAGTATCTGGTGATAATTTCATGAAAATATATCATTGATATTATAATTTTCTAAGACTTCTGCCTATATTAAGTAACAGTGGCTCTGAAAAGGCTGTTCAGTGAAAATAGAGATAAGCACACAGAATAGAAATATATTAATGAAACTGAAAAACAAGACTTGGCAGCTATTTGAAGAGGGGGGAAAGAGTAGGAAAAAGTCAAGACTAGTCCAGCTTTCACACTGAGGGCCTAAGAGCCATTAGATCATGCTGGAACAAGAGGTAGTTGGGGGAATTCCTGTGTTTCTCCCTGTGATTAACATTACAAAAAAAATGGAAGACAAGTACTGGCCCTCATAAAATTAGTTAAATGTCTGAATCCAAATTCTAAAAACAAAATAGACTGTTTAAGAGGTAAATGCTACAATACTGAGTTTATGGATAATGCAAACCCCGAATGAGCTGAAGTAGTTAGAAAAGGAACATTATGGAAATTATATCACTTGAACTGTGCCTTGATGAAATGACTTTGGAATTGAGTGAAGGGACAGTGGATAGTTACATGTAACTGGAGTACAGGGTTCCTGTGGAACAGAAAGGGTTATAAGAATGAACAGTCTTGGCAGATTCTGGATGGCCTTGAAAGCCAGAAATAGAAGCTCAGACTTGATAAAATAGATATTATGAAATGATAGTAGCAGGAAATTTGATGTTCCTGCTGATGGTAGTAACTGATAAGCTGGAATCGACTGGCAGAAGATCAGATTAAAGGCAAAGAATGTAGAGAGTATGGCTGTGTCCGAATTCCAGGCATAAATTGACACATTTCTGGATCACAGAAATGTTAGTGGAAACGGACAAGGAAGGTAATTATTTTAAAAAATATATTGTTAATTATTTCAAATGAACAGATACCAATACAAAAGTGAGAAAATGAGCCTCTATGCACCCACTACCCCAGCTTTATCAAATCTTACTAGTATTTTTTATTTGCTCCTGATCTTTTTTCCAAAATTTTTCAAAGAACATATACAATTGATATTCCATTTACTTCTTTCAAGAGACTGCTGTTGTAAATTGAGTTTTATCAATTACATGAATCTATGTCTATATTTACATATTTAAAGTGCTGTAATTTAGCATTTTATTGGTTTTTATACTTATTACAAATGGCAGAAAACAGTATATATTATTCTGCAACTTATTCTTTTCCCCCAAACCTATCTATTTGACATTTCACCATGTTGATAGATGATGCTTTTTCTTTTTAGACACTGTACAGTTAGTTTTATGCTATAACTATAATATGATTTAGATTTATATTCTTCATTGATAGCCATCTGGGATGTTTTTAGTTTAGGCTATTAAAGTAGTGCCCCAACATTCTTGCATCTCATTTCACACAGGTTTTTATGCATTTTCGCTACGGATGTACCAAGCAGGAGGAGTGGCCGGCAGAGGGAGAGGGAGATGGAGAAGCAGGCTTCCCACTGAGCAAGACCTGATGCTTGGGCTGATCCCAGGACCCCAGGATCATAAGCTGAGCCAAAGGCAGGCACTTAAGGACTGAGCCACCCAGGTGCCGCAGCTACTGTTCACTTAATCTCCAAAATTGTGGTTTCTATTTTCACCAACTGCATTATGTATGTGTTAGTGGATATATCCACTAATTTATTTTCATAATTGCAAGGCTATAGGCCTATTTTTCTTATTTGGCTTCTCCCTTTAGAAATTGTGATTAAATGTATATCTATTTTCTTTATTGTTTGCGCTTTTCTTTATCTTATTTAAGAAATCCTGTCTTATTTAGAGATGTTCAACTAAATTTAACTGTTCATATTTAGCACCTTAATCTACCTGAAAATCATGTTTGTGTGTGGTATGAGAAAGACATCTGATTTTACTTTTTTTTTCTGTCACTATGTATAACATAATTTACTATTTCCCCTCTTTTTGTAATGCTAACACTGTCATATATTAAATCATTTTATATGGATGGCTCTGTTCGCAGATCCTTTATTTTGTGCCATTGGTGTATTTTCCTAATTCCGCAGTTCTAATTAGTATAGTTCTATAGTATGTCTGCATACTACATCTGGTAGACCAACTCTTCTTATCTCGCGCTTCAAAACTGCTATCTCTTCTGCCTATTTCTTTTAATACATGAATTTCAGGGGTGGCATTACTAATTCTATCAAAAAACCATTGGTAATTGCAGTTAAATTAAATTTCTATACCAATTTGAAGAAAACTAGTATTTTGATGATACTGATATTTTTCAATCCAAATACAGATACAGGTTTCTCCATTTATGTATGTATTTTATGGCCCTCATCATTATTTTGTAATTTTGTCCCCAGAGGTTTGAACATTTTTAGTCAGGCCTATTCCTGGGAAACATCATTTTTATTGCTATTGAGAACTGAAGTTTTACACTTTATATGTTCCAATTAGTTTTGTCTCTGTATTATAAGGTTTTTGTATGCTGAGTTTGTATCCTGAAACCTAAATCCTAAAAACTTATTAGAAAGTATCAACTCTCTAATAAATTCTGAGTGTGAAGATTATTTTGAATATTCTATGAAAATAATATTATCTACAAAAAGAATAGTTATATCCCTTCCAACTTTTTCTCCTCACATAAGTATTTATATTTTTAATATAATGAAAATAACTCACTAAATTATAAGAAATTTGAATAACAGCAACAAAATGGCACATAAAATGAAATTTGCTACCTGAGGCAAAGCTTAAAACAAGTAAAACGTTAGACAAAATGTCACAAAATAACCTTTTCAATAGCCAGTAGCTTGTTCCAAGGACTCTTCCGATGGATGAGTATGTGGTCCTTTCCCCCCAAGTCTTCTGGTAGTTATGTTGCTTGTCAACACATCATTTGCTTAAGAGGACACTACTCCTTCCTCCCCAGGAGATTTGGGAAGACTCTAGGTGGCGACCTGGACTTGGATTCCCTCTTGGCCATGGGTGGAGGAGTCCTGGACCTAGAACTGCACCTGGACTGCCAGCAAGATCTGGAGATGGATGAGAACTTGGACTTGGATCTTCACACTGATCTGGACTTAGAGGTTGACCACAATGTTGAGCCATGGTGTGGTGAGTCCAGCAGGCTGCCATAGTGTACCATCTGCACAAATGGTTCAAAATTTTAGTATTATTATTTATCCCTCTAGAGTAGGTAGACTTTACAATGACCCCCCCAGTGATCCTACCTTCTGTATTTATGCCTAATTTATGTAATCACTTCCCCTTGATTCTTCTCTAATGAGAACACAACAGAAGTAATATATGTCACTTTCAAAAATAGCTTACATAAAAAGATTGTGGCTTCTGTCTTAGAAGTGCTCTCTCATTCTCTTTTTTGAATACTCACTTTGGGGAAACCAAGTGCCAGGTAGTGAGGTAGCCCTGTAGAGAGGCCCAGGTGAGTAAGTTTGAAAGATCTTCTGAAGCCTACTAATGGCCATGTGAGTGACCTTAGAAGTAGATAAGATTCAAAAATGATGACAGGATGTTTCAGATAAATATGGAACTGGAATCTAAAAGACTCTTTGAAGAGACTAGGAGGTATCAAGTGAACAAGAATAATAAAAGCAATCCACATATGAGAAAAAGTTTAACAATGGGAAAGCAAATAAGAAGTTTAAAAAGAACTTTAAAACCAAGAGGAAGGATCTAGCTGCAGAAGAAAATTATATGATGTGAAATAATATACTGGGCACTACGGATCAAAAAGTTGGCATAGTCAAACTTATTTAGCTCTTTAAATTAAAGACTTCATGCAAATGCAGACCTATTGAAATATCTGCTTGAGTTCTGAGTTTTGTGATAACTGAGAAAGCAACAAAATGCTTTGCTTACTTTTTACTTACTTTTTAAGCCCAAATCACTTCCACAAGATTTTGAAGTAGTTTAAGGAAGTTTATGACTAATATTATATTTGTTCTTAATGAAAATAATTATGTCCTTAATTTGTTTTTAGAAGAGAGTTTGTGGAAAATTAAGAAATATAAAAGGTGTGTGTGTGTGTGTGTGTGTGTGCGCTTGTATACACAAATTTTTTTGAAAAAAAGATTTGTGTTCTTTTTGAAAGGACTCATAATAAACCAAATAATTATTTCTTGAACAAGAATTCAAGAAATAAGAATTCATGCAATCTAATGAGATGTTTCATTGCTGCTAAAGTCAGCTTATGAAAAAATGGTTGTGACAGAGAAAAACAATTTCTAAACTAGAATCTTGCATAAACCATTTTAAACCAATAAATTGTTTCAATTAAAACCTTCAGTTCTCATTTAAATCATAAGTTTTCATAATGAATGCAATGTTTTGTTTTCATGTTATTCTTTTTTAATTTAGCCCATCCACTGTTTCCCTGATAGGTTTGAATTCAATCAATTGTTTTTATAACAACATAAGTTTTCATAGCATAACACCTTTCCTACACTGGAAAAAAATATTCTTCAAAATAGAAAAATGACATTCTAGTTCATAAATTTCATCATTATTATTTTTTTAAGATTTTATTAATTTATTTGACAGAGAGAGACACAGCGAGAGAGGGAACACAAGCAGGGGGAGTGGGAGAGGGAGAAGCAGGTTTCCCACAGAGCAGGGAGCCTGAAGCAGGGCTCCATCCCAGGACCCTGGGATCATAACCTGAGCCGAAGACAGACGCTTAACCGAATGAGCCACCCAGGCGCCCCTCATCATTATTTTTTTTATTTTAATTAACCATATACTGAATGTGTGTGTGCCTTTTTAAACATTTTGCATTATTTCCATCATTCAAGAAGATCACATTGTATAATTTAAACAAAACAGACTAGCACCTGTCACATTAACAGTAATAGTCTTTAGCTTAATAGCAGAATAAACAATATGATATCATGAAAATCAGCTGACGATTCCCTCTTTGCAAAAATAATTGTGCTGACTCTAAAAAACCTGGAATGTAATATTCCTAACAAAAAGCTGGCATTCTGCATGTCCTTGGGCAAGTCAAATGACCTTCTGTATTCTCAAGATATTAGTAATTTCTTAATAAAGCATAAAAGCCTAACAGTATTATAATTTTGCTATTTTTATTATCTCTATTTTTCACTGGATATGTGTAACATGGTAGATTATGTGATATGCAAATTTTTTATCCCAAGATATTTCTTTCCCTATTATGCAATCACTTCATAATCTTTTTGGCAAGGCCCAACATTATGTATACAAATAGGGAGTAATAGGTAAACTATTCCTTTAACTGGATGACATTTGGTAAAATTGACTTTGAACATTAGAGTGCCATAAGCATAAGAATTTTTGTTTTATTTACTGATACCTCCCCAAAACCTAAAATGATGGCTGGCAAGTAGTGGATGCTCAAGAGATATTTATTGGATGCGTTGTTGAATAGAAGACAGTTGACTGGTGGCTGGTGCTAAGTCATTATTCTTCTCAGATCTCCAATCTTCATTCAAGGGCTATACTATTAAATGTGTTTAAGTGGTATCTCAAAAAAACATTAAAACTCTCTAAAACTCCAGCTTTAAACACCAAGGTAAGAGTGTAGCCTATGGGGGCACTGGGGTGGCTCAGTCGTTAAGCATCTGCCTTCTGCTCAGGTCATGATCCCAGGGTCCTGGGATTGAGCCCCGCATCGGGCTCCCTGCTCAGCAGGAAGCCTGCTTCTCCCTCTCCCACGCCCCCTGCTTGGGTTCCCTCTCTTGCTGTGTCTCTCTCTGTCAAATAAATAAAATCTTTAAAAAGAAAAAAAAAAAAGAGTGCAACCTATGTGTGACTAACAATATGGAAGTTTGTCCTGTTTATGTTGTGAGACGGGAACTGTATTGCCATTTGTTATACAAGGAAAACAGTGTCCTCTTAGACCCCAAAAGACTGTCTAGCACTCTAGTTTAGCATACTGGTAAGAATTCTTCATTGTTAGCCTCAGTCAGGACTCCTTGGTTAAGCAGGGAATATTTTAAATTGTGTATCTATAATCACTTAGCCAAAGGCAAGCACAGAAAATGTGTTAATTTACAATGAAAGTTGACCTAGATTACTTGTGTTTAAATATGCAAAATAAAAAATATGTAAATGAAGGTACTGACTAACATGGAGTTTCATAACCTATAAAAATTCTCACTTAAGTATTTCAGAGATAATTCAGTTTTAGGGCCTTTAATTTACATATCTAAACTAAAATATAAAAAAAAATTTACATTACTAAATTAAAATGTAAAAATATTGGAATACAGAAGGAACTCATGAATACTTAGTGTTTACTAGGTGTGTAGCACTCTATACCTATGATTATCTATCTACCTATCAATCATCTATGTAGCTATCCATCATCTATTTAGAGAGATTGAGACAGAGACAGAGATGCAGAGACAGAGAAAGACACCACACCTAAGTGTAATTTCTAAAGGTCAAACAGCTTTCTTTTGATCACTCTAGCTAATCTGATGAAGTATTCAGAGATGAAATGAAAATCATACCTGTTCACTTACAAGCATTTCACTGGTGACAGCAAGTGACTATAGAATCATATACATCTCCAAATGTTTACTCACTCAATCAAAGGTCCAAACATAGCAGAAAGGGCAAACAGAGAAGAACCTTGGAAAAAGAACTCAAAGAAATCAAAAATTTAATGAAACTTTAGAGAACCCATCAAATGGACTGCAGACTAAAATGAAATTCAATGACAACAAAGACAGAGAAGATTGAGGAAAGAGACGATTAGAAATGGGAAGAGCAAAACTCAGTGAGCCTAATCAAATACAAGTCCCAGATGTGAGTAATCAACATGCCGTAATCAGCATGGAACAATATTGCATAAGAAATGTGTTACAACTGCAGCACAGCGGGGCTGGACTCTCTTCTCATGGAGCCGACTTCACTTTATCTGATGTTAATACCCCTTTCAGAGTCAAAGGAAGACTGTTCATGGAAGCTGAGTCCTTTCAATAATGATCCAGAAATCATAGGTACAGACCCCAGGCAGAATCTGCTATCTGCTTACACTTTCTGAGACTTGTATAGAGTCACAGACAACTATATGTTACCCTTTTAAGAATTCAATATTTAGATTCACTTTGCATTTTACCTGAAAATGAGAATTTTTGTTGTGTTTACATTAAATAAATGTATATGAATAATTAAATTATTTATTAGTAAATACCAGTTGTTTAAAGTAAATAACGCTTTCCTAAAGGGATACCATAAGCATGAACATTTAAGATCTTAAGTGAGTTGCCCTTAGTGCAACTATGGAAAAGGCATAGTAGCCTTGACAAACGTTGCTTAGTAATTGACCATAAGTTATCAGTCTCATCAGTTCCACAGAAAAAAAAAAATAAATTACTATGTAGTAGGGCCAAGGAAATAAGGACTCATCTTCTTGAGGTTCAACCTTAAGATCCTGTCACCCATAAGAATATATTTTAAGGAATTAATCAATGAAGCAAGCAAATGTGTACAGATAACCATTCCAATGTTGTTTGTAGTAGGAAAAAAAAAGGAAACGAAATACAATTCCTCTAAACAAAAGAAATGTGATAAAATAAGTTGTACATCCACATTATGGATGTAGCCACTAAAATGAAGCTTTTGAAAATCGTTAGTGACATGGGAAAATACTCACATATAAGGTTTAACGAAAAGTTTATTATACAAAGTCAATAGGATATAACAATATTTTCTTAAAAATATATGTATATGTAATAAAATGTAATGCATATGCAATAAAAACCTGAATTTTTTTTTGAAAATGTATGTTTTTTTTTTCCTAGAAGTCCACTTTAGTTTCATGAATGTAAAATACATCACAGTCATTACCTTGGAGAAATGTGTGAAGACAATATTTACCTGACTGTGAATGTGATGTAAATTATGTATATTTTTTAAGCGGTTTTGTTTCTAAATGCTTTTTTGTTTCTTTGGTAAAAGTGTCATAGCTGTTTAAAGATTTAGAATATTCAATACCTGGATATTTTGTTTATTCTCTTGGACAGAAATGTGCGTGCATGTGTATGTGCACGTGCACATATGTATGCACCCACGTGCATATGCACACATATTTTTGTTTAAACAGTTGCTCCCGGAAAATCTGGAATTGAGATTTTGAAAACCAGAGGAAGTATATAGAGAGATATAAGAATGACCAATTCATGGAGGATATAAGACTAACCAAAGGAATCACAGTGGAGTGCTGGGCTCTATAAATACTTAATTTTATCTAATCAATACATACTGGTGTTACATGGGGTATTTTGATGATTCTGTCTGGTCAAAGAATTGGGACCCAACTAGGTCTACAAAATGAGATCCTCTGAAAGAGGATCTTAGGATATGGCAAATCCTAGCATAAGAAATTAGAGATGTAAAGGTAAACTTTAGGCAATGAGAAAGGAATTTCTTTTGCTTTCTGGGCTTTGGACAGTCCTGCATGGGCACAATCCTTTATAAGAAGGAGAATTGCAGAGTGGCAAACAGGAGCTGGGCAGAGAGGTATCTGACCAGGGTTTCCTTGGTCTTATGTCTGCAGACCCCAAGAGTAGCCTAATCTAATAGAACTTTATAAGTTATCCTTTATATTTTACTTCCTGGCATGTATTCCTGAACCTAAGTAGAATTTTGTAATGTGTGAAATCACTATAGAACCATAGGGAATGAAGAAGAGAGTCTGTCCTGCTCTTGGGCTGGAAAGGCAAAGAATAAACACACTCCCCTCTTTCAAGGCCAGGGATGGTAGCAGAAGGACCAGATTAAAGGAAGGGATTTTAGGCAGCTCTTCAGGTTTCCAGTCTAACAGGCCCCAGCACTGCTCCAGGGCCAGAGTTGCATCACTTGAAATAATATGCACAGTTACCTCCTTGAGCAGTGCTAAGGAATTTAGAAATGATCACCAGGAACCAAATCACTGGCCTTCTCAGAGTGTCTAACCCCAGGACTGCTGGAGCTGTAGAAGTATAATGATTGTCCCCCCGAGCACAGGACAGACTTGCAGAAAAAGTCATAAAAAGAAAGACTAAAATTAAGGCTTAAACACTGTAATTCCTGGTATTGAAAGTTAATGACTTTCTTCCCAGATCAATTCCCTGACGGCGGAGATTTGGGGATTCTGTTCACTGTTAGGCCCCTAGGGACTAAAACAATGCATTGGACATACTAGGCATTGATTTTATTTATTGAATATATGAAAGTGACCTCATTATATACTCATGTGCTACAAGACGTGCTTAGACATTTGGGCTTAATATATAAGTGAGTTATATAGACATTTGCATGTATATATGCATATGTACCATACATATCTCTGCAGAGATACTCTAAGGAAATTTGCCAAAATATCAGCAGTGTTTATTCCTGGTTCAAGTTAGTATAGGTCATGATTTTTTTTTCCTTTTTCTTTCCTTTTTCATATTTTTCTTTATTTGTAAACTTCCTACTTAATGCTAAAAGAAACGCAATTCAAAATCCATAGAAATATATCCTAACAATATGAATTAAACAAGAATACTTAATACATATAATTATAATTATAAATGTGTTATGTTTAAAACCTCCTGGTATCCCAAACCCTGTTCCATGTTTCATAAACACAGGTCTTTTACATGTATGACTATGAAGTTCTGTATCAGAAAGGAGCAATTGTAAAAGGCAGAGATTTAAAAACTAATGGGGGGAAAGAGCATCTACTATTTCCTTTTATCCTGCGGAGCGGAAGTTAAAGACAAATAATGGCCAAAGTACCCTAGCTGGGGCTTAAGCCCCTATAAGTGATGCATTTGCCCCCATCCCACCCCCGACAGCAATTAGAGGGTCATTGACAACTATGCTTTTGTTTCTGCTACATTCTAAAATAACCAACCACACCACTAATGGACATATTCCATTTTTTGCTTTACTAATACTTTCAGCCAGGAATAATTTTATAATTTGGGTTTGAAAATAATTTCATCTTCCTAAATGGAATCTGTGTATTTTTGCTCTGATACTTTATCTGTGGATGTAAAATTTTCTGAACTTTCTTTCTTCATAAATTGTCTCTTCATGTACTGTTCAAAAAAGACCTTCTACAAGGAAGAACAAAGAGATCTATGCAGATCGGCCATTTTAATGAAAAGGACTTTTATTCCTTAGTCTGATTCTGCTTTGATATCTTTCACAAATGAGTTAAAGGGCAATAAAATGTCAAAAGAAAGGAGGACAAATACCTTCTGGATTTAATGGCTGTCTCACCTCCCTCCAGACATGCATCTTCTTTAGGAAGGCAGGCATATACTTTCTGAGGAGTGCAGAGAAACTGGGCAAACATCAGGGTTGCTTCCATGGGTCTTCATTAAAATTAGTATTTGAAGTATCAGAGAAGGTACTCATCATCGTGATTTCTATAGCCCCTGCATTCTGAATTCTTTAACTGGAAGAACTTCCTGGAGATGCCCAGAACTACTGCACTAACAATGACTTCTGAAAGTTGCCCACGACTTTCTCCTAATACTGAAGCAAGCTTAACTTACATCTCTCTTATTAAGAATCATTGTTTCAGAAGCAAAATTGAAAGAGGACAAGCAAATCTCCCAACTCTAAATTCTTCCTGTAGAGGTCTATTTCTCTGTGTTTATTCATACAACAAATATACACTGACTGCCTACTCCATGCCAGGCATTGGATTTTTGGTGGTTGACAAGGGAGATGAGATTAATATTCTCACGTTGAATACATTCTAATGGGACAAGTAGAGAACAAAAGTAAAGAAACAACTGACAAAGATAATTACAGCCTGGAGTTGGGGTCCTGGAGGACACAAACAAGATGTTATGGTAGGGAGGGAGAAGAGCAGCAAGAACATGGTTGATCAGTCAAGGCAATTCTAAGGGGTAGCCCTTATTCATCAAATGCAGGATGGTGGGTGGGTGTAGAAGAGTCCAGGAGGAAAGCACTAGCAATGGGATCATTTGGGGGTGAACAAATCATTCTTTTAAAATTCTATTCTAAAATGTGCTTTATATATTTTGGATACTAACTCTCTATCAGATATGTCATTTGCAAGTATCTTCTCCCATTCTGTAGGCTGCCTTTTAGTTTTGTTGATTGTTTCCTTCACTGTGCAGAAGTTTTTATTTTGATGAAGTCCCAATAGTGCATTTTTGCTTTTGTTTCCCTTCCTCAGGAGACATATCTAGAAAGAAGTTGCTACAGCTCAAGTCAAAGAGGTTACTGCCTGTGTTCTTTAGGATTTTTATGGTTTCAAGTCTCACATTTAGGCCTTTAATCCACTTTGAATTTATGTTTGTGTGTGGTCTAAGAAAATGGTCCAATTTCATACTTTTGCAGGTTGCTGTGCTGTTTTCCCAACATCATTTGTTGAAGAGACTGCTCTTTGCCATTTGACATTCTTTCCTGCTTTGTCGAAGATTAATTGACCATATAGTTGTGGGTTCATTCTTGGTTTTCTAGTCTGTTCCATTGATCTGTGTGTCTATTTCTGTGCCAGTTACATCCTGTCTCGATCACTACAACTTTGTCATAGAACTTGAAGTCCAGAATCATGATGCCCCCAGCTTTGTTCTTCTTTTTCAAGGTTGCTTTGGCTACTTGGGGTCTTTCAAGATTCCATACAAAGTTTAGGATTGTTTGTTCTAGCTCTGTGAAAAATGTTGGTGGCATTTTGATAGGGATTGCATTAAATGTGTAGATTGCTTTAGGTAGCATAGACATTTTAACAATGTTTGTTCTTCCAGTTCATAAGCACAAATGTCTTTCCATTTCTTTGAGTCATCTTCAATTTCTTTCATCAGTGTTTTATAGTTTTCAGAATACAAGTCTTTTACCTCTTTGGTTAGGTTTATTCCTAGGTATCTTATTGTTTTTGGTACAATTGTACACAGGATTGATTCTTTAGTTACTCTTTCTGCTGTGTCATGATTAGCATATAGAAATGCAATATTCTGTATGTTGATTTTATATCCTGAGACTTTACTGAATTCATTTAATAGTTCTAGCGGGTTTTTTGGTGGAATATTTCAGGTTTTTTACATAGAGAATCATGTCATCTGCAAATAGTGAAGTTTTAGTTCTTCCTCGCTGATTTGGATGTCTTTTATTTCTTTTTGTTGTCTGATTGCTGTAGCTGGGACTTCCAGTACTATGTTAAATAACAGTGGTGAGTGGACATCCCTGTCTTGTTCCTGACTGTGGAGGAAAAGCTCTCAGTTCTCCCCCACTGAGGATGAAATTACCTGGCATTTTTCATATATGGACTTTATTATGTTGAGGTATGTTCCCTCTAAACCTACTTTGTTGAGGGTTTTTATCATGAATGGATGTTGTACTTTGTCAAATATTTATTCTGCATCTATTGAAATGATCATATGGTTCTTATCCTTTCTTTTATTAATGTATATCACATTGATTGAGAATACTGAACCACACTTGCACCCCAGGAATATATAAAGAACTTAAAAAACTCAACGCCCAAAAAACAAATAATCCAATTAAAAATGGGCAGAAGACATGAATAGACATTTTTCCAAAGAAGACATACAGATGACCAATAGACACATGAAAAGATGCTCAATGTCACTGATCATCAGGGAAATACAATGAGATATCACCTCACACCTTTCAGAATGGCTAAAATCAACAACACAAGGAATAACAAGTATTGGCAAAGATGTATAGAAAAGGGAACCCTCTTACACTGTTGGTAGGAATGTAAACTGATATAACGACTCTGGAAAACAGTATGGAGTTTCCTGAAAAACTTAAAAATCGAACCACCCTATGATCCAGCAATTGCACTATTAGGTATTTACCTAAAGAATACAAAAATACTAATTCAAAGGATACATGCACCCCAATGTTTATCACAGCAGTTTATGTCTACAATAGCCAAAAATATGGAAACAGCCAAAGTGTCCATTGACTAATGAATGGATGAAGAAGAGGTGGCATATATATGCAATAGAATATTATTCAGCTATAAAAAAGAATGGAATCTTGCCATTTGCAATGACATGGATGGAACTAAAGAGTGTTGTGCTAAGTGAAATAAGTCAGTTAGAGAAAGACAAATACCATATGATTTCCCTCATATGTGGAATTTAAGAAACAAAACAAATAAGCAAAGGGGAAAAAAAGAGAGAAGCAAACCAAGAAACAGACTCTTGACTATAGAAAACAAACTGCTGGTTACCAGAGGGGAAGTGGGTGGAGGGATGGGTTAAATAGGTGATGGGGATGAAGGAGGGCACTTGTGGTGGGCATCAGGTGTTGTATGGAAGTGTTGAATCACCATATTGTACACCTGAAACTAATATTACACTGGATATTAACTAACTGGAATTCAAATAAAACTTAAAAAAATAATTAATAAATAAATAAAATGTGCTTAAATATCATACATTAAATTCACCTGTAAGTAGGCATGGATTTAGTCTGTGCACTTTCCTAACAACTCTCTGTAAGAACTTTCAGGAGAGATCTTACAGGATAACAGGAGCCTGAAGGAGTAATTTAAGATGACTTAAAAGTTTCTATCAACCTCCACCCTCAAAAAAGGTGCAGAACCAATGTGATATGTTTCTTCCTTCAGTTTTCAAAAAGAGTATGACTACGTCTTCAAAACCAGAGACAAGCAGATCTTCCACAAACTGATACTGCATCACTGGGACATCCTGGTATCCCCAGAGCAGTTGTTTTCTATTTGTAACGCGTGTAAGAACACCCTGATAGGCCTGTAAAAGATTGAAGACCTGGACCATACTCCTACATATTTGAATTCTTCGAGTTTTAGTGTGGGTCCTGGAATTTGCCTTCTTGGGTTATTCTGGTGCAGATAATCTTAAGACCATACCTTGAGAAAAACTCAGAATCTCTTCTCCTCAGCAGTGTGGCCTAGACTTTGGCTAAGACTTGACATCATTGGTGGTTAAGCCTACAATTGAGGTTGGTACAGCACACTTGGCCCTGCCGCTGCTAATGCACAGACATTTCTGTGGGTGTTAGAAAAACTTTCTCCCATCTAGGTGGAGGTTTACAGAAAGGCTCCTTATTCCAGCAGAGAGAGATCTGAACCAGAGTGTACAGTTTGGCTAGAAGAGAATAGACTGCATTTCAGCTATATGGACCCTCTGTACTAGATTGGGCCTTTCAACAGAGGCTGCTGAACTGCAGGCTTCAGTCCTTCCATTATTCAAGGGCACATAAATCAAAATCAAAATGTACATCAGAACCAAGAGTGCCAAGTTATTTTACATGCAAGATGGAATTAATCACTTGTAAATATTGTTGTTTGTCTTTCATTTTTCAGAGACTGTAGCTAGTTTTATTGGTTTTGTGTTGCCAATTATATGTTGGTATTTCATATGACAGCATAATTTATATAATGTGAAAGATACATTTGGAGATATTCTGTATATTCTAGACGTTTTACTAACCTGAATCCAGGAAATCCTCAACTCTTTCTTAATATCTTTTACAGATTCTCTCTCCACTAGCCAACCTCACATTCTTTAGGATTCAATCCAAATCCCTTTTCTCTTATCTCTGTGGTTTCCCCCCCTTGGGTAATCCCTCCATTCCCATGGCTACAAGCAACATCACTATCTGATGACTTAGAAATTCATAACTCACAATCTGGTATGAATCTGAGACCTCTTAGATGTTTGCATTTGAATGTATCAAGACCAGCATGTCCAAAAGTGAATTACTGACCTCTCCTTTTCAAATCCATGCCCAATCTCTGGGCCTAATCAATCAAAATCAAAATTTGGGTGACATTCTTGATTCTTTCCCTTCTGTTTCTCTACATCCTGTAGGGTTAAACCTTAAAGGAGAAATCATATAGGCGCTTATAACAAAGGAAATCCAATGCAAGGAATTGGTTACACAGGTAATAGAAGAGCTGAAAAGCTAAGCAGAAATTGGTGATGCAACAAAAAGATCAGCAGCAGAGTCAAGGAGGGATGTGGCGTCAATGGGGACTAGAGCCTAGGAGCATCTGGTAGAAGCTGGAAACAAAGTGGGCCAGTATGGAGTTAGCTGGAACCATGGGCAAAATTCTACACCTGTGGTAATGTTCTCTTTCCTTCCAGTCTCCAACGAGCGCCTGTGTCAGTGGAAGCCACATACAGAAGGAAACCATCTGAAATGAAGAACAGAAAGGGGGAAGGATGAGCAATGGATTTGAGGGCACACTACCAATATGAATATTCCTAAAATCTACCTGTAACCTTCATCCAAGCCAATTGTATTACTCCTGCAGGCTCCCAACATGTCCTTGTCCACTTTATGATCCATACAGTAGCCAGAGGAATTTTTTTTTCAAATATAAATTGGACCTGTTTCAATTGCAACTGTCCACCTTCACAACTTTCCCACCTACTTAAAGCACATCAATGACTTCTTACTTACTTCAAGTTGCAAACTCTTAATCATGGCCTGTAAGACTATCTAATCTAGGCTCTGCCTATCTTTCCAAACTCATCTCTGACCACTATCCATCTCACCCATTCCATTCCAGAGATGCTAGCCTCCCTTTAGTTTCTGGAACATATCAACTTCTTTTCATCCTTAAAGCTTTAGAAGTCTTGCCACTGCTTCATTATTGATTGGTTACCATCTTCTTATCCTTCGAAGCTGACACAATGCTACTGCATTAGATGGCCTGCCCAGAGAACTGCATTGAAGTAGCACCTGCCCCTCCATCCTGTCTGTTACCTTCACAGCTCTCTTCTCATTATATTTTTGTGTTTCTTTATTTGTCCCCATCTTCCACCATTGAACTATAGGCACCATGAGATTAAGAGACCATACAATCTCAATATCCATTATATACTCAGAATATAGCAGAATATTTGGTATCACCATTCAAAATGATTATTGAAAAAAGGAATGAATGTGTGAATTTAGGGAGATTTGAAGAATAACTGGAAACTAAGTTTATTATTTAAGAGAAAATAAGTATATTATTTTAAGAGAAAGTGCCAACATAAAATAAAAGAAAAAATCTGGCCAGATGTCTAGTATTTGTGTTCTCCTAAATAATTATTACTATGATACATGACAATTACAGTATTAAGGATATTAAGTATATCACAAATATTATGAAAGGAAAAGTTTCCTGATGTGTTACAGAGATCCAATAATCATTTGTACTTTTAGTGGCATAATAAGTCATTGTTTTTTGTCTTTGTTTTTGTTTTTACTTCCAATAGAGCAGGGTTTCTGAAAATTCTGATTCAGTAGGTCTAGAGTGGATCTGAGATTTTTTATTTTTAACAAGCTAGGTTGTGATCTAAATTCACTAGCTACCGGTCCAGGGAGCACATTTTGAGTAGTAAGAGAGCCATCAGGTTGATGAATCAGATTTACATGGATATTTTCCAATGTCCACACCTTTGAGCTTCTCTGCATTCTGAGCTAGAAAGTAGAAAGACACCACAAAATCAATAAGATGAAATGTTCAATTAGTCTAACCAGTCTCATGGCCATATTTGTTCACCTGAAATTATGGTCTCAACCTCTATTTATAACAGCATTTTCTAACAGATTTTGTAGTTCAAATTCCCATCATTAAAGCATTAACTAACTCTTGTTTGGAGACTAACAATTAATGTACAAATCAGTAATGCTAACCTTCATTTGTATAGTGCTTTACTGCTTCCACAGAACTTGCAGGTACATTATTATGTTTAATCCTCACAGCAATACAAGATGCAGCCAAGACAAGAATCATTAACTTTATACTATAGAAAAGAAGTTGATGTAGAGAGACATTAACTGTGATAATAATCAGTAATATGTTCATAACTTTAAGTTTATAAATCACTTTAATATGCATTAGCTCATTTGATTTGCATAATGATCCTCAAAATTAGATAAATATCTGCACTTGGTTATTGGTCATATGCAGCTGCAATGTCCCAAAACATTTTTTTCACATCAGTTTGTTGTGTCTGTCTCTTTAGCTACCTTTAAAGAATATAGATTATGGGAATCTGAAAATTTGGATTGAAATCTTTGCTCTATCATTCACTCCCTGTGAAACCTTGTGCAAGTGACTTAACTACTCTGAAACCAGGTGATCGTATCTGTAAATTGGAAGAAATAATAACTTTTACTAGCGAGAACCACATTCCTCTTTCCCCAGGTTTACCACCAGCTGATATCCACTCTACTCCCTAGGAAAGAACAGTTTTGAAGCAACACCTTGTAATTATCTGTCTCTATACCCCTTGTGCTATATACATCTCCATGCAGGAGGTAGAAACTGATTTATCTGATTGGACAGATAGGAAGATTCTGACAACATTGGTCACATCCTTCTATTGGGAAGGGTTAAGTTATTAAAGTAACTTCCCATCTGTTGTCCACAATATCTTGGGTGTAGAACTAAAGCATTCTCTTCCTGTATTCATTAAAGCTCCTGATCTGGTTTGAAGGTTTTCTTCCAGCAGCAGAGTTAGAGGTCCAAGTCAGTCAAAATTTAGAATCTGGAGATGTTCTGAGTTCAGAGTGTAGGAGAGACAGAGTTTGTCTCATGCATCTGGCAAGGTGTCTTTTCTGAGTATTTTATCTACCTGCAGGTGGGGAATGTGGTCCAAATTCAGCAGGTAAAGTACTATACCAACAGGCCCATTTGTAGTTGCATCATCCACTTTTGCTTTCCAACTAAAAAGCTGATATTTTAATCCCTCTGAGACACCTCTATTGCATTCTCAATTGGTTTAGTGCTTAGACAGGAAGTAGCATGTAATTAATTATCATTTTTCAGAGAAAATCCAACTATACTTTGAAGAGCTCTTATGAGAGCTAAAGATAGATTGTGTTGCATTATACATAACACCCAACTAAAGGAGCTACCATTGTTAGTATTCCCATCTTAACTGGCTCATTTTAATGGGAATACATTTGCATGTCAAAACAAATAAGGGAGAAGATAAAAAATAAAGAGAAGTGAGACTATATGAGAGGTACTTCATTATTTTGATGATGTGAGTATTGATGCTTAATTTTGGTTTAACAAATCAACAGAACAAATTTTTGAATATTATCTTTAGCTGTGTTGAACAGTTTAGGATTGAGAAGCTCAAACAATGATTTTCCCAAGGCCATATATTTGGTAAGTGTCAAGGCTAAGACTTAAAGCAATAATTTTTTTTAATTTATATGTGTGCTTTTTCTATTTGTGACTCATTGCCTCTTAATTTCAATAATCTCATTATCTCCACTGATATAAAAAATAACCAAAGTATAATACATAAACAAAAAAGTGTGTGTGTGTATATATATATATATATATATATATATATATATATATCCCCAGTTATATGCTTTGAGATCTTTCTATTCATCAAATTTCATTTATGGGTACCATGAATTTTTTTCTTTTTTTATATATTTAATTTTTCAAAATTTATCTTACCTTATAAATTACCCACAAACTTTACTGCTTACTACAACAATTATTATCTGTATTTGCATTAAATGTCATCATGAGTCAGAGATTAAATAAAAGGAGAATAGCAATAAGGATTATAACATTGGTTCAGGCCCAGAAAATTGATAAACTTCTAAGACATCCCCTAATGGGAGGTCCATCTGCTTTCCAAACAAAAAACACTAAAAACAAAAACAATGGGGTGACCATGGGCCATTAGTATTGATGACTGTCTCTGGAGAAGTGACCAAACATCCACCAGGAATAGATTGGTTCATGGTCCCATTAAGGATAGAAAGGTTCTACTGAGTCAGAAATACCATTGATATCACATAACTGAAAAAAATCCCGTTTTTAAATTAAAAACCTAAACACTTAAAAGAGAAAAAAGGCCAAATATCTTTCCTCACTAAAATCTAGATCTAGAGCAAAGAAACTTTGAAAATGGGCTGCGAGATTCATGAAAAAAGTAATTTGTAATAAAACTGTCCAGGAACATGCAAGGTATGTACATTGAGTTTACATGTTATCTTTCATTTCACTTGCGAGTATTTATACAGAAGGGTATACTGACTCTGCTGATATTAGCTCAAAATGTAGATTTTCAATACCCTGTCACATTGAGTACAGTCTTAATAAATATTCAGAATTTAAAGGATCTGTTAAATTCCTGACGCATCTATCTGAGGTGAGTCTTGGAAGTGAATAAAGTGAATAAAGAGGAAAAAGGGACAAATAATCCCTTGTAGTATTATGATTATTTTCCAAAGCATTTTATCAAGCCACCTCATGGTTAGGTTAGTGAATGTCCTATTTAGTTCCTTATTGCAATCAATTTAATGTAATTTGGCAAATGTATGTTAAGTATACACAGGATAAACAAAGATGACCAAGACACAGTTGATTTTTGAGGCCACCTACATTTTAAAATGGGAGTTGGACCTTATAGCAATTTACTACTATCTAAATACTGATAGCATAATAGAGGTATAGAAAAATTATAATAGAATCAACCAGGAAGAGCCACGGAGAAGGGGGCATTGCATGTAAAGAAAGCACAGCACAATTAAATAACATAAACACAATTAAGCAGATGCAATTCTCAAATGCTAAACTTCCTTTGCCTGGATTACCCATTGAATCACATAGTCTCGTTCTTTAAAAAGTTCAAATCACAAAATCCAAGCGCTATGACCTAAATCTGGGTGGGGGTTGGGGTTTCCTGGAGTAACTAACACACAGTGTATCACACAGTCAGAAGGGACTCACTGCTATCTACTGCTGGTAATGATGTCATTAATAGGTTATTTATATTGCAAATGTTTATAATTGTAGATCGCTGATTATCAAAAAATAATTAAGTGAATGTTCACAGTGACTTACAGAAAAAAAGATAGCACACAAATAAGAAACCAAAAGAAATCTGTTAATCACATGGGATGACCTAGGAAATAGAGCAGAAAAGCATCAATGTCATGAAAGGCATAAAGCAAAGTAACGGGCTAGCTTCTGTGCAAGCATTTTCATTAAAACATGCCAGGTCTGGAAAATAGTGAGGAAATTGTTATTTTTAGGGTGCAGAGAGCATATTCTCAGGTCTTAGAAAATGGTGTGAATGCAGTGAGCTTCATTGGAAAAATCCATTACATTACACAGAAAGCAGAAGACAGGGGAGTAAAAGCTTTCCATATTTAAAAAAAGAAGAAGAAAGAAAGAATAAAAAATCCTCATTTCCCCAGGCTTACTTGTATTTATTCACTAAAATATAATGCAAAATGAGTAATACTAGAAATCCCCCATATCTTTCTTTTCAGAATAAAAATCATAATATATTCACTTTAGAAATAAATGTAAGACATGTTACTAAAATTCTACAATAAATTCAGAAAAAATGAACTCTAATAAGAGGTTGAACATGAGAAAAAAATGTTTTAAAATAAAAAGAATATGAATTCAAGGAGACAGTGACTTTAAATTTTCATGTTTCATGATATGAAAAATATATCACATTATTTGAGGTAGAGTGAGCAGGTATTATCTGATTTTTTTAAAAAGAGAAATAAATGAAAGAAATTTAAATTTTTTGAGCATCTTCTCCTTCTGGTAATATTCCTATGAAAACAAGTTGAGAAGCTGTGTAAAATTAAAAGAAAAAAAAGAAACATTCAAAGGCATCAAATATCTACCTAAGCAGCCAGGACTTGAGGGTTCAGGATCCCTGAGAAAAGGAAAGTCCATTGAGATGAGTTCAATATTTGGGTGTGCTTTACCTCATGGAACCTGCTGATTGATAAGGACCATAAATCTAAGAGGCTAAAAAGTGGAGCAGAGATTAGAAGCAGAGAGCCTGGGAAACTGAGACAAGTTTTCATCAGTCTTAAAGGGATACAGAGGGAAACCCTGGAGTTTGGAGCTTTCAAAACAACCCAGATTTGAGGCCAAGACACTGGGCAAATGGAAAGTGCGATAAGTAAGCCCAATATTCTGCAGCTATTTTCCCCTTGAGGCATTTAACAATTTATAAATAGCACAGAACAAGAAGCTAAGAACTGAGCAGTGATGTCTAAGAACCAGGGAAGATAGGAATAGCTTTCCATGGTCTCACCAAGCATGGGACACTAGGTCCCACAAAGAAAGAGCATCCCTGATGAGCACCCCTGACATTCTAGACTTTAAGTTTGGATCCGAAAAGGAAGAGAGTACCAATCAGGACCTCATATTATTTGTAGAATTTTCATACTCAGATCAATTATTCATGCAAATACAGCAGGTGATTTTGGCAAAAATTGATGTGTGAAGCTAACATTTACATGAAAATAGAGTGAGTCAAAATAATCATCTAATTTTAAAAATAAAAGTTGGATGATTAATACAACTGGCTCTCAGGATTTATCATATAACTGTAGTTATTCAAAGTGGTAATTATAGACAAATAGGCCAATGGAATGGAAGAGAGAATTCAGAAGCAAACTCACATCTATTTAGACACTTGAGATATAACAAAAGTAGCCTTGCAGTGTAGTGTGGATAGGATGCTCTTTTCAACAAATGGTACTGGGTCAATTGATATATATATGAGGAAAATATGATCATTATTTATACCTCATATCACACACAAATTGATTCCCAATGGATTTTTGATCAAAATATAAAGGGAATACTATAAAGTTTCTTGAAAATAACGCAAGAGAATATCTTCATGACCTTGGGATATCAAAGGTATCTTAAACAGGACACATGCATGCACATAGACACAAAAGCACTAAACATAAAGGAAAATTGATAAGTTGGGATGCATTAAAATTAAGAATTTATGTACATCAAGAAATACCAGTAGAGGATATGAAAATAAGCCACTGAGTGGGATAAAACATTTGAATACATAAAAAAGGCAAAGGGCTCAGAAGAAGAATATTTCAGAAAAAGGCAGACAACCCAATTAAAAAAAAAATGGACAAGAGGCTTAAACAGGCACTTTGCAAAATAACTGGTAAACATCTGAACATCTGTGTTTGCAACCACAATAATCATCAGGAAAATGTAAAGTAAAATTACAATGAAATACCACTACCTACTAACTAGAAGGACTGACAACATCAAGTGTTTGTAAAAATGTAAGGAAACTGGAATTTTCAAACACTGCCTATGAAGTATAAAATGATACAGTAACTTTGGAGTATATCAGTATCTACTAATGCTAAATGCTCAATAAACCCTATCATGCAGCAATTCAAAATTTGACATACACACATATGTTCACCAAACTACAAACACAAGAATGCTCATAACAATATTATTAACAGCCCCAAACTGGAAACAATCCAGATGCTCATCAACCGTAGAATAAATAAGTAAATTGTACCACTTTAACACAATGCAATAGAGTACACAATGAAAATGAAAAAATTACATGCAAAAACATGGATAAATCTCATCAACATTACATTGAGCAAAAAAAGTGAGGCACAGAAGGGTACACATTTTTAGATTCCATTTATATGAAGTTCAAAAATAAGGTCTTCAGGCAGGGCTCCGTCATAGATGATGTGGGGTAGATGACCCAGGATGTATCAACCTTAAGTCAGGACTCATTGTGTCTTTTAAAAGCAGTTTTTTTGGAGCATAAAGTGCCAAGGAGGCAAATACCAAATTCTTATACCCCCAGCAAATAAGGTATGAGACTAATTCTGGTTCTAAAATGAGATTCATGCTGTGGGGCAGAGCCTGGGATTTGGTCAGGAAACCAGCACGAATCAAATAAATGTTAGCAGGAATCAGCAGAGTTGGGGGACACACCTAGACATTTATTTTTAAACAATTTGGACATTCATGACACCTCAGTATCTGAGCAATGGGAGGGAAATTTAAAGAGAACCATACCAACCAGAAGTAACAGGTGTTCTTGATAGGAGCATGGCATGTGTGTATAAAAGAGATGCAATAGCAAAGAGATGTCCTGCAATACTGAACAGGGTTTTCTTCCCCTGAATTTGCCAGCTGCCAGCCCCATCTGTGTTTTCATTTTCAGTAGAAGTCCATGTTGTAAGGCAAAAGCAGACTTCTATGAAATAACTTATCTTCCTGTGCTGGGGAAAGACTAACCCACTGAGGAGATTGTGGCCAGTGTTCAGAGAAGAGAGAGGAAGGGAGAGGGAGGGGAAGGAGTAGAGTTTCTGCAGCCCAAAAAGGAGGAAATATCTATGAATTCTTTTTCTACTCCTTCTCGGTGTCCTGGGCAGGTGGCTGGAGTGAAATGGCTTCGTAGTATACCTCCAGATGTTGGATTCCTGAGCCTTGGTACATTGAAACAGCAGAGCTATGTGATTTCAAGGGGACCCATAGACTATAAATGGTAATATATCTGAATATCTCAGTGTTTGCACATTGGTAATATTGCTTCAGTAGTGTCAACTGTGAAAAATGCAGGGCTCACTCAGTCACAGGAGAAAGGAAAGGAAATTGTACTATTGCACTACACTTAGGAAACATTTTGGGGATGGTATTCAAAATATTCAATATCATGTATGGCACAGGCATCTCCATATCAGGCAATGACCCTGACCAATATGCATGCATGGGTATCAGTTGTAAATAACCAGTACAGCTAAGTTGGTGTTCCAGGTGAATCTTAGCCTTGGGCATGTGTCTTACAAATATATGATTTCTTTTATTATATGGGAAGATAGAAATGTGTTCCAATAAACATTTTATTCTTTCAAATAAACTTTAACTCTCATCTGTATACATCTTGCGGTTCATTATATAGATAAATCCTAGGTTCAGAATAATCTTGGGTGAAAAAGTCTCTGGCTATTTCATTCTGAGAAATACCATCTAAAATAACATTCTAGGGGTGCATGGGTGGCTCAGTCAGTTAAGCGCCTGACTCTTGATTTCAGCTCAGGTCATGATCTCAGGATTGTGAGATCTAGCCCCCGATGGGTTCTGTGCTGGGTGTAGAGTCTGCTTAAGATTCTCTCTATCCCTCTGCCCCTGCCCTCACCACCTCCCCCCACTGCCCCACTTACACACTCCCTCTCTTTCTCTCTTTCTCTCTCTCTTAAAAAAATAAAAATAAATAACATTCTATTAAAAAAGTATCAGAAATGTTCTTATTGGGGCGCCTGAATGGCATAGTCATTAAGCATCTGCCTTCGGCTCAAGTCATGATCCCAGGGTCCTGGGATTGAGCCTCACATCCGGCTCCCTGCTCTGCAGGAAGCCTGCTTCTCTCTCTCCCACTCCCCCTGCTTGTGTTCCCTCTCCCACTGTGTCTCTCTCTGTCAAATAAATAAATAAAATCTTTATTAAAAAAAAGAAAAAAGAAGTGTTCTTATTAAGACATACTGAGTTTCAGAGTTCCCACCACAGTTTTCACTGTGGTGAATATAAGTCAGTTTCGCAGCCTTGAGGCCAAGATAGTAGGACTACATACTACTCACACTGTGGACCACAGACCAGTTATATCATCATGCAGAATTATCAGCCATACTGCTCTTTTGCCCTCCCACTGCACCCCCCCACACACACATTAATTTTGAGAAGCCCTGGTCTAAACAATGACATGAGCTTGGCCTACTTAAAAGAATATATGATTTAGCTACCATGCTCCCCAACTATTCCCAGATTTCAACTCAATTTGAGGTTTAATTCAGTCCCTTGTAAGTGCAAGGGACTTGCACTTTGTAAGTCTTCCACAGAAATAGCCCAAGACAAGGTCCAATTCACTGGGGTGAAGCAGCATCATGAGACTGAAGATTCACCAGCACACAACCTCAGTGGCTAAAAACTTGCATAGGCTTCAAGAACTCAGACTACAAAAGACAGGGCATATACTGGGTTTGTATTAATAACATGAAGGTAGTTTTATGTCCCCAAAATTAATGCTTCCACAGAGTTACAATTAAAGATTGAACTAGGTGAGTAGTACAATGAATTTTTAATCACTGCAAGCATGACCACCCCATCTGTGACATACTTAGGGCCTTCATTTCTATGAATTCTACCTCTTACTTCCCACCCCTGTTTTCAAACTCTCTAGCACTTTTAGAAAAGGAAGGAAAACACATATCCATAAGGAATGCTATTAGTGAGAAATTCTGATAAAAATTTTTGCAATTCTAATTTTGGCAAAGGCTAAACAAATTGACTGACATAATTCTGGAATATTTACAGTTTAATATGCCGCTTTTGGCTTTTTTTTTGGCATTAGAATCATAGAAAATTGGGATTAATTACCCTAAAAAAGAAGAAAACTGTAAAAAAAAAAAAAAAGGAGGAGGAAAACAAAAAGAAAATCAAATCAGAGAAGTAACTAAATATATTAATCATCTGGGGACATACAGGGAGAAAATAAAAAATTGATCATTCTTCAATAACAAGAGGAAATTAATATAAAATCATTTTAGCTCAATTTCTAAATAGCCACATATCTAATGTTGAGAGGATCTCCTATATTACCTTCTCATTCTATATTTTGTCATCAAATCCAAATATTATAAAAAAATTATTTTGAGAGGGTGACTGGGTGGCTAGTTGGTTAAGCATCTGCCTTCGGCTCAGGTCTTGATCCCAGGGTCCTGGGAGTGAGCCCTGCATCCTGCTCCCTGTTCAGTGGGGAGTCTGCTTCTCTCTCTCCCTTTACCCCTCCCCCAGCTCATGCTCTCTCTGTCTCTTTCTCAAATACATAAGTAAAATCTTTTTAAAAAATGATTTTGAGATTATAAAAGAAATACTTTGTTTTTGCCAGTAACAAATGTAGACATCAAACATATATTTGAATGTGGGATGTCTCGAAATATAAAAAAATCTAGACTCTTCAAGCCTTCAGAGAGTGGAATCTATTAGCTCTGCTTCTTCTTCCCATCCTCCTTCTAATGTCATCACTTCTTGTCCACATCATTATGTCTTCTAGCTGATGGTCAGCCTACAGCCACCACACTCCCACAGAACCACCCTACATGCATTTGCCAGAATAATTCTTATCTCAATTCTAATGGTCTCACTTTTCTGCTCAGAATAAATTAATACATAAAATATTCTCTTATGGTTTAAGAAAATTCACCTTCATTTCAATTCACCTCTGAGTCCCTTGGTTTCTGAGCCGAAATTATGGCTAACATTAATCATTAGCATTTATCGATTTGCTTACTCTGTATTAGGCACTATGTTAAGTACTTCATATGCATTATACTAAGCAGTGCTCCTTAGAACCCACTGAGGTTTTCTGGAGAATTATCACAGACAGATTATGGAAAACATATGTCCAAGATGGAGAAGTTGCTTTCACCTGGGCTGCTGAATCATTGCATAAAGCAGAGCCTGCTTACTACCTTGTTACATGAGTAAAAAATAGAATTCTATTTTATTTCAGCCATTACATTTTTGCATTTATTTATTTCAGCTGTTTAGCATACCCTAACTAATACAGATAGGTACCTTTCATTATTCCCTTTTATTAGAGATGAGGAAATGGAGTCTGAAAGAAGTAAAGGAATTTGCTCACCATTTCACAGTGAGTCGGTGGTAGAACTCAGATTGAATTGAGGTTGGCTAAGTCTAGAGCAACTGTTCTTAACCACCACATCACGGGCTCCAAATTTGTAAGGCTCCCTACAGAGAGTCCAAACTCTTATCTGACATTCATGACTCTACATTATTTAATCTCAATCTCACTCCCCTGCATTGTTATTTTCCTGTCTCTTTGCCTTTCGTGTTTTCCACCTACAATGCCTTTTCTGTCATTGAAATATTACCAGTTTCTCAAGCATCATGCTCACATGCTGCTACCTCACTGGCTGACCTGGCACTCTAGCTGACCCTTTCATCAGCTGCCTTTTAACTATTTTAGGCTACATGACGATCTGTCTTGCTTTCAATTTATTTCAAATGATCATCTCCCTATTAAATTATGAAAGAATTTTAAAGATTTTATTTATTTATTTGAGAAGAGAGAACATGAGCAGGGCGAGGGGCAGAGAGAGATTGACAAGCAGATTCCCCAGTGAGTGCAGAGCCTGATGCGGGGCTCTATCTCACAGCCCTAAGATCATGACCTGAGCTGAAATCAAGAGTCAGATGCTTAACTGACTGAGCCACCCAGGCGCCCCATGAAGGATTTTTTTTTCCACTTCTTTTCTGTGTAAGGTAATCCTGTGTTCTCTCCATAAACATTCCCTCTTCTTTTTTAATATCAGAGCTACAATTTTGTTCAAGGGGCAAAGTGCCCACTCCAGAAAAAAAAAGATGGTAAAGCCATGATAATCTTCTAAACCAATTATAGTTACTCTTTGCCCTTTTTCAGCTTCTCACCCTCCCAGCTTTCCTTGCAGCTAAGAATAGCCAGGTGACATGGTTCTGATTAAAGAAAAATAAGGGAAAGTTGGCTAGGAAAGCAGACTTGTTTGTTCCAGGGAGGATTTTCCTCTTGACTAAAAAGAGAGAGAGATCAAGGAAGCTAATATGTTCCCTCCTTTGTGATTTGGGGCCAGATGTGTGAAGATGTGCTATTTATAGTTGTAGAAGCCTTCCCAACCAGGCTAAGGACCAAAATCCACAATTCTTGGGTTAGTAGGACAGAAATATGAAAAGGGCCTGATCCTTTATAACAGTCTTGAGCTCCCACATCATCTCAGACTTCCTTCCTACACACTCTTATTATGTGAAGTAACTGAATGTCTTTATGAGCCACTCCTAGCCATAGAAAGCTAAAATCATTCCTGATACAAATTCACACCTGAGGGCGCTTGGGTGGCTCAGTCGGTTAAGTGTCTGCCTTCGGCTCAGGTCGTGATCTCAGGGACTTGGGATTGAGCCCCATGTCCAGTTTCGCGCTCAGTGGGAAGTCTGCTTCTCCCTCTCCCTCTGCCTCCTCCCCTCTGCTCATGCTGTCTCTGTCTGTCTCTGTCTCTCTCATAAAAATAAATAAAATTTAAAAAAAAAATCACACCCAAAATAGTGGCTGACTATAGTCACAAGATTGGCCATATTCCAGTTCTCCTCCTTCCAAGTTCATAGCAGAATTATACTCCTTCCCCTATTTTGTAGTTAGGCATATAGCCATGAAACTTGCCTTGGTTTCCAAAATGCAAGAAGGCATGCAGTTCACCTCCAGTGGAAGCTTTAAGAAGCATCATATACATGGGGTGCCTAGGTGGCTCAGTCGTTTAAGTGTCTGACTCTTGATTTCAGCTCCTTTCATGATCTCAGGATCCTGGGATCATGCTCTAATGACGGACTCTGGGCTCTGGGCTCTGTGCTCAGTCCAGAGTCTGCTTATTCCTCTCTGCTCCTCCCCTTGATTGCACTCTATTTCTCATAAATAAATAAATAAATAAATAAATAAATAAATAAATAAATAAATAAAAATCTTAAAAAAGAAGAAGAAGAAATATCATATACAACTCACTTTAAGTGTTTTTTTCTCCTGGCCCAGTGATTATGTGCCTGCATGTAAATTGAGTCTCAATTCACCTAGGTTACTAAATAACTATGATGAGCAGAGCTCCCATATTGACCCATGTTGGAAATATAGATAAGCAAGAAACAAACTCTTGGTTTATTAAGCCACTGAGATTTTGTAGTTGTTTTATGTGTAGCAATACTTAGCCTGTCTTGGCTCATTTTGACATAATAAAAGCAATGGTCACAGGGTGGTGACCTAGACTTCCTTGCCCCAGGATCTGCTGTAGTGATTTCATTAAAACATGTTAAAAATTAGAAGAATTGAAACATAGGATCAATAAAAACAGTTTAAAGAATTATTCAGCAGAATATTCTTGTGCATCTTAAGGTATGTTGTTAATATCATTTCAATTCATACTCTTAAGGAAAGTAGGGAGCTAATATTTAATGAATGCCTACAACCAGAAGACAATAAAATATAAATTAAAGATTCAAGAACATAATGAATATTGTTCCAAACACACACACACACACAAAAAAAATGATGGTTTTTTCATTAAAATAATCTCTAAATGAGAACATTTTAAGTGAAAATTCAGGTTGAAGTTCCCAGAAATATTATGAAATATTAAGTAATCCTAAACCAAGACCACTGGCCTTTCTTATCACTGTGGAAGGATTGCCAATCAAGTTTTGAACCTTGATATAATCAGGGATAGTACCAACAAAATCTCAAGAAGTCTTAATTATGTTACAGTGATCACTAGCCCCAAAGAATTTAAGTAGAGACTTCATTACTGTAAAAAGATTTAATTTCAAAATCAAAAAGACTAATTTTATATTAAATTGTATTGACTTGTGTTTGCATCACATAAGCCTTTGAAATTTTCAAAACCCAATGTCTTTGGAATTAAATGACATTTTTTCAGAAGAAAATCAACATAAGAAGTTAGAACCCAGGTGTGATGGTTAATTTTATGTGTCGACTTGCTAGATTAGGGTGCCCAAATGTTTGGTCAAACATGTCTAGATGTTGCTATGAAGAAAATTTAAAATGTAATTAACATTTAAGTCCATACACTTGGAATAAAGCAGATTATCCTCTATAATATGGATGGGTCTCATCCAATTAGTTGAAGGCCTTAAAAGAAAAAGACTGAGGTCCTTGGGAATAAGAAAGATTCTGCTCCATACTGCATTAAGACTCTCCTTGGGTCTCCAGTCTACATGCTCGCCCTACAGAGTTTGGATTTGCCAACCACCACAATCACATAAGCCAATTACTTAAAATTAATTGATCTCTCTCTGTCTCTCTCGCCCACCCCCCCATATGTATAATTGGTTCTGTTTCTCTGAAGACACCTAACACACCAGTTATTGTAAATTTGTTATCTTATGTCTTCAAAAGTCCTATTATCTAAAAAATACCCCAGCCAAAATTAGTAGCTATATAAAATAGAACCTTGGTAACACAGCCCACAAAATATGAATTAGCCTTATGTCTGAAATCTCAGTGTTGTAAGGATGCCAGGTTATGAGGTTTATATATACATAAGGACATCCACAGCAAGAACCCCTCAGGTTGTAAAACTTGCATAAAATATTTCAGCAGGCTCCTAGATCATGTTACCCAATTTGATGACCAAGTAAGGCATCCCTCGCAAGTCTGTTATAGGTAATTTATGAGCACTAAACCAAAGGTTGAAAGAAATGAATAAAAGAGACATCATGATATATTAAAGCCTAAACTTTCTCTTCACTGCAGAGAAAGCATCAAACTGAAGAGATTTCCGTTACACCATAGATTAGTTCCTGGAATGACACTGCTGGAAAATGTTATTTTTAACATTACTATCATTTAGAAACCATATTGTTATGTGCCTGGGCATATAAAAGGCATTCTCCCAGGATTCAGTGACAGAGAGAGGAGAGGCAGATTTTAATGTAAGTGCATGTTCAAAGTCAATCATTTCCTTTGAGACTTTGTAGACTTTAGTTCCAGCAACATAAATGTCACTTTTTTGAGTTTAGTTCTGTCTGGTAGAAAGAGCAAAGATTTTCAAATCAGTAGCCCTGAGCGTGAGTCTCTGTCCTAAATATTTGGTCAATCTAAAACCATGAGAAACTACGGCACATCTTTGTTCCTCAATTTCTTCATCTATGAAATTAACGGGGAGAAGTATTTTCCTTGAAAGTTTAAGAGAATTAATTAGTTAATATGTGAGAAAGTAGAACCCATAAAAGATGCAGATATTGAGTAGAATGTTGAATAAAATCCCAGGATGGTGTCATTTATAAAGAAGTAACAAATATTATATTTCTTGAAACAATGTTAAAATTTTCTTTAGAGATAAACTAAAAGGAAATTATAATAGAAAAATGTAGCCCAGTCATATCATAAAGAAAAAAGTTTTACATTTCATGATATAAAGGAAAGGAGAATCAGATGAGATGTGGAGCCTGGGATTTAGAAAATCTTGAATTGTCAAGAAAATTATTTTAGCTGAAATTGATAACACATATTGAACAGGGTGATGATGTTACAAGAAGGTATGTGGGGACATATCAGAGCAAAAGGTAGATACCCTAAAAATAAATACAGAAGCTCATACCCTAGTAGAACAGTCTGGAGAGTTTTCTGACCTTAAAAATATGAGAACCTGAAATATTCTGGTCTTTACTGGTTACTTGACTAAATTTGTATAAGCACACTTCACAGAGAATATTAATACTTGTGCTTCAAAAGTAGGTTTAATGTGGGTGCCATCTTTGAATCAAAATTATTTAGAAAATTTAGCCAGATAACTGGAATATAGTTAAGAAAATAACCACATCAGGATGCCTGGGTGGCTCAGTCAGTTAAGCATCTGCCTTCAGCTCAGGTCATGATCCCAGGGTCCCGGGATCAAGTCCTCCATCGGGGTCCTTGCTCAACCAGGAGCCTGCTTCCCCCTCTGCCTGCCACTCCCTCTGCTCATTCTTTCTCCCTCTCTTTCTCTCTCTCTGTCAAATAAATAAATAAAATCTTAAAAAAAAAAAGAAAGAAAATTACCACATCATCCTATCTTAGGCATATCTCTTTGGAGGGCTTTGGTAAAATTATCAACAAACTGGGTAAAAAAATAACAGTTTACTTAAAAAGAAGCAAAAAAAAATATATGCAAGCTCTCATTCTGTAAGTACAGCAAGAACACAATCATTGAGTCATCTGGTCATCTTATGGTTCATCAGCAATCCTAGCCTAGGATCTCTGGGAATTAGACACATTTCAGAGAAAATAGCAGAAGGAATTAAGGCTTAAGGTAAAATATACATTGCTAAGCAGAAAACTGCTTTAATCAACAAGTCAAGCAAAGAAAATAGTTACTAAAATAGTAGAGACTATTCTAGACATTGGAGAGAGAGCTCTAACAAATAAGATTCCAAACAAAAACAAAAACACAGAAGTGACTGTTTTTCAAAGAAACAGACAAGAAAATAAAGATGTTGGGTTGAACATTTTACAAAGGTGGATTTATACCATGGGGGCTAACTGTCCCTCATACCCAGAAGCTCCAACCCAGTTAATAGTCCTTAGTGAGAACTACCAACTAAGGAGGCAATGATAATAATGATAATGATAATAGCCCATCTTTATTAAGCATGTATTATATGCCAGGACCTTGCACAGCACTTCCCAAGCACTGCATCCATTAATTCCCAGAAACTCAATAGGGTAAGTCCTGTTACTATTCCTCTTCACAGGATTCTATCTTGAGAGTAATAAAGGTCTCACAGCAAGTAAGTGGTAGACCTGGGATATCCAAGTTTTTCAGTTTTTTGTCTTTTACTTCCAAATCCTATATTCTTAGCATTATGTAGTCACTATATCATCTCTTGCTTCAGAGAAACTATACAATGAGCATGAACATACAAAGAGAGTTTTAACATTCTTTTTTGTTGTTGTTGATAAAAACCTATTCCACATTAAAGCAGCATTATGACATTTCCCTTGTACCATTAAATAACTGTTTGGCATCATGGAACACTGCACCAAAAACTAATGATGTAATATATGGTGATTAACATAACAATAAAAAACATCAAAAAAAAATAAATAACTGTTTGGCAAAGAATAGCCCCCAGGCTATTCTTTTTAGTTTAATTCATTTTAGTTTATTTATTTATTTATTCATTTATTCATTTTAGTTTAACTAGTTCATGTTAATCACATGCATATTATCGTCCCTCTTATAAATTGCTGATGTCTTCATCAAACCATTTTTCAAATCACAGAATTTGCACAAACTTGAGAACTAACTAGAACACTGACTACATTCATACACACAAACTACAAATACATATGCAGTTAGACACATACTAGAAATACATATGCATATATACATTTTAGAGAATACACACCATGAAAGTTGAGTAAGCTCGATCTTAACTCATTTTGTTGGTGTTTGTCCATTGTAATGGAATTGCTTCTTCTTTACCATTTCACACAGGCAAAGAGGCCCACTTCTCCCCACTGCTCCTGACAGTGATGCTTTGTCTGAATGTCTTGTTCTACACCTAAAAAATTATTTAAAGAGCACAAATAGGGGTGCCTGGGTGGCTCAGTTGGTTAAGCGACTGCCTTTAGCTCAGGTCATGATTCCAGGGTCCTGGGATCGAGCCCCACATCAGGATCCCTGCTCAGCAGGAAACCTGCTTCTCCCTCTTCCACTCCCCCCTGCTTGTGTTCCCTCCCTCTCTGTCTCTCTGTCAATTAAGTAAATAAATCAAATCTTTAAAAAAAATAAAGAGCACAAATAACAACTCTGTGAACTCAAATTAAAAAGACCTCACCTTGCTATAGTCAAAATATTGCAGAACATATTAGAGGGAAGCAAAGCCTTATGCAAAAATCAATTCTCAGTTGTCAGAGTCTGTATTTTGTGCAAATTTATAAGCAAAATCCAGATCTGATAATAAGTTTATAAAGCAAAAACCCAGTGAAATTAGATCACAATAAAGGAGATGCTACAATGTATCCCAGTTGTAGCAAGGCCATTCCCTCAGTCACACTGATTAAGGGTTACAATTAGTTCCTTAGAGCAGGGGAATAGGAGACTACTTGGATATCTTTTATAACTTGTTACATAGGTCACTATCTAAGTAAATGCAGTGTTATTCTTATTACACACAGTGTGACCATTCTCAACAAATCCTATTTTCTTCCCTATAAAGCCCATAGGCAAAGAACAGTGTCACATAAGATTAAATAGACTGATGAATCAGGCAGAAAATAGGTCTCTGCTACAGAGGGGGCCAAATTGGTACACGATACTTCCAGAAGGCAGGTTGGCTGTATGTCACATGACAAGAGCCTCTCATGAGAGATAAACATATATCAAGTATTTTTTACTTAAAGATCAGAAACCTTTATTTTGCCTTTAAGGAGTCTGTAAACCTCCCAAAGTCAACTGTGTATGACAATTGTATGTGTATGTGCATTTTTCTGTAAAGAGAGCCCCAGCTTTTATCATTTTCTCAGAGGAATCTGTGACCTCCCCCCAGAAAAAGGTTAAGAACTTCCAAACTATAGTATTATACCTATGAAAGCATATATGTACCAATTCAAAAAGCAACACTGAAAAGCAAAGAGTCCCTCACTTACCATCTTGTGTAAAGAAAAAAGAACATGGTAAAATAAGTATTCATTGTGGGAAGAAAGCAAAAGAGGAGAAATAGTCCAAGAATAAATAGTCATAGAGAAAAGAATATTTCCCTTAATGATGTCCAGAGCCCAAATTATATTATTTTCAGATTTTTTTTCTGATTTTTTTAAAAATTCATTCAAAGGGAAATCGGTCACCTAAAATGCAAAGGCAACAAACAAGCAGAAGTAATGGTAGACTTATAATTGTTGCAACATGTTTTTATTTTTAAATGTTATTAAAATATTGTTTTCTTTCAAAGCATATGAGTGAATAGATTCTCATCTCAATTATTTTTTCAAGAAAGATAGAGAAGTGATGGCTGATTAAACCATTTAGCAAACATAGTAGACAGGTCAAAGAATAAAAATAAGCTCACTTCAAAATTTAAAAAAGAAAGAGAAAGGAAGAAAAACAGAACTGAAAAAGATTAGGCATTTAAATTGCAGTGTTAAACTAAATATAATTAGACCTAACTTGGCCCTTCTCCCAGAGTTCATAAACCCACACCAAGGAGCTCTTCAGGGAGAAATACAGTCAAACTGTGTCTCCCTTTAATGACTCATTTAAATGGCCAGCCCTGTCCTACCTGCTCTCAATTTTTCTGTTTATACCATTCACCTTTCCTTTATGTACTTGACTGTTTGCCTGTGTCTGAAGTGTTTATTAGAGCAGCTTGAACCAAAGCAAAATAGATTCTACAATGTCTCAGGTTTACAAATAAAAGGACTTTGACTATAATGTTAAGATCAGCCACTGTTGTCCATTCCAGTCCAGTCCAACTAAGTCCCCACTTTATTTGATATAACTATGAATGTAACTGTGATGTAACTATGGAACAAAGAGAGAAAAACTAGAAATATGAGGAAATATCACTGAAAGGAATTTAACCGGAAAAACAGGTCTTACTAATGAAGGGATTTTTTTTTCTTTTAAATAATTAAGCATTGCATAGGGGAAAAAAATCTAAACTTCTAAGATTTAAATCTCAATCCAGACTTCTAGTTTCAGCTCCTTCATATAAAGAGCTTGGAAGTTATCATTCATCCTTCCAAAAACAAAACAAAACAAAACAAATAAACAAAAAAAAATTGACAATCAGTGTCTTTGTTTGGACCTGTCAGAGTAGTGAGGTCTCAGAGAAAACCTGAAATCTGGAACCACACTCGAGAGCTGAGATCTGCTAACCTGGAGGAGGAGCTGCTGGGAGCCACAGACTGTAGACAACTTAAAAGGTAATTTTCACAAATTGATGAAGGCTGAACATGGACTAGCTTGAATGTGAGAACTCGTAGGGGCCTACAGTCTTGGAAAGAATCCCACATTTTCATGAGTTTTCTCTCCAAGTACCTCACAAAGTTCTCATAATAAAGATTTTCAAAAGATTCCCTTATGGCTCTTGCAAGGGGAGGGAAAGTGTAATCGTTAAGCCCAGTGTAAATCCCAGAGGATTCTCCATAACACAGACCTATTCTCCAGAGAAAAAGACTTTATCAGAGCCTTAATCCAGCTAAAGGAAGGGCAGTTCTCCTCCATACCAGCCTTAACTGGCCTTCCTGTAACATCTAAGTAGAGGGAGAGGGGATCTACACCACTAGAAACAAGATACACAGATTCACTAAAATCATAAGATTACAGAACGTTTACGCTCCCCATCCCTTACCACCACACACGGACAGGGTTTGAGTACTGTAGATTATAGTTAGAAGAGCTGCAAACCAGAGACTCTCTTTGAAGAGGAGTACTTGGGGAAACCCAAATTCAAAAGGGAAGGCAAAACAAGGACATTAGAAGCTGGCACCTACTGCTACAGGAAACATTTTAAAAAGCCCAACTCCTAGCTTCACACTAAAGCCCTATTTACCTCAATTCTTATTACACAATACAATGTTCCTGGTTTCCAACAAAAATATTTACAAGATATTCAAGAAGATAGAAAAAAAAAAAACCCACAGTGTGAGGAGACAATGACACAGATGTTGGAATCATTACACAGGGAATTTAAAATAACTACAATTAACGGGCTAAGGGCTCTCTAAGGGAAAAAATAGACAACATGTAAGAATAAATGGGTAACATAAGTAGAAAGATGGAAATTCTAAGAAACAATCAAGGGAAATGCTAGAGATCAAAAATACTATAACAGAAGTAAAGAATACCTTGATGGGCTCATCAGTAGACTGGACGTGGCTGAGAAAAAATTCAGTGAGCTTGAAGATATCACTAGAGACCTCTAAAACTGAAATGCAAGGAGAAAAACAAATTAGGGCAAAATAAAATTCAAGAACTGCTATGGAAATTTTTTCAAAATGTATTAACATGAGTATAATTAGACTATCAGAAATAAAGAGAAAACAAAACAGAAGAATTATTTGAAATAATAATCCGGAGAACTTTCTAAATGTAATGAGAGACACCAAACCACAAATTCAGGAAATGTGAAGCACCACAAGCAGGATAAAAGCAAAACAAACAAAAACTACACCTGAACATATTAAATTTAAGCTTCAGGAAGCCTAATCAAAGAGAAAATCCAGAGATGCCAAAGGGGGAAAAAAGAATGCCTTAGCTCTATAGGAACAAGGATAAGAATTACAGTGGACTTCTCATTGGAAACCATGCAAGAAAGAAGAAAATAGAATGCTCTGATATTTTCCTATTAGCACATTTAACTGGAAAATTGGAGATCTGATGTACTTGAGACTAGATTAATATAACTCCACAGGTTTTATGTATCCCTACCTTTTCCAAGGGAAATGACTCAGGCTACATTTGTTGGCACCTGTACAGAATTTCTCTAAGAATAAGCACAAGAAAGCAAGGAAGAAATGATATACGAGCTCATTTCTTCCAAGAAGAGGAGATTGTTTTTTGGAAGTTAACATGGCTTTGACAATAAGAGAAGGGAAATTTTATGGTCTGGATCTTAATTTCCCTTTTAGGAATTAAAAATGAAAAGAAGATTTGAGACCTTTATTTTGTAGCTATACTTTTTAACATAATACTTCTATAATGCTCTTTATAAAACCCTCTCTGATGATCTCAGACAACATAACAGGCCATAGTTTGAGGTGAGAAATAAAATAGTGAGTGAATCTTCAACATAATATACGATATACTTTTCATTAATATTAATTATTATAAGCTGCTAACTCAAGCTTCTAGGAGATAACATCTGAACTGTTCATTTCTCTAGTGTCCCTTTTTGGATCGTGGCTATACCCAGCAAGCTTCACTGAAATTTCAAATACACTTACTTAATGGATATTAAGAAATAAATATGGATAATGAAATAAATATAGAGAAAGAAAAAAAGAAATATGGATAAATGTAACTGGCACAATGATACATTCTTTCCATGGTGATGAGGTAGAACCTTAAGGGTTGGCATATCCTCACCACAACCTAGAATAGTATAAAGGCATCAAATCTGCAGGGTTGGGTTTTTCTGATCTGACAGATTCCTCGCCTCATTAAGAACTGCTATGAGAATCAAGAAATGAGCTGAGAGGTGCATCTTATTACCTGAACATGTATTACTTGATCTTATGTTTGGCATGACTCATTAGATCATTTTCATAATAAAGATAAAGTAAAATTAATTTCATCTAGGTTTTTAGTATTGTATCCTTACCAATTCTCAAATCTGGTCCATCCTTTGGGTGAGTCTAGTTCATAGATACACAAGAACATCAGTAAATATACCAAGTTTCATAGACGCTGGAATAAGACTTACCTGGAACTCTGTTAATATCATCGGCCAACAGAGGCAGCTCATCTTTGGATCTTCAGAATCTTAGCAATTGGGTCCAGGAAGCCAACAGAAAGCACTGAAAAATAAGGGAATGGAGGGAGTAACAAAAATCTCCTCTCCCATCACCCTCCCTATGAGGAGAAGACATCAGGCTGGTGTACTGCCTTTATTCTTGGTTGTAATTCACAGAATTTTAGATCATAACCAATTAAGAAAAAAGAAGGAAGTTATGTATGTACATGAGAGAGAGAGAAAGAGATATGTATATATATACTATACTATATAATGGTGTGTATACTATATAATCTGTGTGTTTGTGTGTGTGTGTGTGTGTGTCCATACAGCTTATATAACTAGGAAATACAAGGATTGAGTTGTCAGGGGGACTGCTGAACCCAGTGTCATTAGATTTTACTCCTCAATCTGTTTTGCTTCCCTTTCTTGCTACAAATAGGAGAGAATTAGATCAATTCTCAGACAAAAAAAAACAAACAATACAAAAAACAAACAAAACCAACAACTCATCCCTACATATGGTACAGAAAGAAAATCAGACATATCTGGATTTGCAGAATTCCAGTTTAGTACCCTCATAAGCCTCTCTCTCCCTCTTTCTCCTTCTCTCTCTCTCTCTTTCTCTTTCTCTCTCTTCCCATATGGTAGTGTGGCAGAGGGATAAACTAAGCCAGGAATTTTCCCTCAGATAGGCACAGATACTTCATTCTCTATCCTTCAGTCTCCTATCTCCTATAAATAAGAGAGTCAGGGACTGCATGAAAACTGATTTAACTGCCCCCCCAACCACGCCCCCATCAAATTAAGTTCTCTGAACTTTTTGGATTTGGAAGTCACTGGTGATTTGGAGAGCAAAGCATATTTGTGCTCTAGTCAAATGTCCCAGTTCAGTTTACCAGAAAACTCTGTATTGAGTCACAGACACCTGACTAATAATAAAATGGTACTTTTTTCCCCATTTGCCATGGTCCCTTATAGATAGGGTGAACATAGGTCCGTTTTCAAAAGGCAGTCCTAGATTTCCCAGCTCAATTATTAACAGTATTCTTTTCACACACAAGTATTCACTTTGGATGAAAAAAATTTTGATCAACTTCCCTATAGTTGGTAGTCTTTTCTTTAGAAACCTCACAAATTGGGTTACTGTATCAAGATGGGAGTTGGACCCTACTGGGTATCCCACTGAGCCCTGACCATATTGAAAATTTGTAAGCAAATGCAAAATAGTTGTTTTAGGCCCCCCAAATTTGGGGTGGTTTGTCATAAACCAATAACTAACTAAAACATCAAAACCTAAACTGCATCCTTAACATTAGCCAATTCTCTTCCATGATGACTTTTTGGAAAAGAACTGGCCTTAAGTCTGAAACACTTCCTTATATATAAACATTTCCTTCCAGATATAAAGAGTCTTTACAGCTGAGCCGGGCTTATCATGTTGTGTGGGAATATCTTTTCTTGTCTCTTACTCAGCATGTGCTCTTTTGTTCTGTTTACAGTATGTGCATCATATAACACCTGGTCAACTTCACGGCTCTATGGGGTGAGGACAGGGTTCCTTCTACTCCGGCATGAGAAGAATGCTTGTGAAAACACACTGACAATGGGCCATTGATGCCCACCTCTTAATGCTGATTTTGCTCTATTTCTTCTCTTTACTCATCCAGTGCCTGACTGTGTTGTGTTTTCTTCAGTGATTCAGATACCAAGATGCAATGGTCAGAAGTATTTGGACATCTGTTCTTAGTGGTTGGCAGAGAGATGATCTTTGTTATCCTTCATGACTTTTTTGTAAATACCAATCCTTCCCTGGGATTGGCAACCAGTGCATGGTACTCGGTTCAAGAATGATAGGTGGCATGATACATTTATATCTTCTGAAGTTTCATTTATATCTTCTGAGGTTTTTTTTTTCCCTCAAGTACTTGTACCATAACAAGCACCCTAAGGCATTAAAATTCTTTCTCCATGAATTTCTAATATCTTCTTTCCCCCAAAGATTAGATGAGAGACTAATGAATTTATAGCTAACCTTGGGAATAATTAGGCTCTTTTATTTTGTTACATTTCTATTACATTTGTTAGTGTATTGCACAGCAAAAATAACCAACACATTTCATGTGTCTTTGACTATCTTAATACAATGAGAAAAGATATAAGAATTAACCTATCTCCTGTAACACTTTGGCAATACTGAAAATGTATTCAAAATTTTCTTTTCCTAATAACCCAGAATTTGAGCATAAGTTATTCAGATAATTTATCAGATAATTCTTTATGAGAATAATTTTTAATCTTATTTTGTTTAAATTAGAAAAAAATAAAGTACTAATCAGGTAGAAAGTATTGAATTTAGGTAGCAACTGTAATCCCAAAGAATTAAAATGATATGAAAGAAGATTTATGAGAGTAGATTAAAGGAAGAGTATATTTTATCTGGGAAAAGAGACCATCCTCCAGGTAAATTAATAATAATTATTACACACATGATAGATTATGATATGCAAGATGTTGACCAGCTGTTCCTTATTTCCACTGAGTACTGACTATGAGGAAATGCATTTTAAAACACAGCAGAATTTTAAAAACAATAGTAGCAGAACTGTTGCAGAAATCCCTTTTTAAAATGTAGAGTGTCTCACTGATACGAGGAATTCTTAATCTCAGGAAACAAACTGAGGGTTGCTGGAGTGGTGGGGGGTGGGAGGGATGGGGTGGCTGGGTGATAGACATTGGGGAGGGTATGTGCTATGGTGAGCGCTGTGAATTGTGTAAGAGTGATGAATCACAGATCGGTACCTCTGAAACAAATAATACATTATATGTTTAAAAAATAAGAAGATAGTAGGAAGGGAAAAATGAAGGGAGGGATATCGCAGGGGAAGACGAACCATGAGAGACTATGGACTCTGAGAAACAAACTGAGGGTTCTGGGGGGGTGGGGGGATGGGTTAGCCCAGTGATGGGTATTAAAGAGGGCACGTATTGAATGGAGCACTGGGTGTTATAGGCAAATGATGAATCATGGAACACTACATCAAAAACTAATGATGTAATGTATGGTGACTAATATAACATAATAAAATTTTTAAAAAAATAAAATGTAGGGTGATTATTAACATTTAAAAATGTAATTATAAGGACTATAAAGCTTCCTTTCTCAAAAGATGTGTTAAAAATTCGAACAGAGACTAAATCTAATGTCCTAACACATCATGGCCAGTAGAGTCCTTAACAAGAAGTATTTTACCTTCTCATGTTAAAGTTTTGTTTTGTTTTTCCTGGAAGACTAAACATACTGTAGTGTACAATGAAAAACAATGTGATTTACTTTAATGTTCAACTTTTTGAGATGTGCTATTCTTCTTGAATGGTCCATTATTATTATCACATTGTCACATTTCATTTATTTGTGATCTACCTGCCTTTTTTATAAATAGGTGAGGGGAAATACCTTACAAAGTCACACTGAGCCCTGTATTACTTGCCACCTTGCCTGTTTTACTTGATACTCTCCTAGTAGCCCCATTTTCCATCCAGTCCAGTCATACTGGCCTTTGCTATGCTAAGAATATGGCAGCACTGGCAGCTCCTTCTGCCTGAAACTCTCCTTGTACATGGCATGGCTACCCCTCTTTCTTTAAGGAGATTCCTGAAGTGTTACCCCTCGGGAGGTGTTTCCTGACAACCCTATTTTATTCAACCCTCTCCATCACAATTCCCTAGGCACTCTATTCTCCTTTCTCTATATTTCTTCTTCTTCCCTCTCTTTTTTTTTACAACATTCATCACCTTCTAACATATAATATTTTTATTTATCACATTTACTAACTATTGTCTGATTTTTTCCCCACTAGAATGCAACATAATCTCCATATATTTAGGAATTTTATTTGTTTTGTTTGTTGAAACATAGTACCAAGTGCCTAAAGTAGTGGTTGGCCCTTGTTATATATTCATTAAATGAATGAATAGACAAATGGATATAAAAGATAGAGCCAATTGAGTATTTGCCCAAATCAAGTCATGGAACACCTGATTATATATAACTCCTGATTATATGTATAAATGTCTTCTCTGCTGTTAAGCCATAGCAATTTTGTGGTTCGAGTAAAATGAATTGCAGGCATAAGAAGTAGATGGACATACACATATATAGAAACACATAAAATAAATACCTTAGGATCAAAAGATAATGGCAGGCCTTGCTGATAGACATTATATAGAGACTTTCAACCCCAATTACCTAGAATATTATGTTAGCCTTGATATCTCATGTTATATTTACTAGTTCCCGATACTATTAATCTCAACTCACATATTATGATTGCTTATTGGCAAGTCAAGGAGGGATATTATTTTTAAACTTAGAACTATTGACTCAAAGGGGAAAAAAATTTGTAAGTGTGTCACACAGAAACAGTGCTAAACTAGGTTAACCTAGTCAACCACTGCTTGCCCTTTGCACCCACTCTTAAGCCATGCTATTCTTTAAGGTGCACTTTTTACTGAAATTTTCTATAAACCAAGAACTAAACTCAATGCTTTACATTTATTATCTCTGGTCCTCTAGTAATTATTCTAAAATACACAGTTTTATCTTATTCTACGGAAGAAAATAAGGTTCAAAGAGGTTAAATTCTCCAAACTCACACAGCTAAAACATAAAAAAGCCTGGATTCAAGCCAAGGTGTTTGGGTTGTTTAAGACCCATGTTCCTTCTACTACAGCAGGCTGCCTCCCTCACTTTTTGATTGTTTTTGCCACTGTCTGAGAGCAGGAACACTGCTACAGATTATCAGTTCAATAGTAATTTGGCTTCCTGGTAGCCACCATGAGAGTGAACTCGGGGATGTGGGGAAAAAAATCGGAAAATCCTCAGTCCCCTTTGCCCCTGTCACATCATGAGTTTTGACGAGACTCCAGATCATCAAATCAGTGCCTCCTCTGCATGTGGACCTTTCTGGCAGATCAGTCAGTACTGCAAGCAAAACAATCCATAACCCACCATGAAGCATGTTCTAAGAAGGTTTGGTGGATCAAGCCTCTGGGCAACAGCACAGCTCCTGGTTTTTAGCTCTACCTGGAAAGCATTTTGGTTTTTGTTTGCTTTATTTTCTTGCAAATTAACCATAAGTTCTCATTGGGTACATATGGACATTTCAAGGCCGTATAAAAACTGTCAAAATATTACATGCATACTACATTGGTGCATTTCTGTTCTTTTCTCCATTTTTGTTTTCAAAAAAACATACTCTGCAAATATAGGGTCTGCAGCCTAAGGTGTGAAGTAGAACCATACAAATTTCTCTCTGTATTCCATCTCATTCACCAACCCCACACTTTAAGCCCTGGATTTAACCTTCGTATTAAAGAGTGAAATGTTGTTTCAGTTACTTATAAAAGAGTTACCCAAACGTCCCAGTTCTTTGACCAGGCTTCCTGCTTCCTACACTTTAATTCATTTTCCAACTCTGTAACGTCCTAAAAATTAGCTGAATGGGTCCAATCACAAATGATATATGCAAATTGTAATGTACCAATATAGTAGTGTTATCAGCCATTTATTACATACCTTCTTATTCCAGATTCCCTTTCTCAAACTCCCAGCGGGCACCCAAACACATAAAATATCCCAGAATATGTACACAATGTTTGAGGCTGAGTGAGCTTAAAAACAAAACAAAACAAAACAAAACCCACCAGTCAGCTTTTCCAAAACATACAGACTTCAACACAATGAAATATATCCTCACCAGAGACTTTCATGATAGTGGTGATCAATTTTTTAAAAGGTTAACAGAACTCTCTTTAGCTTTTTAACAAAATTATCCCAGTCATCAAAGTTGTGCAGGCCAGAGACTCCAGTGTGTTCAGTTTCAAGATTTTGTAGAAAATCCCTAGTTTTTGAAAAGAACTGAGCATCTCTTACATGATCACACTTATTTATTTGGCCACACACTGATGTGTTGGTGTGTTTACTGAGGAAAGTTTCTGTTTTATTCTTTCTGGCTTGGTGGCTTCAAAACACTCTCTGGCCCCATAGGAAGCCATTTCGATCTAAAGAAGCCACTCTCCAAAGAGCATGGAGCTGCTGCAATATTTATGAAATCTAAAACCTCTCTTCTTGATCTTTTTAATAAAGATCCTAGAGGAAGGTGTTGAGGCTAATAAAGAGAGAAGGGAGAAGAAAAAGCAGCTTGTAAGGGAGTCTAACAGTGCACTCTCAGCAGACTGCTAAAATGTAAACAGAGAGGTGATCAATGACGGACTTTGTTTCTAAATTAAGTCTTAAAATGCATATTAATGAATGCTTTTTTGGAAGAGTATATTACATTGAGAATGACACTTAGGCAAATGAAAGCTACTTTAATTTTAGATTCAGCCTCCCACTCAGCTGAGTTTCCTGACTAGGAAATACATGCCAAGTTAGTGAGTAGAGTTGTATGATTCATTTTTAAAGTAATCTGGAAAGAGGATTTAAAAAAAAAAAAAACTTCCCAAACATAAACAGGTCAAATGTGGCTCTCAACTTGTCCCCGAAGGGTCTCTTAGAAAGATTCACAGCTGTTCAGTTTTATAGGGCCACCTGCCATACTGATGAAAGGGATGGGATTGCTTTGAATAGCAAGGGAAAAAAGCCAACCTCCTGGAAATAAGCATGAAAAACTGAAAAGATCAGGATTCAGTACCTCGAATCTATGAAACAATGGTTCAACGTAAAGCATATTCATGAGTCCAAGAAGAAACAAAATTAGAACTGGTCTAATTCAAATCGAATATTCTTCTGAGGGCAGTAGCACAGTGAAACCCCATCTTTCCTTTATTAAATAAGTGGCTAGATGAATGTGATAGAGCATAAATTAAAAGGCAGGAGAATTTTAAGGGATGAGGCTGGTGAGCTGGTCAGAGGCTAGGTCATGCGGAGGGTTGCCAATCTTGGATATTATGCAGGCTGATGGCTTTCAGACTTTTAAAAACAGTCAATTCCTTTCCTTTCTTTCACTTCCCCCCATCCTTTTACCATCACCCCCCATGTCATATGGTACTATAATATATAAAACATATATATATATAATAGATTTACTCTGGTTAAGAATGGAAAATAGAGTATAGATGTGGTGAGAAGCCAGGAACTGGATTGTTTCTGACTGTATAAACTCACCCACCAAGCCCCACCATCACTACGTGGACCCACAGACATTTCCAATGAACCTTAGGGCTTTCAGAGAACAATGTTGAAAACTGCTTATGTCAACAATGAAGTGTACTTGAAAGTGTTGAGCAAAAGATGAGCACATCCCAATTATGATTTAAATGCTGAACATCATTCTGAGATGAGTAAGAAGACAGATTTGAGCCTGTGAGCTGGAAGGCAGGGCAAGAGTTGGGAGACTATTGCAGTTGTCTAGAAAAAGAAGGTGAATGGCCCAAACTAGGACAGAGGTCATGAGAATAATATGTAGAGGTGATATGAGAAGACTTGGTGATTAATTGGATGTGGGAAATTCAGGGGTAAGGAGGATTGAAGAATATATGTTAGGGTGGTTCCAAGCACCATAACTGGGTAGAGGTATAGAGAATGCTAGCGGAACAAATATTTATTTGGAGGGTAGGGATAAATTCAGTTTTAGTTATTTTCAGGTTGGGGTGCTTGAGAGGTTAAGTCAGAAATAACATATATGAATCTGAGTCTTGAAAGACAATTCTAGTTTGGATATTTATAGTTAGTGTCATTAATGTATAAATAGAATTAAAATTTAGCAAAGCAGTAGACAGAAAAGAAGAATCTATTTAAACTTGAACTCTATGGGCCAACATTTAAGGGATGGATAATGCAAAAAAGGTATATGATAGAGTCAAAAAAGATACAGTATGAGAAACAGGAACAGGGAGGGGCGCCTGGGTGGCTCAGTTGGTTAAGCGACTGCCTTCGGCTCAGGTCATGATCCTGGAGTCCCGGGATCGAGTCCCACATCGGGCTCCCTGCTCAGCAGGGAGTCTGCTTCTCCCTCTGACCCTCCCCCCATTCATGGTCTCCCTATCTCATTCTCTCTCTCAAATTAATAAATAAAATCTTTTTTAAAAAAAGAAATAGGAACAGGGAGAATATCAAGAAAACCACCAAAAGGTTTTAAGAAGAAAGAGATTAGCATTGTTAAATGCAACAAAGAGGTCCACAAAGACAAAAAAGGAAAATATTTATTTTGGGGTTAGCATTTAAGAAGTCATTTAAGGGACTGCCTGAATGGCTGTCGGTTAAACCTCATACTCGTGATTTCAGCTCAGGTCACGACCTCAGAGTCTGAGATCAAGCCCCCCCTCCCAAGCTCCACACTCAGCGGGGAGTCTGCTTGAGCTTCTCTCTCAAGTCTCCCTGTCCCTCTCCTGCGCATGCTCTCTCTCGCTCTCTCTCAAAAATAAATAAATAAATATTTTTAAAAAAAGAAAAAGGAAGTTGTTTGGGATAAAAAAAAAAAAGAAGAAGAAGAAGTTGTTTGGGACCATAACAAAAAAGTCAGAAATTGGGTTACACTGGTTGACAAGTGAATGCAAGGTTAAAAGGAACCAGGGACTACTACAGACAGGGAGGGAGGAAGAAAAATTGGACAATAGAAGAGGATTTATAAGATGAGTAGTGGGGCATGCAAAACCATGTCTGGCAAACAATAGGTATGCAATCAATACTGAAGGAATAACTGACTGAATGACTACCAGAACGAATGAAGGAAATAAATGGGGAGAATAGTTAATGGTAAAATTAAGGAAACATAACATGTTATAATGATTATATTTCTCTTACATTCTTCAAGCTGCTTCAAATCCTTTGGATAATTAAATGAGAAATTAATGATTTAATCAATCAGGAATCCTGATAGTATTCAAATTTACCATGAGTCTTGCCATGTTTCCTTATCCTTGGACTTAGAAGGAACGGGATGAGAAAGGAAGAGAATTGAGCTAACATTCATTCATGGAGAGTACTTCGCTTGCATTATTGCATGTGATCTTTGAACAATCCTGTGAGGCAAGTATTATTATTTCATCATCTTACAAATGAGGAAACTGAAGTTCAGAGGGGTTAAGTGATTTGCCTGAGGTCTTACATCATTATTTATATGGTACTATTCTCAGCTATCAAAATCAGCTACTATAAATACTGTATAAAAGAAGAAAATAGGTCTGTGAGTGCAATTTAAAAACCATTCTGACTGGAGAAATTGAATGGCAATAGAATGTGTTTAGAAAAACAAGAAATACTTCAAACGTGGGAAGCAGGAAATACTTCAAACACTGAACATAGAGGATGAGAATGTAAGTTTTGGAATCAGATTGTCTATGGTCTATGATGTTGGGCAAGTTATTTATCCTTTTCATGCCCCGATGTCCTCATCTGATGAATGAGGATTAAAATCTTTCCTCCCTAATGCATGATATAATTTATGCAAAATACTTGGCACAGTGCTCACCACATGGTTAATACTTAATTCGTGAAAGTTATTTTTCATCCTTGGTATCATTATCTTTTATTAGAGTGACCTAAAAGAGAAAAATCATAACTGTGACATTCCCTTTTAAAAGAGTTCAGAGATAGTATGTTTAAAAAGTACAAAAGCTAATGCTAGGAAACTTTGTCTTAGAGTATGTTCATTTGGAACAACTCCAGCAGTCTCGTGAGTGAAAGACATATGTGGGCTGCCAAAGAATATGCGAGTTGGGCCAGATTTTTCCAAGATCTATGCCTGAAATTCATTAAAAAGCAAAAAAAAAAAAATTTCTCTATTTACATTATAGAGATTGTGGAAGAAAACATCCTTGAGCTCTGTAGCTGAATGATAAGGTGACTTGATTTGGAACCGTGCTTCTGACAGGTTATCCTGCTGTGGAATGAATCAGTCCTCTTGTCTTTGAAAACTCTCCTCTTCTGACCTGAAAACTCCAAAAAAGAGAAGGCAACTCTATTTCTTTGGATGTTCTAGAGGACAACTATCCTTGAAAAAGTGACATGAGCACACCACCACGCTAAAGTTAACCATCAAATTATCTATTCTGACCATGATATGTGCGTTAGCCTTGATGCAGCCACCCATCTTTGGAGGAATCCAGTCCCAGGAAGGGGGTTTCAACCGTGAAGATTATACTTCTCCCTCTTAACATTAATGGCGCTGGATAAATGAATTGAAGGGAGGATATATATATATAATTCTAAAGTCAAATCCACATGAAAACAAAAGTTATTTATTGAGCACGGAAGCTTGACCTTTGAGTGGCAAAGGCAACAGAGACCATGTCCTGTAATGGAAAAAATTCCTTAAAGGGTGCCTATGGGAGTCCAATAGCACATAAAAGTAAAATATAGCTGAGGGCTAGAAATGATGAAAAGATGACCTGTGGTCCCTGAGCATAACTTCAGTCTAAGGAAACATTTTATTAGATTGGGATAAAAAGAACAGCAAACGATTTTCTCTCCCTCACTTCTGTTCTACCTCAGAGTGTAAATATCACCTATGGACAATGAACAGAAATACTACAGAGAAGCATAACTGATTAGAAGAGTATGAAGGAATTTAGTGTAAAAACCAGAATAAAGAGAGATATAAATGCAGTTTATCTCTAGCACAACTATGAGAGGAAATACATTATTGTGTGTCAGAGCCTAGACACTATCATCAAACCACCTGGGACTGAATCCTAACAGGTGTTAGCAGGGTGGTCTTTGGCAAGTCATTTAATTTTTCTCAGCCTCAGCTTTTTAATCTGTAAAATGACAATTACATTGGTACCTATGTCATGGCATGATGAAGAAAAGTGCTCTTCTTCTTCCTTAACTATGAATTCTTTGAGGGCTCAGAGTATGTTTCATGAAATCAGCTTATATACCCAATTCCTAATACGGTGTCTTTTACTTTCCATAGAAAATAAAATATTTGTTGGATAAAATATGGAATAAATTATTCCTTTAATGCAACCACTACATTACCTAAGAATTTTCCTAGGATACACCCAAATTCATGTTTTACCTAATGCCAAATAGAATCAAGGATAGTTTACATGATCCTTAGCTTGCATTTCTGAAATATTATTTAATAAAAAGCATAAACACTGTAATCAAATTTTGGTAAGCTATAAAAGATGGGGATCGAAAAGAACTGTTTATTAAAAATAGTTTAACATGAAACAATCTAATGGACATTCTAAAATCACATCGCTCCTTAGTGTTGTTATTAGCTATATAAAATTAGGCTGTCAAATGCTGCTTTATGAATAGTTAGTAAGGAAGAAAAAGAAATCACAAGGGACAAATCACTGTCATTCACAGAAGACTACCTGGCAGTCTAAGAATTAAGTTCACTCTTCAGGGCATGCTATCCTCAGCTGTTATAAATATGCCAGAATGCCTCTGTCAGCAGGCTTAATAAAGAGGCCACCTCCACCAATATGGTGCTTGTAGGGTGCAGTCTGTTGCTCAGAGGGAAAGGGAACAAAGACATTTTGTTTTCAATTATTGTCACTTTGCCTTTTAGCTCAACTGAGCAATTCCATGACCAGTAAGACAGACAGGATTCTCAACAGTAGAGTGAGTAAACAAAATCCCTCTAATTAAATGACACTTGGCAAGGGCCGAGGACCCCCAGAGTCTAGTTTAGAGCAAGTTGTCTCTACATGGAGTCAGTAGCTTAGCATTTAGGGGTTAGGAAGGACTTTTACATTTTCAAGGATTCCACTGCCTCATTCTGAACTACTTTTAGGCCTTAGCCTAACTTAGGCCTCACTGGTTTATTAATCCTTACAATATGTCATGAAATAAATAGAAGTCTTTGATACAACCATGGTCTTTTACAAGTGGTGTACAATTACAGTCCCCTTACCTATTTTTTTGCCTTCTCTTCTACCTAAATACTTTATTAACCTACATCCCTGGCATCATTTGATATTCTCAAGTTTACATATTTAGCCTCCAAGTTTCCAGAGGTCAGAAAGTGGTTTATAGACTATATTTAGGAAAATCCCAAGATTTTCTTTAAGTCATGGCAATGGCAGGCCTGTGTGACTGTAGTAGAGCCAATCTGTAGCTATCCTTTAAAGTCCTAATTCTAAAATCACAGGAAGTTCTGGAACTCTGAGATCTAAGAAGCCCCAGGGCCCAGGGCAGTAAATGAATTGCAATACATGGCCAAGTGGTCTCCATGGACCACTTGTTGTACAAAGAGAACATAGTTGTACAAATCAGAAGATAAAATATCAATGATTATATTCTTATAGTCATTTGTGGAATATATATGGATGTTGTTCTAGAACCTTCCAATGGAAATTACCGAACTATTTCCTACTTAGGAGTCATAAATCCCTGGGGAATTCAGTGGAGTCATTAAGGGTCTTCAAATCCAAAGGCAAAGGCAACATTGTTAGGAGAATGAATAACACATCTTTTGTACATAAATGTACTTTCAAATGTATACTGACACTAATAAATATACAAATGTATTTAAAATATTTCCTGAAAGCATAGTATCTACTGAAAATCTCATTTTTTATTATTAACTGATTCTAAAAGTTGAACTGACAACAAGATTGTGAAGAACTGTAAAAAATGTTGATAATCAAGTGAGTTCCTCTCATTCCAAAGAGTTTAGAAGCACCTCCAAAGAGAAAACAATAAACTTAATATGTATGAAAATTGGAAAAAAAGGAAAAGTGTTTCAGCTACCAAATTTTCAATCCAAAGAAGAGATCTAGAATTACTGAAACTTACTCCAAGTGCACTACAACCCATCTACCTCCATACAGTACCAGCATTCTGCTGTGAGACACATATTAATGTGACTTTCTGATTAGTACTTTGATGTTTTTCACCTTATTCTTCCTTTATGTGTCAGAGAGATCTAAACACTAAATTTGCTGATCTTCTATTGCAGCATAACTTTTATGAGACTTTCAGTATGCCATTATTCTTGCTTATTCATTCTTTTCTTCTTTCACCTTCTAGCTGTAGAGTTCTTAGTCATAGATGGGTGGCTTATGCTGACATGCTGAGATTTTTTTTTAAGCATTTATCTTGTGATAGGTGAAATGGTCTACACATTTTAATATCTGAATATATCCTCCATGTCTAATTCAATTCCCCAAGCAGTATAGAAGATGCAATCTAAACATTTCAGGTAGGAGTGAATAATTTACATAGAGAAATAGTTCTTGCTAATAGCACCTAAAATGATTTATATTTTACTCATTGAGACATGAGATAGAAAGCTGTCTCTACTAATGACCTTCAATTATGATATGGATCTTATGGAATTTAAAAATGTAATTATGAACTATAAATCCTCTAAAGGCAAAAATGTTAGTCTTTTTGTTTTTCATATTATGTTGTTTCATTACCATCTAACACAATAACTGGTATATTATAGATGTGTGTTGGTTTTTGAATGAATAAATGAATGAGTAAATCATTGAATTTTATTAGTCATTTAATAACTCAACAAATTCACTTTGGCCTGAAATAATTAGCTCAGGGGTGGAAATAAGGGGTAGCTTGGAATAGGGGAGAGGGGGCCTTAGAATCCATACCTCCATCACCTCTTCCCCAAAGTCATTTCAAACAAATATGAAATCTAAACTGAAACAACTTGCTATCTTTCTACATGTAGTTCAGTTCAAGATTTGTCAACTGCCACATTCTTCCAAGAAGACTACCCTAACCCAAGTTTGTTTTACAATGAAATTCTAGAGTTGGATTGAATCAGCAACTAGCCGAATCCATAAATTGTTCTTCATTTTCCTCCCAAATATTTTGTTAAAATTTCCAAAATTCTGTATAAGTCTGCCATAGCATTGCCTTTCTCAATTACTCTGAATCACTAGAATATAAGCTCCACAAGGACAGACTCTTAGCTCAGTTTATTTAATAATGCATTCCAAGCACCCAAACAATGTTGAGGGCATATAATTGACATTAAGTATACATCTGTTGAATTTTTATGTTTCACCTAACTCCGTTAAATACACCATAGCCTTTGATGCTTCATGCCGCTGTGTGATTCTCTGCCTACATTCATTCCTTGTTATTGGACTTGACACCTTATTGTCTAAATTATGTTCTTCTTACTCAAAACCCATTTACCAAAAAAAAAAAAAAGACAACCCCCCCCACTATAATCAATACAGTGGAGACATTTAGTTATTAATTAGACGCCTACTTAGACACCGTTTCTTTGGGCACCCAATAGTGAAACACTGTAAGATTACCATTGAGTGGCAAGAACAAGAAGGTGCCAAAGCAAGAAGGCGAAATAGTCACCCCTACCCACATCAGCAGTTACACTTTAGAAATCACTTCTCCATACACGACCTTATTTGATAATCTTCATAACTGTTTTTGTAGAGTCAGAAAGATCTTATTTTCTCAATATTGAGGAAAAGAAACGGAGGCTCAGAGAGGCTGACTAGCCTGGGTACACACAGCTCATAAAAATTTGACCAAGTCCTTACCCATTCCCCTTGAAAATTTGCTTTCTATCCAGCACTTTAAGTCCACACGCATTCCAGAGTTACTATATGCTTAGGAAATGGAGAACAAACCAACAAATACTAAATAGAGGCAAGGATATATCTCACATTTGCCACACTGGATTGCTGTGTAACAGCTGCAATAATGAAACTGATGAGTAAAATGAAAGAAGGAACAAGCCTTAATCTCATAGAAACAAGCCCTCCAGTGGAAAAAGTCTATGTGCAGTAAAAATTGGAAAACTGTGCAGAAGACAGAGAAGTCTGTAAAGGCACAGGTGGACAACTGTTCAAAGTGAAAGAGATAATTGTAATTCTGCAGGGACACACACCCTCCAGACCATGTGGCGGCTGCTTTCCAGACCTCTGTCACACTCTGCGCTGCATGCCCATGAAGTCAGTGGGGGAAGGAGGGCTTCTTCCCTTTCTCACTAATCATCCTTGACATCCAGTTGGCACACCCATCAGAGACAGTCTATTTGTGGCTTTCTAGGTCAGCGTGGCACTGTGCGAGTAGAGTGTCAGTATTTATAGGTAGCCTAAGGTTGTAATTAGACTCACTTTGCATTGTTTGGGGAGTTCTGGGATACCTGTGCCTTCCCTGGGATTCCATTTGCAGATGTGTTCCTGTGTCCTTTGAGGGAGGCAGATTCAATTCAAGCTTAAAGAAGCTTATGCTGTAGGACCCCTCACTTGCACGGGCCCCTTCCAAGACCCTGGCAAAAGGTCCTAGTAATACCTGTACATAGTCATGTATTTTGTAAATTTTATAAAAATTGCTATATTTTTCTATTCTATCTCTTCTTCTATTATATTTCCCCTTATGTCTGGTGGCTTTAGAGTAGCTACTGGTACATTTTGAAACTGGCTACAGGTGGATTAAATTGGAGATACATTAATTTGGGTTTATAAAATATATTTGTGTAGTTTACAGACACTTTCCTGTATAGTTAAGTTACTGGTAACAAGGTTGTTCAGCTAGTGAAGGTAAGATAATGGAACTTAAACTGACCTTTGTCTGACTCCAATGCTAATGAATTTAACACTATACCAAATGGCTCTTCATATGCATAGTGATCCAGCAATAGGCATTTGATTCCTTAACCTAAAGGCAGGAGGAGAGAGCTTTCAGCTACTTGCCAAAATCTGACAGGAGATCACATTTCTTTACCTGACCCTGACACACTTGTCTAGCCTTATCCCTGATTGCTCCCTTGGTATACACACCATAAGTACGCCACAATTCCCTACATTCTACTCATATAGGTCTTCTTGCACACACTCTTTCCTTGGCCTGAAATAGCCAGACCCAATAATATTTCTACAGATTCTTACTAAGTTCTGATTGACTTAACGTAAAGTGCTGACATTGACAAATATAAAAATCATAATATACCACTATTAGGAGGATACCAATGGCAATTGCTTCACGAGAGTTATCAAATTAAACAATATTTAAGAATATTCCTGGTACATAGAAACTTGTAATGCTCTGATATCTTACAATTCAAATAAGAAACTTTTTCCTACGTCTAATAATTCCAAAAATTTACATGACAAAACCAATAGGGTTGAAAAGATGAAAAGAACTTTGCCATGTTGTCAAAATTAAATATAATCTTTTTATGAATGCTGGTAAAGAAAAGATTTAATCATGTTTCTTTTTTCTCTGTAGAAACTGGCACTGCAAAACTGTTGTCAAAGATTATACAGCCAAAATGCAGGCCAAAAGGTATTACAGAGGTGTGTTGAGCATTTAATTAACAAAAAATAACATGCTATTTTTCTGGATTTGGTGCTTCTTATAGCATTTGTTCCTTTTTCAGAATTTGTACTTTGTTGTGATTTCTTTTTTTCATTCTACATAAAATATTTATTTTGTTTAGGTAATTTTATATTCTTTTTCTTAAAGAAGAACCCCAAATTGTATAAGCTTCAGACTCCACAAAACCTGAGTTTGGTTTTGTTGGAGGAGGACTTTTAAAGAAATCACAGATTAATGATGTATCTAAAGGTCTGAATTTAGATGCCGTCAGGACAACACAAGGGGTCTCCCTGGCAGTACAGCGAGAAGAAATTCACTTAGAGCTAAAGGAACGTAAAGGAAGCCGTGGGGAGTTAGGAATGCGACACTCTGTGATGTTGCATGAATTTGTTTCCTTAGACAATCACAAACAGTAGAGAAAGAATTCTTAGTAAAGTTGCTCTCAACAGATTTGCATTTCAGTGGTGCTGATGCTGGATAGCTCAGTGGGGAGATGGTTCTGTTCCTTCTCTAGAAAAATTGGGGGAAGTGCCCAGAGGATAGCTTCAGGGAGTTACCAAGAAGGCCTGCTGAAACCAGGATTATCTGAAGCCCACACTGGCAGGTTAATAGTGACAAAGGGGTCAAGAAGTATTTTACTGAAGAAGTCATTGATCCACAGGATGCTAAGCACAGGATGAGACCGAATGCACAGAGCAGCAATTCTCTGTGGGAACCATGTCACACATAGGGGTGTTTGGGAAATGTGTAGAGATATTTTTGGTTGTTGCAATGATTGTGGAGCACTGATGGCTTGCTGGTCAGGGATCCTAGATGGTCTCCAATGTGCAGAACGTTCAAGCCTAAAAAGGACTACTGTATTTTATGTTCTGAACTAATTTCAAATGTGCTTCTGGATATTGATGTCGAATGGGTGATTATCCTATTTGTAAGTATTCGAGTCTTTTTATATAAATATGATGTACTTTTGTATGGTTCCAACATAAACTAGATTTTACACCATGTAAATAATGGGAATTTGTTCATAACTTCCCCACAGTTTGTTCATCCCTTTCAGATAGCCTGTCTGTCTTGGCAAAGAAGCATGTATGTGTCACTTCCATTACCAATATATCATGCCTAAGTCATTTTGTATTTGCAGTTGTTGCATTTATGGAATTGTATCCATACACAGAAAAATACTTATATTTCACTGATTTCAAATTGTCAAATGTAAAACAACGTTATAAAAACGTATTCACTATCAATATGCTCATGTTCTTATTTCATCATTTGGTCTATTGTGGCAGATCCTGAACATGTTCATAATGTCAAAGAATGGTTCAGAGATGTTTACACAGTTATTTTGCTTGCTAAAAATTGGTTTCTCAAATATGAGAGAGTAAGCTTGTAGGTTGAATTAAGTAATAAAGGCAAAAAGAGAATTTATAAGAGGAGGGAGGCGCTAGCCTGGCAACAGTGAATCTTGTGTGTACAAATTGTTGGTTAAGCCTGTTGGCTGGAAACTACCGTGGGAGCATTTGGACTTTGAAGAGGACAACTAAGATACAAAAAAAGACAATTTCAGTGATTATGGATTCCCTAGAAAGCCTTGAGAGTTTTAGATGTAAGCATTCATGACAGGTTATCTGTGTTAGGTCCCCTGGGTTAGGTCTGCCCCATATCCTTCACTAGAGTTTTTAAATATTGTCATATATAATATTTTATTTTAAATTACTTTTCTTTTATATTGCTCTAGGGCTATTATTAAGTTTTCAGGAGTTAGGTAAATAGATCGCTTACATTAGCTATGACTTTTATATCAGGAGAAGACAAGAGTGTTACAAAATGTTCACTATGAAAAAGCATGGAGCAAAGCAGCAGGACGAGCTCATGCTTAGAAGCCTTTGGCTTGGACTCTCCCTTTGGCCATAGGTCTCCCACAGGTGGAAAGGGGTCCCTAGCAGAGTGTCTCCCATATGAGAGACATTCAACTCTTGTTTAACATATAGATGGATGAACTTAAAAAAAAAATAGGTTTTATAACCCTCACATGCCTCTGGAAGGAAAGTAGAGTCTTTCATTTTGTTTGTTTGTTTCTTTTAAGTAAATGATCTACTGAATAGAAGGGTGATTTGGGAAGTTAGCGGTTTCAGAGAAATTATAGGTAAAGAAGCAAGTGAAAAGAACTCAAGATTTCCCCTCAGAAACCCTTTAGATTTGGCCTGAGGAAACTCAATGGAGCATCTTTTTAAAAATCAATAATTTTAAATTTTACTAGGAATAAAAACAGAAGTAGATTCCTAAGCCATGAATTCTCTCCGGCTTCTAATAACCCAGAATAGCTAGGCCATGTTGGATATGCTTGCTGCCAAAAAAATGTATGGCTTTATAAAATAAATGGCCAAATCAATGTGGGTATTATATTATTCCAGAGAGGGTGTTTCACATATTGGAGTGCAGACATATCAGCAATTCACCCTATTACTAATAGTAGTTACACCGTGATTTTTCTCAACATGATGGAGATTGCCATGCTCTCTCTCTATAGTCATCAATTCAAGTGGCACTCTAATGGTACAATGCTTACTAAGACAACTCCTGAAGGAATTCCTATTTCCCAAATCACCTGTCCATACCAACACCTACCCATACCTTCTCTTAATAATATGGTCATAGTAAACTTTCTACCAGCACTATAAGTAAACATATGTCCCAGACAATATCTCATCTTAGTTTTCTCCTATATCTAAGTTGTGCCCCTATTGGAATAAGCCTCAAAACCAATTTCTCTCCCAGACTCAGCCTCTCTTGCCGGCTCTTGGCTTCCTTCCTACGGGTGCTCTGCTTCCCTCTACAACTCACTAGCAGTTCCAATGATAGGTACAGGTGGATGGAAAAGACCTAGCCAAAGTCATTCTATCTCTAGAAGTCTCACAAGTTTCTCAGCATTATCATATTCAGATATATCACAGGATGGCATACTAATGACTTCATTCATTCATTCACTTATTCACTGTTGGCTGAGTGTTTGTGCTGTGTTTTAGGTGTTGAAGGTGGTTTAAAGACCTATCACCTGGTCTCAGAACGAACACAGTCCCATCATGGAGACAGCTATTTTCTGTCACTTGTCAGTCTGCTGCCAAGGTGGCAAACACTGCAGAATAATGAACTCCCATGAAAATCATCAATAATTAAGAGCCACTAAAAACTCTCCTCAGCCTTTTGAAAGTTATGGAAAACGATGGGCAATTTAAAAACTGGCAGTTTTTAAAATCTTTTCTGTCTCTTCATTAAGACTTTGTTAAACAAAATTTATGACTAAAAATCCTAAACCTCCTTTCCGGAATGCAAACTGTGGTGGTAATGGCTTAGAACTACAACCACATGAGAAAATGTGTTAGGCACTAATGTGTATGCAAGCAGAGCATCAACAAAATATTCAGTTTCATAAAAAGCAGTACATAATTTCTATGCTGCTTTTCATTCATATGTTTGCAGGACTTCTTCTTTAGCCTAAACACAGTAACCCTGCTTAACGATAACCACGCAGGATGTTACTTGCTACTTACAACAGAATTAAAATAAAATAAATGCACTGAATTGGATTATTTGACTTCAAAGTGCTTATACCACCAATCTTGCCTTTCCAGCAGCAGCTGGAGAGAGGCAGGGACAACACCATGCTTCAGTTCAGCTTTACTTTACAGCCTGACTGACTCCAGATGCTAGGATTACTCTGGAAATGTAATTAGTTTCAATTAACTAACATCTGGCCAAATCTAAACATATTTGGGTTCAGGTAAAGAAAAGCACATTCATACAGAGCAAGCTGGTTTACTAAACAATTTGAAAAAAGGTGAAGAAATCCTATTTAGGTTCATTGAGAAAGAACTATTTTATTAGAAGTGGCATTCAAAACATATTCTTTACAATATTCTCCATCTTCAAGTTTCTGGTTTAACCTCCAATATAATTATAAGAGCCAAAATCGGTTTATGTAATACCAAGTCAAATGCTATCCCATCTGAAATCCTGCATCAACCTCAGCCAAGAGTTCATCTATTTCAAGGAAAAATTTGCATCTATTTTCAACATGACAAAAGAAGCATCTCCTTGGAATTGGCTGTAATAGGATTGCACTTCCATGAGATATTATGTATGAGGGAAGAATCTGGCTTCATGATAGCTGTAAGCAATTCTTTACATGGGAGCTGTACATAACGATACGAATGATAAATCTCTAAATCGATGTGCAACATGTAGAGATCAAACCAAATACTGCCAAGCTTAGTGGGAATAAAAGTCATGTTTCATTAGAGAAATTCTTCTGCACATGTGCTTATGGGGCCATAAGCACTACACACTTCTATTCAAATTTGAGACTTTAGAAAATGTAGACTTGCGAATGGCTTGAACATTGTCAACATAGACAGAAGACTTCAACCTGCAGCTATAAAATGGTAAATAACTCACATCCTGGAAATGGGAAAACATTTGGTTTCTTGCTCATTTCCATGTCTGTAATATTCAGATAAAATTACCTTTAATCATCACCCATAATAAAGAATCAAATCAAAAAGCATGTCCAACCATAGGAGGTTGAAAATTTGATGATAATGTAGCCTCAAGTTTTCTACTAAATAAATGTTTTTAAAGCACTTTGGAACTCTATCTTCCTGTACCAGAAAGAGTTAGACTAACTGCTGGTATCACATTTTACTTCCTGAAAGTAGCTTTTTCACTTCACTTATTCTATGTATGGAAGAAAATTGTCATCAGTAACAAATTTCAATCCAGTCAATGAATTAGCATCATTCCCCTATTCCTTGCAGCCTGGTTCAGATAATGCAGATCGTACACATAGAATACGAACATAGGCGATAGTGACAAGATATGATTTTAAGTTACTAAAAAACAACTTCAAATTTACTTACTATATATTTCCTTAGCATTCTCTACCTCTCTCTAATTCATAGCCAAAATTCAATATACATCGACTTTCTCCATTTTCTTCTCACTCTCTCAATCCTCAAACCATGCTCTACTTTCATGACTTCACTGAAAAACAAGTGTTTCTCAATGCTTTTCTTAACATTATCTCTGTGACAAGTTGAACACAATGAATTTTCCCTCCATGTGGAAATATTCTGCCACCTTGGCTTTCAACCTACTAGACTCTTCCTTCTACTCCCCCGTTCCCATGCATTCCTTTCCTGTCTGCTGGCCCTCCTTCCTCTGTATAGTCCTTAAATGTTGGTGTTGCCTTGGGTGTTCTCATGCTATGTAGTCTCCATGGCTGATCCCATTTATTAATTTCAACCACCACCTCGATGCTGACAGCTAATAAATCTATACCTTTAGCCCATATTGCCTTGCCAAGATTCATAATTGTATTTCTCACTGCCTACTACTTACTAAGTGATAGGTGTTGTCTAGATATATCAAATTCACTCTATCCAAAATGAACCTCCTTAATTCTCTTCTTTATGAACTAGCTCCTCCTACTGAATTCCCACTGTAATGTGTCCTATCATTATCTAAATAATTTTCCAAAACAGAAACATGAGTATCATCTCAATTTCTTCTGTCTTTCTGATTATTACTAATGCTTCAGTTTGGGTCCTCATCTCCTTTCATTTGGATAAATAAAACAGCTTCATATCAACCTCATTGCTTTGAGACATGACCTCCCCACTTTGAACTCCAGGCCTTGACTATCCATATTTCATAGTCTAAATGCAAGTCTGATATCATTGTCTTGATTAAAAGCTATAAATGGCAATAAAATGTCAATTTTCCAAGAGTTGTATACCATGAATTGTGGTGTGATAGATTTGTTTTTTAGTCAACTTGGTTACACTAGGAACTGTTTCCTATAGGGTTCCAGGTTAGAATTGACCAAAAGGGAGATTGCAAGAGATTCGGGAGGCAAAAGTGAAGCAACTGTCTTTACCTTGTGAAGGTCATTGTTTAAAGATGATGAGACAATACATATGTGCTGAAAAGTTCCATTTGGTCTCTTTTGCGTTCCACTTCTAGTTGTTCCTCCTGATTGCCAACCATGCTAAGTGACAGAGACCTCAAGCCAATGAGCAGATTCTATACTACAAACTTACAGAGATGGTAGTCACCAAGATTAACAAATGTCCATAGACTTTTATGCAATTTTAATCTTGTGTAAGGTCTAATTCTTATGATAAATCCCTTATTTCATACTACTCCCTGCCTGAACCCTAACTGACACATCTGGTGCACAGCCCCAGGTACAATAATGTTGTAGCTGAGGTCCTCCAAGCATGCCCTGCTCAGAAGTACTTGTGCCCATGCTCTTCCCCATCTGCTATTTATCTCCCTATACTAGTCTTCTTCCTAGGTCTCCCAGACTATTTCCTCTCAGTCTCAGGTTCCAATCCATTATCACCTCTTGTTGGAAGGATTTCCCCACTATGCACATAATAACTGACATTATTATATTAATCACTATGACATATAATTACTAATTGATCTAGTCTTTCTCATTACTAAATTATCTCATTTATCTCCTGTTACCTGCACTAGATTGTGAGATCTCTGAAGGTAGGGACAATGTTAATGTAGTACCTTCAAAACCTGGCACAGAACTTATCAATGAGATCTAAAATAGTAGCCCGATAGGAAGCAGTAGATTGGGTGAAAAAGATTGACCTCACCAATGTGGGTGTTATCATCCAATCCCTTGAGAGCCTAAATAGAACAAAAATGTAGAGAAAGAACAGATTTGCTGCCTTATTGATCTGGATTTTAATTTTCTCCTGCCTTTGGACATTAACACTCTTGGTTCTCAGGCCTTTGGACTCAGACTGGGACTTCTATCATCAATTATCCTGGCTCTCAGGCCTTCAGATTTGGACTAGAACTACACAACCCGTTTTTCTGAGCCTTCAGCTTACTGATGGCAGATTGCAGGACTTCTCAGCCTCCAGACCACAACAGATTTCTTTCTTTCTTTCTTTCTATCTATCTGTCTAACTATCTATCTATCTATCGTCTATCTATCATCTATCTATCTATGTATATATCCTATTGGTTCTGTTTCTCTGGAGAACCCTGATTAATAAAACATATAAATAACGTATGTTAATGCATATTAAAATGTGACACCAAAGAAAACCGACCAAGAGAGTGTGACTGCTCTACCAAAGTCCCCCATAATATTTAAGCCTGTTTGTTTTACCAAGATTTTAAAATAAAACATTCCTTTCAAAGCACAGCAGTCTATTTCTAGGAATATGCCACCTACTCAGTCAATTTAATAAACATTTATTTAGCACCAACTAAATGCAAGTCACTGCATATAGCCTTAATGGAGATACAAAATGAGAAAGGCATGGTCCTTGCCCTTCAGGAGCTCATAATCTAAAAATATACATTAACAACTCCGAATGGAGGCAGATGGTGATAAGTGCCATAATAGAAGCACTTACAACGTGCCAAGGAAGCATAAAGCAGGGAGAGATTAATTCCAACCATGGAGTAATAAAACACCTTGGTAAATGTATCTTTCACTATATACCAAGAAAGTCTTTTATGACCCAAGCCAAAGGATGCATTTCTTTGGGAACTACCAGAGCTTATTCAAGAAACTAATAGACACGGCTTTTGTTAGCAAGAATAGAATTTAACAACAATAGAGACAGCCCTACCTATGTGTGTTTCCCAGTAGCAATCAGAGGAAACCCAGGGGCCTATTTATTTAAAGGGCTCTCAGTCTGTTTGGAAGAGACTGTACGTGCTTCTGCCTATAAATCCATGTCCATTCATAGCATTTCTTTTCAGTTCACTTGTGTGCTTGAAGTGAAACTGTGAATAGTCAATCTTGACGTAGGAAATGTAGATTTTAGAGGATACAGCTCAGGCCTACCCAGTGAAGGATGAAGGAAACGAATTTTTTCTTTTTTAATAAGAAGCAACTACAGCAACTTATCTAGTTGAAACTTTGATTCAAAGGATTTAAATGACTGTGACTGAGGCCAACAATGCTAAATGACTTCCTCGATGTGCCAAGTAGATTTATTAGGTGCTGGCAATGCTGTATCAGACGAAAGTCATTAGACTAGAATTAAAAGTGAGAGCATAGACAATTCATACAATTCCATCATTAAAGGATCAATGTGTAAAATTTGCCCTGTTGTTTACAGATTGATAGTATGCTGTATCGATAAAGGAAAATATAGATCATTCACACTAATAGTATTTTAGAATAAGGAAATTCTTACTTAATGTAAGAAAAACACATACGGTTTATTTTACATAAGTTCCTTTGTAAAAATTAGCAATTTTCTTAAGGAAGATATATCCACCGAAAAAATGTAAACTAATAAAAGGTCAATGTCTTGTTATTTTTAAAAGCTCTCTCCCGGGCACCTGGGTGGCTCAGATGGTTAAGCATCTGCCTTCGGCTCAGGTCATGATCCCGAGGTCCTGGGATCGAGTCCCGCATCGGGCTCCCTGCTCCTTGGGAGCCTGCTTCTCCCTCTGCTTCTCTCTCTCTCTCTCTCTCCCCCCCCTCTGTCTCTCATGAATAAATAAATAAAATCTTTAAAAAAAAAAAAAGAAAAGAAAAAAAATAAAAGCTCTCTCCCTGGCAGCATATTTGGATCATAGAGGAGAGAGCAGGTAGGATTTGCCAAAAGCCAACAGGCCAGTGAAAAGTTCTGCTTTTGCGAAATCTTGAATTTGCTTTGGACAGAATGAATAACTGATGAGGAAGTCCCCATGACTTTATTACCTCCCTGTCTCCTTGAGCCATTCCTCTTTCAGCTATCCCACGTCTCTAGCGTTCTCCATCTTTCATTCTCCAATATCAAGTTCCCCTCTAGCTTCAGAGATGAAAAGCTTCTCCTTGTCTCTGGGAAAAAAAATCCTTTGCTACCAATGTATTCTTCTATTATCAAAGACATATATTTTGTCCTTTTCTTTAATTGGAACTAGTGGTTTATAATATTTGCCTTTACCTTTTCACCAATGTTTTGCTTCTTAATGTGTTTAACCTGACCTTTGTCCCAGCCCATTATGCAAAAACATTCTCAGTATTTACCAATTATACCCTCCAGATCTGATAACCTGGTCTTTGTCCTTAGAAAGGTGCTCTCTTGCTTTTCAACTCCTGACATCTCCTTCCTTTGAAAAGGGCTCAGTTAACATGACTCTGGGCTTTGATCCCATACTGCGGAGGTGATGTGACTTACCTGACTCATAAATTTGGGAGGGAAAACTAGGCCTATTGAGCTAATCTCCAGCTGCTTCTTCCTGGCGGTGAATCTGCCTGCTGAGAGCTTGTGTTCTCTGCTTCTCCTTAGCTAAGTCTTATGCATTCTGGTACCCACATCAGCCTATCCAGATATAGAATTGACTGTGATCAGATCAGTAAATTGGCTTACTTTTAGAATCCTGTTAGGAAGTCCATTTGGACTCCATTTGGCTCAGCAGTAGTAATGCTGTTATTTTTCTTTCTTTGTTCTTTGTTTTATTTTCAATTATTTCCATACCTAGATTTAGAAGAAAACCCCAATCACATTTTGCTATGAAACTCTCTCCTCCCATGGCTTCTGGTACATACTTCTGTTTTTTCCTCCCACCTCTCTAATTGTTCCATCTTTGTTGTTCTTTTATTAGGTTTTAATAATTCCTTTTTTTCTTTTCACAAAAACTTTACATTGAATGTATTCTCTTTTCAGCTTTTTTCTCTCCCCCCCCACACATCTCACGCATACATACATATATGCTCATACACACACATAAACATACATATATATTCTCACTGCACACATAGAGGAAGCTCAGTATGTTTTTCTTGCATTGAATAAATCTTGAGACTGCTCTTCACTAATACTCACATTTTGTGATTAAAAATTACCATTAAACCAGGCATTCCACATCAAAAAGTGAAGTCGTCTTAGGCATCTGTAATTTAATTCACTCTATTCAAGCATTTGCTAATAACTGACTTTTTACAACTATTAACTTTCAGAGCTTTGTTTATGTATTCTCAATTAAATCATTATCAATAAATTTCTAAGTGTTTATGGAAAATCTATGTGCCAGCCACAATAATAGATGAACAGAAGAGTAATGTATGAAACAGACATGGATTCTATGATCAGGGAGCTTACATTTTAAAAGAGGAGACAAATACTAAATACCCATAATGACAAAATGTGGTAAGTGGTATGGGGGGGGTGGGGTGCTATTATAAAAAATAGCAAAAGAACTGGTTTACATTGGTAGGTGAGGAAATGGCTTGCTGGGGAATTGACATTTGACCTGAAAACTGAAGAATGGATTGGATTATGTGTGATAGGAAGAAATTATAGTTTGTAGAATGAGATCATACATGTTTGTTTTAGTTTGCTTCATAAGCGACATACAGGTAACATATATTCAATTTCAAGTTATCAAAGTTATAAAATAAAAAGAAGCTTTATATACAAGCTTTTTATAGAATTATAGGATAGATGGTATTTATTAAAAGTGTAAGGTTATATATGTACATACACACACACACACACACACACACACACACACACACATACACACATACATGTTTCTTATAGGAACCCCATGAGCTTAACAAGCAGCTAGAATCAAATCAGTCAAGGGCTCTTGGTATCCAGCTTTAAAAAATCTGAATCTTTGCCAACTGAGAAGTTTTCAAATGGACTTGCGACAAGAGCTGCAACATACATGGCTTTGATCACCGTATAGCAATTCCTTTGAAAATGGGTTTATAGTAGGAAATTGACTCCAAATGCATAGATTCCAAATCCTATTCCCCTCAAAGTGAAAATGATGAAGATGATGAAGACAACTGCAATCTCACGAGGCAGAGCATGAGCATTATATTCAGATAAGCCTAAAATTATACCTCAGGTATGGTTTCTCTTTCCTCATAAAACTGAACTCTAAATTTAAAGAAATGTTTATAGTATTCTGAATGCAACCTCTAGACAATATGTTTATTATATCCCAGAACAGCACATCCTAACTTCGCCACCTCATCTGGCAGATGTACAGCCGTGAAGTCACAGGGGAATGCCTCACAGTTGCTACGTGTAGCATTTTATGTCTTAAAGCAGCAGCTTAATTATTCATATCATTAGCATTGCTTCCCTGCAAGACTTTTTAAGTTTAAATTTCGAAGGCTTCTGACAAATGACAAAATTATTATATTAACACTAGTGCAAAAGACTTAATGACATTTGTTGAAGTTTAAATGGAGATTCAGAGAATGTGTGTAAAACAGTCAATGAGATAAACATCAAACTTCATTTTTAGCTCAATATATATTTTGTAAGTTTTGCTTTCCTTAGAAAGGAACATGTGCAATTTTTCAGATATGAAACAAGTAGTAGCTGCATTTCTTACATTTGTTAAATTGCTATTTCTAAATTTTTTAACGAAGTAGTGATTTTGGTTGCCATTTAGGCAATTTCCAATGTGCACAGGAACCATCTCAGACATTGGAAAAGAGCAGCCAGTTTTCCATCTAGATGTCACGCCCCTCAGTAGCTCAGACTAGAGCTTCGTCCTAAAGGGACTGGTGCTCAGAAAGCATGGCTCATTTCCCATAACACTAGTTAAGGTTTCAAAAACACAGGTAAGAATGAAAAATGAATAAATTGGACCTGCCAGAGCCTGCATCACCAGTCAGAGAAGCAGAGGGAGAACAAAGAGAAAAAACTCATGTGGCCTCGTCCCATTCCAGGGCAATGCACATGGTTTAGGAAAAAACCCTTTGCTTCCGTTTACCCACCATGAAGACTGATGTTGTAGTTCTGGCAGTGAGGGGAGACGTACACAAGGGCAAGCAGTCTGACGGTAGAGGACTGCCACAAAGTATCCCTCAGCTCACTCTATCCTCCTCTAAGGCAAGACTGCATAGAGACTGCTGACAATGTCACAGGCTAAATTCATTTTGTGCTTTGGTGGGCATGATTTGTTCTCCCAATAGAGACAGGAATTCACTAGGGACACACATGAGACTGTCACACTCATTCCATTCGTGTGCTAATACAGATTGGCATGCCAAAGGTGGTGAGGCGCGGGCGGTACAAAGAAGTAGTTGCAGGATCACTCAGCCTCCTTTCTTGGCTGAATCATGGGGCATGGCCAAGGCAGTCATCCTTCCTAGCTCTTACTAGGGAGAAATCCTCAACAAACACCACCAAAGGTGGACAGGAGAGGAGAGGAGAGGAGAGGAGAGGAGAAGGGAGGGAAAGAAAGGAAAGAAAGGAAAGAAAGGAAAGAAAGAAAGGAAGGAAAGGAAGAAAGGAAGGAAGGAAGGAAGGAAGGAAGGAAGGAAGGAAGGAAGG
>NW_027397064.1:24391319-24598789 GCF_003265705.2 Callorhinus ursinus
AAAGAAAGAAAGAAAGAAAGAAAGAAAGAAAGAAAGAAAGAAAGAAAGAAAGAAAGAAAGAAAGAAAGAAAGAAAGAAAAAGGAAAGAAGGGAGGGAGGAAGGAAGGAAGGAAAGAAAGAAAGAAAAAGAAAAAGAAAAACCCATTACAGTTCTTTCAAATTTAGCTTCAAAATGCTTTTGGGAACTCAGGCTGTTATTTTAAGCAGTACCATCCCACTGTGCAGATGAATATAGATTTTGATTCCTCCGTGTCTATCAAGCACCTCTTCATAAAATACCCTCCTACGCTTCACCCCCAAGCATCCCCACATCCTCTCCCTAAAAAGCAATTAAACCCCATTACCCTTCAGCAGGGCCACTCAGGCACAACGGACACTGACAGCCTGTGAAATTGTCATCTGATACTCACCACCAAGGTGGCTCAGCTTCTGTCAAGAGCAGCCAGCAGTATTCAGCCTGGAGCCCAGAAAGCTGCTCTAGCACTCAGGAATCCCACCTACTCTCAGAGAATCCCGACTCGGGGGTTTTCCCTAATGATTAGTCGTTACTGCAAGAAAGTTTTCTGGGACATCCCTGAGGGGAAGGAAGCCGCCTGCCTTGTCCTTTCTCCCCCCGTATTACCTGCCACCAGAATGGGAGTCCTTAATGTAGGTGACTCCCAGGACCCTGGAGGGAGTCAGAGTTATTACCATCATTTACATATCATTAAAGAAAACCCCACGGCAAACCACTAGATGCTATTGAATCACCAGGAATGAGTCATGAATGTCCTGTGGCAAATCCCAGGCTTGCCAGTCTTTCTTTTCTCTGGGTACCACTTGGTCTGAGAGCCCAGTTTAGGGACCCCCGTAGTACGTTCTGTTCAGTGTTCTTTCTTTACCACTGACTTGGTAAGGTGTGAGGACAGTTTTCATAAGTCATGTCAGCCTATTAACCTTTAGAATATTGGCATTTTCCAGTCTTGCAGGTAAATGAATCTTGTAAGAAGTGGAGGGAGACAGTCCCCAGTGTGCGCTCAGGCAGCGGCATTTGAAGGCTTCCAGACTGGCTCAGAAAGGGCAGCCGCCTCTAGCTTCCCTCAGCACAACCTTTCAACAGGCAACCAACAGGAAAAACTTTTAAGAGTTCCACCTTTTTTCCTCATGTCAGAGAAACACAGAGAAGCGGATCAATGGGCTGTAATTAACAAATATTCACTGAATGCTCCCTGCATCTGTTTCGTGCAGACGAAGGAAAGGGGGAGCTGTGAAGGAATTCTTCCCACAAAATTAAGGAGGGAAAAGGAAAAAAAAAGAAAAGCAAAAACATGCTTGTTCACATATTTATATGTAATGAAGTCTATGGCCTTTATATCAGCAATAAATTAATTTTATGAACTCATGGCTTATAAACATTTAGAGGAAAAAATTGTAAGGTAAATATTATCCAGCTTGTAGGCTAAAGAGCTGAAATGACCCTAGAGATTATCTTGATTAAGCGTTTCAATTTACCAGTAAGGGAAACAAGAGCTCTGGGAGGGAGGTGGCCGAGCAAGCTGGAATACAGCAGGGGACAGAGTAACCACATCTCCAGCTGGCCAATAAGTGGACTGGCGCAAAATTAACCAGAAAGTTAGGATCAAAGAATTAGAGTGTCACTGGATTCCCAAGCCTGTTTGTTTTCTTTCACCATTTTTAGATATAAATTACTTGGCTTATTTATGCAGATAAAAAGTCAGAGAACCACTATAGTAGTACAATACTTATTAATAGACAATAAAAAGACAATTACAGAGAGAAGGGGAAGTAATAAATAGGTGCTATAAAATCTGGCTAATGCAAAATACAGGGAAAATGGGCAAGGAGAACTGACCCATTTGGGTGAAAACTCTTTTTATATAATTCAGGTATAGAAATACAGCTAATAATATTGTCTTATACAGCTACTTCCAGATCAGCTTTAATGAAAACAAGCATTATATGTGGGTGTGCCTTCTAGAAAGGTAAGTGATGGGGATGCTATTTTGAAAAACTTCCAGGTACATCTTATCTCCTTTTAATACAGATTTTCCCCTTCTCCTTAAGCTTTGTATCATTAGGGGCAGACCAAGAGACTATTGCCCAAGAGAAGAAAGAAAAAGATGTTGTATGGTCATCTACCTCAGAGAATAAAAACTAGGGGGGAAAAAACTTACTTTGGGGAGAGTAGCTATCTATGTTTTGGAGGAAAGTGTGGTAGAGCCTGGGGAGGAAAAGAATGGCCGGATGAAGGGGTAAGAACCGTTTTCACTGTCTTCAGCTCAGAGTATAGAGAGGGGAGGTGGTAGAGGATGAAATACTAAGTGGTAGATACAGCCCAGGTGGGGTTGGGGAATCCAAACACAGAGACTAGGACCGCACTGCTCCGCACAGGAGCCAGGGGAAATGACATCTTAGGAAAGCCTTGGTTTGGGTGCAGTACTGAATCCAACATGGTGTGACACTCTCTCCATAATATAGCTTGGCTGAGCAGGTGCCTGAGTGCAGTCCTCCGAGCCACGCACAATGCAGATGAACATGTACAAAAGCTTGAAGGATGTGTGTGTGTGTGTGTGTGTGTGTGTGTGTGTGTGTGTGTGTGTGTTGCGGGACAAGCATGCATTGGGCTCATAGGTAGTGAGAGAATTAATAGACTAGAGTAGACCCTGAGTAAAGACAGGGTAGGCACCCACAGAAGCTTCTGCAACTCTGCTTCTTCATATGCAAATCCCTCTATTCAGATATTTCTCTAGATGTCTCCTTACTTGTTGAACAGAAACCTGGCTCTGCCTTAAGGACACCGCGTCTGAGTGGTGGTGGTTTTCCCTTCCATATTCTCCACATGACTGTCTCTGGAGGTGGGGGAGGTGTTCTTTTTCCTCCAATCCCCTTAAAAACCCATTCCATCTGATACACCACCCACGTACACTTCCTTCTCACAGTAATCCACAGACTCCGATAACTGGGGGGGATGAGCTTCACTCCTTTTTCTTTCATGAAACTTCAGATGCTGGTTCACTGACACTCTTGTGAATGTACTTGGGTCATAAGTGGTATTTCCATTTCCACTTTGTTACATAAGAAGGCTTCCAATGTGCTTGCCTTTTAATTCCCTGACTTGTTCCTTGATTTACTCATCACTGACCTGTTCAACATCTTCCAGTTGCTCCTGCAAATACTAGAAGTATGTTGACTTTTTTATTCCCACTGTCCTGTCCGCTTGTTGGGTATGGTATCTAGGTCACCTCCAAGTAGCCCATATGTTTCACAGGGTGCTTCCTGGGGTGGAGACGGGAAAGTCCTGGTTAACTGAGCCAAACTGCACATCCCCGGCCACACTGATTGGTTCAGAAATGGGAACATGATCTATATGGCTCAATAAATATAAGGAGACGTTGTAGAGAAAGCACCTTTCTTGATCCTCTGAGAAAACCACCTGAAGAAGCTCTTATTCTTTTTCAGGACAATGTGGTATAAAGATTTATCATCGAGAACTGCTATGGCCAGTTCTGCTATGATACCATACACTTCTAGATCAAATCATATATGAAATGAGCTAAGCAACTAAGTCTCATTCTCTTCTCTACTGATGCACAAAGCTAAGAAATGGTCTGGGCAAAGCAGAGGCCAGAATTACTAAAATAAATAAATAACCAAAGCTTTGATTGGCTGAGACATACCAGTAAACTTTCAGAAGAGGCCCCTTTATTTCTCGAACTGTGGATTGGCAAATTCAGTAAGAAACAGATAAATGACAATTTTTTTAGTGGCACTCCCTTGAAAAAGCTTATGATTGGGGCACCTACCTACATGGCTCAGTTGGTTAAGCATCCGACTTTTGATTTCAGCTCGGGTCATGATCTCACACAGGGTCATGAGATGGAGCCCAGTGTCAAGCTCTGCACCGGGCATGGGGCCTGCTTAAGATTCTCTCTCTCTCTCCCTCTACCCTCCTCCTACCCCCTGCTTGTGCTTTCTATTTCTCTCTCCCTAAAAAAAACCCCAAATAAATAAATAAATAAAAAGTTGATGATGACCTGAAAACTTTAACTGTGTTAACCACTCGAGGGTTTGTATAGCAGCTGGCCCTATCCTAACTGGTATGCCCTTGTAAGTCCTGGTAAGAAGTCTCGGTTCTATTCTTCATGCAACAGGGGAAAGTCATAGGAAGGTTTAAGAAAAAAAAAAAAGAAGTTCTGACTAAAAACTGGGGCCTTAATATATAGACAAACGCATTCTAAAAGGCTGCATTCCCATAAAATGATCATCGTGTTCACTCTATGATTTCTAGGTACTAAGCCTCCCCCTACATTTATTTTCGTCTTCCCCTGATAATCACTTAAGGCAATAATTGATTCAGAAATACAACAAAGGCAACTTTCAGGCATTCTTTTTATAACAGCACTCAAATAATTGTATTGTTCTGGCTTTTTATTCAAAATAGGTCCTCATGGGGCACCTGGGTGGCTCAGTCGGTTAAGCATCTGCCTTCAGTTCAGGTCATGGGATCGAGTCCCACCCACGTCGGGCTCCCTGCTCAGCAGAGAGTCTGCTTCTCCCTCTCCCTCTGCTGCTCCCCCCTGCTAGTGCTCTCTCTCTCTCTCTCTCTCTCACTCTCTGTGTCAAAAAAATAAATAAAATCTTAAAAAAAAATAAGTCCTCATGCTTTCTATCGTTCCTCCTTGGGCCATCTCTATAGACATGCAACGTGTGCAGTCACACAGGCCACAGGCTAGGCAGCGTCCCATGCTTGGTTTAAGGCTCTTTTGTTGCTCTTTTTAAGTTCTTAGTAATATTTGAATGAGAAAATCCATATTTTTCTTTGCCCTGGGCCCCACAAATCATGTAGCCAATCCCACTCCCACCTAGTCACCACTACGCATGATTGCATGTGCACACCCATGCACGCTTTTACCCCATTGCACTCCTACTTCAATAATAACAAAAATAGCTGAGGCTCCATAGGTTTATTCCTATTACGCACTAGATACTGTACTTAGCACTTTATAGACATTGTCTTGTTTCATTTTTATAACAACCCTGTAGGGAAAGACTTTTATTATTCCTATTTACAGGTAAGACAAGGAGAGATTAAGTCATTTTTTACCCAAATTTGCCCAACTTTTAAGAAACTGGATTAGGACTTGAATTGAAAGATTCTATCTTTTAACTGCTATGTTATACTATAGACTTTTTCTTTTAAGTAGACTTCAAATTCTGTGTTGAAAAACAGTTGGCGGGGGAGAGGAAAGAACACATTCTACCTAGTTCTGCTTTCTGGTAGAAATCAGCATCACTGTTTTGGATCAAAGCCATATAAGGTAGTCCATATGAGTATTAAAAGCCACTGATAATAATGACCTTTCTTGAGTAAAACATTTGGATATGTGGCTTCAGTAAGAGAAATTTATTTTAAATTATACACTACTAATATTCTACAAGGCAGCTATGGAAACTAAAATACATGCACAATATTCCCCTTAATCTCCTTAAATATCAAATTTTGACTCATCCAGTTGTTTAACATTCATAACATAATGTTATAGGAATTGCAGATGAATTATTAATCAGAATCTGAAAAAAATTTATAATTACATATTTATAAAAGTAATCCCTATCTTTGGTTCTACACTTACTGAGAAGAAAAGGCAGCTGAATCTCGGCTCGAAGGAGCCAGCTGCCAGCTCTTTTCATTGCAGCAAGAAACAATTACAGATGTGATGCTTTTTAAATATGCTTAAAATGCAAATTTTAAAAAAATTCAGTATTTCTAAAAAATAAGCTGAGAAGTATTAATAAACTCTGGTGTTACTAATAGCAATTGGTTAGTAAGAAACAAAGACCACTTATCCATTAAAGAAAAAAAAAGCAGGTTAATTTCTGTGGATGTCTCAGGTTGACTTCACTTAACATAGGGTATATTTTTCTTCTCATTTTGGACACTGAGACAAGACAAACCACTCCCCAATTAGAGACAGATGATTTTTCGACCCTGCTTTGTCACCTTCTACTTTAGGATAGATGCTCCTTTCAAACCATCACTTCATCTGCTCCTTACTTTCAGAAGATGAACCACACTTATTCTGGTAATAATTCATTTCGATTTCCACTTTAATAATGTAAAGATCCCAATGAGTTTCATTTTCCCACACTATTGCATAGCAACAAAAATTTTTCATTGCATTTGTCTTCAAACTATTCATGTTTCTTATAATCAAATTTGTCCTCTTTGGGGATTATTTCTTTTAAATTTTGATTACATTTCTCCCATTCACAATAAATCACATCAAAATGATTTTGTTTCCCTAATATACACCCATGACATTAATCTCCCCTTGTTTGAATAATCTGGCAAATGAATCCCATCCTTCCAAAATACTTTCAGAAGGACCTTTTTTTTTTTTTTTTTAAGAGGGAGAGAGTGGAGGGGAGGGCAGAGGAAGAGGGAGAGAGAGAATCTTAAGCAGGCTCCACACCCAGCATGGAGCCCAACACAGGGCTCAATCTCACAACCCTGAGATCATGACCTGAGCTGAAATCAAAAGTTGGATGCTTCAGGTTCCCTGCTCACTGGGGAGTCTGCTTCTCCCTCTCCCACTCCCCCTGCTTGCGTTCCCGCTCTTGCTGTGTCTCTCTCTGTCAAATAAATAAATAAAATCTTAAAAAAAGAAAAAAGTTGGATGTTTAACTGACTGAGCCACCCAGGTGCCCCTTGGAAACACCTTTCTTAAGACTTCCCTACTCCCAGGGTGCCTGGGTGGCTCAGTCGGTCAAGCATCTGCCTTCAGCTCAGGTCATGATCCCAGGGTCCTGGGATCGAGCCCCGCGTCAGGCTCCCTGCTCAGCGGGAAGCCTGCTTCTCCTTCTCCTGCTCACCCTGTTTGTGCTCTCTCTCTCTCTCTCTGTCAAATCAATCAATCAATCAACAAATCCTTTAAAAAAAAAAACAAAAGACTTCCCTACTCCCATCCTTTCCTAACCAACACTGTGGGGACCAGATGCCTCTCGTAAGTTTCCTTTTATTATAGCTCTGGCTACAACATATTGTGTAGTATTTGCATGTTTTCCCATGTCTTTGATCTCTGTTCCATAGAAGAGGAAAATAATTTTCCCTCTACTCTTCTTAGTTCTTGGCTAAGACCCCCGTAATAAAACCCAGATTAACAAAAGAAAAACAGAAGTTTATTAACATGTGTACCTCATGTATACATGGGAGATGCCCAGGGAAAAATGAGCAACCCAATGAGGTGACTTTAGAATTCAGGCTTAAATACCACACTAGGAAAAGGGAAAGAGGCCTTAATCGGGAAATGTAGGTCTCTTCGGGGTACATGAGTTTTAGGAAAAATGAATGGGCCTTTTGAAGAATAGATGGGAGGTGTGATAGTTGGTGACAGACTGGGTGTGGTGTCAACTTATTTTCCTCTCCTGTGACAAGAATCAATCTTCCCTGGTTGATGAAACCCCCGGGGAGAAGACAGTTGAGTTCTTTTTGAAGGACATGTCTTTAGATAGATAAGGAAAGTTCAGAGAAAGCTTCTCCCTGCATTTGCTCTTTTTCAAGTGCCCCCAGCTCAAAATCATTGGTACGCCAAAGTAGCATATTTGGGGATGGCATCTCCTGAATTCCTGTAGTCATATTCTGCTGTCCTTCAGTTCCTATCACAATCCAACACATGGTCATAAATGTTTGTTTTAAGAGTGCTGAAGAAAATACACATTTCAGGGAATTTGGGGGAGTTAGCATAAGTGTGTGAGGGACTTTCTATCATTGTACAAGGGGTTGAATCACTGCACAGTGTCAGTACACGCTGTGTTTGATAACAAAACTCCTAACAAAAGACCTGATGATGATCAGAAGATTCCTACCATGACTGAGCAAGATTTCCAGCCTTTGTTCCGGTTGCAGGAGCCACCCACATCAGTCACCTGGGGCCACAGCTACTGTGGGTCCGAGCAAGGTTTCTACTCAGTATTGGAGAAAATGTCTTTTCAACAGCTTGTCTTCTGAATCCCTGCTTCATTTTACAAAGGAGAGATGCTAGAAAAAATGCCAACAAAGTGAGTTCCCAAATAAGTTGGGCTTGTTACATGGTGTTTGATTCCTACAGTTTGACTCTTAGGTCTTTCGTTGGAATAATTTAAGGTCATTTACAAACTGTTTACTTGCAACACCAACCATCTTACAAAAACACAACCTCATGATTCCTTTAGGAAAGACTCACTCCTGATGCCTGGCACTTACCCTTCATCCCTGCAAAATCAGCATGATGAACCTTTGTTCTTCAAAATATTCCTCGTATAATGGCATGCAGGTTGTCCTCATGCTCTAAACTTTACCTGGGCCACCTAGAAATGTTGAGAATTTATGGATTCACTACCAGAGTTCTAAAATGGTGTTTATTTGGGAACAAATAAATTAATTAACCTGTAATTTTCAGAGCTTCAAATGTATATGTGCAATAATATAAGGTTCAGATATATAGTAATTTCCGAGTAAAGTAATAATACTTGAAAGAATGGTAAATATGAAATCTTTATTATTTGCTTACATGTTCACAATAAGTAAATGACATCTAAGCTTGCGTGAATTATGTCATGCTGCATCTCCTATAAGAAAATTTGTCTACTTCCTTTTAAAATTCTTTGCTCACAGTAGTTTTCTTCTTACTTACTCAGTTTTATAAAAAGCTAAATTTCTGTTGGGCTATTTTTATATTATGCCAAAAAATGCCCAAACATATTTGCACAGGTTTGGAGTATATGGGGAAAATATAGGCTACAAAGCATTCTCGAAATTCTCTCTTTGAAACACATGTGAGTAGGCTCCTTAAAAAGAAAAGTCAGCAGCCTTCAGAAAAGGTGAAATTGGGACACAATCAGAAGAGCTACAATATTAAAACGCAAGAAAAAGAAAGAAGTGGCTCCAGCTATAAGCCTCAAAACTAAAGTTTCAAGGACAGATGTTTTCAATTGCAGGTCCTTATTTTCTATCTAAGCTACTTCTCCCATGGGCAACTGTAAATTCTGAAATGCGTACCAACAGGGGCTGATTTATTTAAAGACAGGTAATGCTTACCTGCAATGCCAAGAGGACAGCTAGTCTGATAAAAATTTGGAGAAATATGTAAACACAAAAAATGAAGTATTCAGATGAAACCTACTACTACTTTGGAAAATAGATTTGAACAAGCTCAATATTCAAAAAAAAATTAAAAACCCACCAGTTTTCATTAGTAAAAGGATTCTTTCTCTTTCATAGTCATTTAAAATTTGGAACATCCTGTAATTATTATTAAGTATTCTGACTGGTGAAATGTGTTGACAAATCAGTATTTTCACTTTATTTAAGTGACCTAATAATCTGTCATTTGTATTTTGCAAAACAGCAAGAGAATTTAACATCTCACCAGTTTAACTGTGGATCCAGATTCTTTTATGTGCCAGTAATTTTGATAATATTTGCTCATAGAAAACAAATATAAAGCTTGTCCTCATTTATATGAATAATCACCAACAGATTATGACTGTGATGTAGCCTCACAAATCCGTGGGCTGTAAAACTGAGCAGACAAATTAAATCCATCACACTGGCCGAATTCAAACTCAGCAATCCGCTCTTCTCCCTGCAACTGACATTAAATTGCACAAGGTCATTTGACTCACCCTGAGGTTCCCTGAATTACCCAAGTAGTAACTACTGAAATCCTTGCTGCCTTTTAGCAAAATTAGCTGCAGCAGTGGCCACTCTTGAGACATCCATTTGACTTTGACTTGACACAGTCCCTTAACAAAACTGCAGAATAACCCAATCTGGCAAACCCAGCAGGGGAGGAAAGACAGCCTATTGACAGATCCTGCTGGAGGAGTGGCTTATGTTTCATAGCTGTTAACAACACACAGCTGTAACTTCCAATATTCTTGCCAGACCTCATGTTCTAAGTTTCTGGTTATAAAAACAGAATCATTATAACCCAAAGAATCCCTATGAATACAATCCAATTCTAGGTGCCTGGTATTTTGGACTCTAAGAAAAAGATGAATGTGTTTTCTATACATCATGCTGTGGTTCAAAGTTAGAGCTCTGATTCCTTGGGGTCCTCCCATCACTCACTGCATGCTCAAGTTAAGGAAGAGGATTAGCCAAGAGTAATTTTTACGGCACAGAGGTCTGTTTCTGAAAGCTTGTTCATCTTTTGCCTCTTACACTGTTCCAACACAAAACAATTCCTAGCTACAAAGCTAGAGCCTCTCTTCTATTGAAGAACACATCACCCAGAAATCAGAATATATTGCAGCTCTTCCTTAAGTGTCTTGAGAATTTTGCTAAACACGAAATTTTTAGTTACTTTTACTTTCTAGCTCATCCACTTTCAGTTTGAGCTTTTTAAAAAAATTTTTTAAAAATGTTTTAAGAGAGAGAGAGTGTGTGCCAAGGGGGGAGGGGCAGAGAGAGAGAGAGCGCGCGAGAATCTCAAGCAGGTTCCATGCTCAGTGCAGAGCCAGACATGGGGCTTGATCTCAGGATCCTGAGATCATAACCTGGGCAGAAATCAAGAGTTGGATGCTTAACCGACTGAGCCATCCAGGTGCCCCTCAGTTTGAGTTTTAATGATTACTGATCAGATCAAAAAAATGGTAAGATTGACCCAAAACCTATTTTCTTTTCCAAGGTCACTCTCAAACTCTACATTTGGTCTTAAGATTCTTAATCACTTCTTCAAATGGATTGGCTTCTCCACAAAGTTTATTCACACTGTGTGAACAGGGGATGATATCAAACAAACTTCTTTGTCAGCTTATAGCAAATATTGTCACCAAATTTCATGAAGTTCCTACTTTAGCCTGAGGAGTTTCTACCACAACTAAATAAAGCAATGTTAAATTGGCCAGTATACATGCGAAAAGTGGGTTTGCCTTGCCTTTAACAGGAATACACAGGCTCAAGCCCCCCGAAAGTAAAATATATCACTTAAAAAATAAAAATTCAACAAAACCATAATTATAATCAATTTAATCAGAAAAATCACATTAAACCCTTTTTTCATTCATTTATTCATTCATTCAAGAATTCATCCATTCAGCAAATGTTTACTGAGTACCTACTTTGTATCATTTTATAGGTTCTAAAGACAAAGCAAAAAATAATTTGCAAACTTTGCCTTTAAGAATTTATATCTTAGCAGAAAAAGACAGAATAAACTGACTAAATAAAATAGGAAATATGTCAGCTGGTAATCAGTGCCATGGCAAAAATAAAGAAGGGAAGTGGAGTACAACATGCAGGGTCAAGGAGGAAAAGGGGCAAAAGGGAAGGACCCACTGAAAGGGGGGCAGTGAGCACACCCTGAACAGAGATGAAGGAACAAGCCACGCCGTTCCAGGAAGAGAGGGCTGGTGTGTGTCTGGAGCCAGGGGAGCCAGGGCAAGATTAGACGGAAGTGACGAATGGGTGACAAAGACGAGGGCAGGTAGGAAGAAGGAGCACGAGCTCGCAGAGTCCCGGGGCCTGGCCAGTCATGGTAGGCATTCTTAGGGAGCTGGGGCACCACTGAAGGGTTCTGAGTAAAGGAACGACATGGTCTGCCTTCGGAGTCATGATGGCTGCTGCTGGGATGAAAAAAGCTTTGGAAGGACAAGGGCAGACCAGAGGCACCTTCTTACTGTCCAGGACTGGTGGGCAGAAGTTTTCATCCATCCTTTTCTAGTGAGCACTCTCAGCATCTGTTTCCTCATGTGGCAAAGACAAGTGTACCTGCCGTGTCTTCCAAAGCGAAACTCCTCCACAAATACCACAGCAACTTCCTGTGTGTTAAGAGCCATTCTATCAGTGCAACCAAGGCTCCCTCTGGGCCGAAATACTTTGAGAGAGCTTCTTAACTGGGTTTAATTAAAGAGCATGTAAACAATCTTAATTTGAGATGTCTATGTGAGGATGGATTTTAATTATTTAATATTAAATTTAAAAACCCTCTTTTACAAGTGGAATTTTTTTCTCATATGAAAGACGGATGTAGCTACATCCTCTGGATTAGACATATGGTGAGGTAGTTTTATAACTAAGAAAATATAAGCAATTTAAATCTGACACATGCTTAGAATTCTATAATATTGGTATTAAATGTTATATACCTTAAAATTCAGAATTATAGAAGAAAAAAAATTTAAATATCTTTGTGTTTCAGGAAGGTTTCTTTAATCTACAAATCACCATCGGATTCCATTAAATAGAAAGCTCCCATAGTGAATTAATATATTGATGTCAACATGTTTATAGAAATGTAATTATATTTTAAAGATTGAGATTTCTAACCTGGGTTATCGGGGCTCATTACTAAGTTTCCTGAAGTCTGCAAAATTTCTGAAATCATCTGCAAAATTCTGTGTTTATGTGAGTGTGTGTGTGTGTGATATGGATTTTTCTGGAGTGGTCATGGATTTCATGTTTCAAAGAGGATTTTTACCCATCATATTTAAGAACTATGGCACAGTCAGTAGGAAGAAAAGATTGTAGCATCAAGAAAAATAAGAGTTTAAGCAGATATTTTAGTGTTTAATCTGAGAGACTTCTTTAGGGTCTTCTAAGTGCAGAGTACTTGTAATTCTCACCAAAAAGGATCTAACTCTTCTAAAACTTCTGTTCTTCTCTAGAAGATAAATAAAACTTACATAAAACAATTCAGGGAAAAGTCAGGAAGTGAACTGAGCAATGATCAGAAACCTAATCATTCTAAGCAAAAGGGAATGCAATACAAGGAATCAGAATTGCACAGGCCCCAACTGCCAAAAGTATGCCCACCTGGTATAGGAACTGACAGGTCTTCTCCTGTTCTTTTTCTCTTTTACTCTCTCCAACATATCTGATCTATTCTTTTGTCTGCCAACTATCTCTAACAGGCTGATAATTTTTGTTCCTCCAAACATTGGGTTATGATTGGCTTTGGATCACCATGATGTTGAGGCTGAATTATCAATTCACCAAGCTTCTAAGCCTCCAAGTTTAATAAATCATATTCAGCTTCCGTTTCTTTTAAGAATATGTCAGTTCTTTAAAAAAGAGAATCTAATACTCTCAGCTTGGATTCTGAATCCATCCTACCAAGAGGTAGCATTACCTGGTATAAGCCTGGCCACATGGGCCGCTCCTTCTTTTCTCTGGAGAACCCTGACTAATACAGATTTTGTTACTGAAAGCAATTCTAGAGAACCAGAATTGTTAAGGATGAGTTTTCTAAATTGGTTCTGCGGTTTCTGGAATTGCTATTCTGATTAGATTTGAAGAGATGAATGACTCTATTTTCAGTAGTAAAGATAGCAATGATAGTTCATTGTGTGATGTGGCAACAGAGATACAGAAAATATCACCATTGGATATTCCTAATGAAATACTTAACAAGAGACAGGCTCTAAGTGACCATGTATTTGATAACTTAGAACATTTTTGCCAAACTAATGAGTATTATGAGATTGGCTGTTTGCTCCTAATTGTGCTGGGTGAATTGGAGAGAGAAAAGGATGAGCTCAGGGATGCAAATTTCCTGCTAGAGCACTGTATAAATGATCTGCAAATTTCTAGGTCTACCCTGAAAGAAACACTTATCTCCCTATTGCTGCGGGACTGAGTTGCCAACTAAATCCAGAATCTCATTCTGTGAAAGGCCAAATTACAACACAAGTTCCTAATCTCAGTGGGTATCTGCTGTTAAAATGAGGGCATGGACTGGAAAGGAATGGGATCCTGAAAATTAGCTTGGGGACATATGGGAAGATCCTGATGAAGGTGAAGACACTGAACCCCTAAATTCTTTGCCAGTAGAAGCAGCCATTCAACCCCCATTTGAGGAGAATAACCCTGCTTTGCCTGAGGAAACTGAAATGGCCTCCCCTAAGGTACTGTCTTGCAAGATACTCCAAGTACACCTCAGGACCCATGCCCATCATTCCTCTTTGCTTCTAAATCTAAGCTTAACTCAAGTCCCAGCAAGCCCAACAAGGTTACCACCTGTAAATCATGACCCACGAGGAGGTGAGCTACACTCTAAAAGAACTATGTAATGTTTCCAGTGTATATAAAACAGAAATCTGGGAAATATGTGTGAGAACAGAAATTAATGGTGTGAGATGGTAGTGCAACATAGAGTTGTATCAGGCCAAACTTATTGATATGGGCCCACTAAGTGGAGATTTGAATTTAACATTACAGTTTGGTGGATGAGAAATAATTCTAACAGTTTGGTTGGTTGGTTGGTGGGCTGAAACATGGACCCAAAGGTGGCCTACAATAAATAAAATGACATGTAAAAGTTGCCATGGTATATTATAGAGGAAGGGATCCAAAGGCTTAGGGAGATTTGAAGGTTAGACTTACTATTTAAGACCTAATCCTAATAAATAGAAATTAATAAAAACATAGCCTTTAAGGCTACTAATAAACCTAATTTGGTAGACAGTTGGAGGCAGGAGGAAGGAGGGGGAGGTCATATGATAACCACAAAGAATTTTAAGGCTAATGTTCTATACTTCAGTGTGGAACACTGAGGCTTGGTTTACCTTACCTTTTGCTCTTATTACATATAACAAAGGAAAATAGAAAAAGAAAATCACAATTTTAGAAAAGATCAACTTCTTGTGATATAGTTTTTCCCCCAACCTACTGTGCTCACCTTTGATCTGCGCAGTAAGCTTTGAAGAATAGGAAAGAAAGCGTTCTCACTAGAAAGTTTAAGATCATAAATCTTTCCTTACTCCGATTATAAATTTGTTGGGAAAAACCCATCATAGACTCTTGACTCTCTCTCTGTCTCTGTGAAACTAAGATGTAGCAGTACTTTTTCTGACCAGTATTCTCAAAAAATATGACATCACTAAAGTTTGTTATGACAACAACAATAAAAAAATAATTGGGCCATGTAAAGTTACTGGTAAGATCTTTATCTCTACCAAGCAAAGATCAAATAGATATGTAATTGATATTTTCCTGACTATAAAAGTAATTATATATTGGCAAACATATAATTGCTGGTTTATAAAACACAGAAGTAAACCACAATGTACCAGAATATGTAAACAATGTATAGCTAAATCCAAGATAAACAAAAAGGAATTAATGTGATTGCTTTATACTCAACCTAAAATTTTATTATTTATCTAGTATTTACTAAGTATATACCATTAAATATTTATGTAACAAAATGAAAAGGTTTTGTTATGCAGTAAAGAGTAATTTTCAGAACAGTAAAGAGAGTTAGATACATGCTTTTTGGGGTTTCACTGCTTTCTAGTATTTTCTAGATACGAACACACATACCCAAGACTCCCAGGGTCTTGCTGACACATCCAAATAATTCCTTAAAATTGTACCTGATCCATATGGAACATATTTTATGTTATCACTATTACCGTATATGTACAATAAAAATTAAGAGAGTTTTAAATGCAGCGACTTGGGCATTTGAGACAGAGGTTATATATGCTTTCACTTAAGCTCGAATGCCCACAATGACTAGGCAGCGAAATGAGCAAGTATAAAGAAATACAGAAGGCACAGACTGTTAACATGGAGAATGTGGCCCATGTGAAGTGGGACAAAAAATCTCTGCATTCTAGTTGGAATTTGCCATTTGGGAACTGAGACCAACCATTGCCCAACACCTTGAATTTTCAAGAAAGCCAGAAATCCAAACTTCATATTATTTTAAAGTACCAGTAATGTACAATTTAACATTCAAAGCTGTGTGCGGTGGCTAGATGGGTAGGTGATGGGAACCTGGATATGCCCCTGCTTCAGACCTCTGGCCACTTGCTTGCAATTTCTTGGTCAAACAATACTTAAAATTAATTTCCTATCATACAGCTTCCTTAACTAATGGGAACAGAGTGCTATACATCTCAGACACTCCAACATAAAACTGTGAGCTACGATTCAGTTTATGAAAGCTAATACAGAAAATAAATCCAATTCCTGTTGTAAAATTATGCAAACTAATTGAGCAATATTACCTTACATGTGCAATAGGATTAGGGTGGGCTTATTTCAATTAGGCAAACACACAGTGCTCTGACAGGCAGAACAATTTCTAAGAAAAATATCAGGAAAAATCCTATATAAGCAATTTGGTTATGATCACAAACTGTTTAAAATCAACATCATCAATCTGTTTTAAATAAGCAATAAACAACTAATTAAAACTAGAATCATAACAGATTCAACAGTTAAAATTCTTGCTGCCAAACCAGCTATTTTTTATCTAGAAATAAATCTTCAGTTGGCATACACATAAGTTATAGCTTCTAGGCTTCTATGCACCTGCCTCCCTTTTAGAAAGGAAAAGAAAACATCATTTCATTTTTTTTTTCGCAAGTACAACAATTACAGGATGCAATCCAGTCAAAAGTCCCGTTGACTTGCTAGCTTGGAAATACTCAGAGGCTTCACTAGTGAAGTCGGCGTTATTGTTCATTCCTGTACCCTGTCTGTCGCAGTCCCTGATATTCATTGTTTCACTCTGGAAATGCAAAGTTTACTCTCACAGGGAGGCTGGCATGACTGTTAACGGTATTTAAAGCAAAGTTTAAATATGCAAAGGAATGAACATTTTCCCCAAGTGCAACATTCTGAAAATGCCTTCCTGCTTCTAAAGTTCCAGATGAGCCTCTAACACCTAAGCTTTTTATTTTCTTTAGTGATGGAACTAGTATTTATCTATTTGTTTAGTTTTTTTATTGACATATAACTGATACACAATGTGACATTAGTTTTAGGTGTACAACACAGTGATTCGACACTTAACCTTCTTACATAGCCCTACGCCTATATCTTTTGGCCTGTGCCTCAAATACAGCATTATTATAGCATTTATTTCAAGTCTTGCCTTGTTTTTGAATAATCTGTGTATGTGTTTTTCTTCACGGATTCATACCAGGTACATGGAAAGCAGTAATTTGGTCTTATTTATTTTTTACTGTTTGTCCACAGAAGACCAACACATCATAGGGCCTTACATGGAGTAGTAGATATTCAATGGATATTTACAAATTAATTGAAATACAAGGACTTGGAGATTTAGACATATGAAAGTCAATCATCCTTTCCCTGGTACTTTTGTTTTTGATTAGTATGAATAACTGGCAGCAGCTGCCAACCAATAATTTTATAAGATATATATCATGTTGTTGTTGAATTATACAAAGAGTTTTTGAGTTTCCCACTTGCCAGCAGAAGTTATCTCTTAAGAATATGAGGATGAGACATATACATATATTTACCCTTTAAATGGAGTATAGAAAGTGATAAGACAAGAGCAATTACTACAGTATATGAAAATCTGTTTCTCTCTTTGCTAGAATACAAATCCCTCAGGATAGTCATCATGTCAGTCTCTTCATACCTGTAAAACTAAACACAACACAGGATTTAACACTTAAGATATGTTCAGTAACTATTAACTATCTGTTAATAAAATAATCAATGAAAACTCAATTTGAATAAAAATGGCAACACCACTCTCACAATCATACCCAATAAAATATAGTAAAGGAACTTCTAGGTAACCAAGATAATGGTAGCTGCCTAAACCCAAGCTCCTTCACACATCCTCCAAAAACCATACCGATCAACAAAAAGAACAAATGAAACCACACAAATTCTATGTTTTCAGCAGAAGTGGAAGACAGTGGGGCACCTGGGTGACTCAGCTGGGTGTTTGTCTATGGCTCAGGTCATGATCCCAGAGTCCTGGGATCAAGCCTTGCATTGGGCTCCCTGCTCAGTGGAGAGCCTGCTTCTACCTCACCCTCTACCGCTCCCCTGCTTGTGCTCTCTCTCTCTCTCTCTCTGTCAAATAAATAAATAAAATCTTTAAAAAAAAAGTGAAAGACAGAGAACATAACAAACTTCAGATTAACTAAAAGTAGAAAAATAAATATAAATTTCCATCAGAACTATTTCTTGAACCCCTGTCACAATCTTCTGTAGAGAGTTGGTGAGATTTGGAAATATAGTCCAAAAGAGAGAAGAGGGGATAGAGATAAAACATACTCCCACAGAGAATTAAAAAAAAAAATACCAGAAAGGAACAAAACAAAACAAAAAAGAGTCAGACTACATCAGAGCAAGGACTTTAAAAGTTACATAGTGATGTCAGCAAAAATGGCAGAGTAGGTAGCTCCAAGGGCCCATCCCTCCACAGCATTATTGAAAAATGAAGTATAACTATTAAGAAACAACTTAGCAAGAATTCTGAAAAAAAGTCAAAGGTTTTCCAAACCTACCGAACCCTTAATCAAGAAAAATACAACTTAAAAAAGGTAAGAAAACTTTGCAGCATTTTTTACTTGCTCTTCTCCCACATGCCTTCACAGTTCAGCGGTGGCCTTGAGACACAGCCCACACTCACAGGGAGAGACCTTGGTCCTGGGTTCTAGAGGGAGCAGATCAGATCTTATTCTCAGAGAATTGTGTTTGTCTGTTCTAACCTACCTGAGTAGCTGAAGAAGGCATTTGCTTTTGTTTTGCCTAACTCAGAATGTGCTCAGGAAAGAAAAGGGGCAATGCAGAGAGCTTCCTAGTAAACACTGTAGGCAAATGGGCAAGTGAGGCCAACAATAGACATGTAGAAAGTATGGGGGAAGAAACTGAGGAGAAAGTTCTGGAGAGAGAGTCCCTTTGGGAAATGAGGGCATTCGAAAGCACATGTGTGTATACTAGAGAATTTTAAAAGCTCTGTTCATGTGCAGGGCAAAATACATGCCCAGAAAAGACTTGAGAAGACCCTAAGATTTCAGTCTCTAGCTATCTTTGAGGCTCAGGTTGAGCACCAAGTTAAGGCTAAGGCAAAGTGGTAAATGACCTGACCAAGCATTAAAGGAGATCCAACCTGCAAAGATTGGAAGAGTTTTCCTTTCCTTCCTTCCTTTCTTTCTTTCTTTTTTTTTTTTTTTTTTGTCTCTTGGCCTTCAAGCAAATCTTTGTCAAAACACTAGCTGAATATATGCTAAAAGAACAGAAAAACAGACACATGACAAAAAAAACGGACTTTACAAAAGTAGGTTAGAAAAATCACTAAAAAGTAAATAGGTACAGCCCACACACAATAAGCAACATAAACCCTGAGGAGGAAAAGAATCTGAGTTCTGCAGGTACCACATTATTATATTTAAATATCAAGGTTTCAACCAAAAAAGTAGAAAACATGCAAAGAAACAAAAAGTGTGGCTGATTCACAGAAGAAGGTAATAGAAACTATCTTTGAGGAAGCAGACAAGGAAGGAAAAATAAAACTGTCTTTGTTCACAGAGAATATGTTCATCTATGTAGAAAATCCAAAGAATTGACAAAACAGTCCTGAAATTAATAAGCAATTCTTGCAAAGTTGTAAGATTCAAGGTTAACGTGCAAGAGTTGATCACTTTCTAGCAATAAACAGGTAGAATTTGAAATTAATACAATTTATATTAGTACCAAAAAATTAAATACTTAGTTATAAGTCTAACAAAATATGTGTAAGATCTATATGAGGAAAGTTACAAAACTCTGATGAATTAAATCAAAGAACTAAATAAATGGAGAGATATTCCCTGTTTACAGATAAAATAACTCAATATTGTCAAGATACTAGTTCTTTTTTAATTTGATCTACAGATTTATCACAATAAAAAAAACAGCAAGTTATTTTGTAGATACTGACAAACTTAGTCTAAAGTTTATATAAAAAGGCAAAAGTCCCAGAATAGCCAACATGATATTAAAGAGAAAGAACAAAGTTGGAAGATCCTCAAGATTCCAAAACTTATTATAAAGCTAACATAATAGACAGTGGTATTGGTAAGAGAATAAATAAATAGATCCATGAAACTTAACAGAGAGTCCAAAATAGACTGATAAACAGAGTCAACGGATCTTTGACAAAAGACCAAAGGCAATACAATGCAGCAAAGAGTCTTTTCAGCAAATAGTGCTGAACAATTGGGCATTCACTTGCAGGAAAAAAAAAAAATGAATCTAGGCACCGACTTTACACACTTCACAATAATTAACTCAAAATGGATCACAGATTTAAATGTAAAATGCAAAACTATAAAACTCCTAGAAGACAGGAGAATGACCTTGGTTATGGAGAGGAATATTTAGATGTAAAACCAAAAATACAGTTCGTGAAAGAAATGATTGATAAGCTAGACTATTAAAATTAAAAACTTCCGCTCTGTGAAAGATAATGTCAAGAGGAGAACATAAGTGCAGACTGGCAGAAAATATTATAAAACACATTATCTGATAAAGAACTGTTAGCTAAAATATACAAAAAACTCTGAAAACTCAACAATAAGAAAAGGAACAACCCAATTAAAAGACAGTTGAAAGACCTGAATGGACACTTTATCAAAGAAGATATACAGGTAGCAAGGAAGTATATGAAAAGATGCTCCATATCATATGTCATTAGGGAATTGCAAATTAAAACAACAATGAAATACCATTACATGCTCAGAATGGTCAAAATCCAAAACACTTACGACACCAAATGTTGGCAAGTATGTGGAGTAACAGGAACTCTCATTCCTTACTAGGGGGGATGTGAGTGGTACAGCCATTTTGGAAGACAGTTTGGCATTTTTTTACAAAATTAAACATACACTTACCCTATGATCCAGCAATCATTTATATTTACCCATATGGTTAAAAATCTAGGTCCACACAAAACCTGGACACCGAGGTTTATGGAAGCTTTATTCAAAATTATCAAAAGTTAGAAGCATGAAGATGTCCCTCAGTTGGTTCATGAATAATAAACTGTGGTACATCTAGATAATGGAATATTATTCAGCACCAAAGAAATGAATAATCAAACCATAAAAAGATACGGAAGAACCTTAAATGCGTATTACTAAGTGGAAGAGGAAAATCTGTAAAACTTCATACTGTATGATTTCAACTAAATACATTCTGGAAAAGGCAAAACCATGGAGATGGTAACATGATCAGTAGTTGCCAAGAGTTAGGGGGAAGGGAGGGATGAATAAAGCAGAGAGGATTTTTAGGGCAGTGAAACTACCTTGTATGATACTATAATGGTGGATACATGCTATTATACATCTGTCAAACACCATAGAATGTACAACATCAGGAGTGAACCCTATGTAAACTATGAAGTGTGGGTAATAATAATGTGTCAACGTAGGTTCATGATCATAACAAATGTACTACTCTCACATGTGAGACTTTGATAGTAGGATCAGAAATAAATGGGGCCTCTGTGCTTTCTGCTCAATTTTGCTGTAGACCTAAAACAGTCCTATAAAAATAAAGTCTATTTTTTTAAATGTGGTGGTGAGAGAGAAAGGATAATATATAAAAGTTTTATGTTCTGAAGAGTAGAAATAATGCAACTAAAAGTCAGTGGAATAAGCAGATATAAAATGGAAATATGGGCGCCTGGGTGGCTCAGTTAAGCGACTGCCTTCGGCTCAGGTCATGATCCTGGAGTTCCATGATCGAGTCCCGCATTGGGCTCCCTGCTCAGCAGGGAGTCTGCTTCTCCCTCTGACCCTCCCTCCTTTCATGTGCTCTCTCTCTCATTTTCTTTCTCAAATAAATAAGTAAAATCTTTAAAAAAAATAGAAATATAATAAGACAATTAATTGTTATATAGGCAATAGGAAGCAGCCAAAATATATTATTAAACACCAACAAAAAGACATTAAAGGTTAAATTTTAAAAGCAGAGAAATAGGGCATAAAAATATATAATTATAAAGGTAATCACTAGAAAAATGGTATACCCTTAAATATAAAAGTATACTTTTTTAAAAATGAGAGTTTAAAATACTGATATCAAAGTTCAATTAAGACAAAAAGTGAATAAAAGAGAACAATTTGTTCTCAATTGCTAAAAATCACAATAAAGTCGAAACAGTTGTGACTATACATTAAACACAGTGACCACGGTTAAGAAGTAAAAACTGCAGAAGATTCTAAGAGACATACACTAATAGATTTTAACATACTACTCTTTTTTTAAAAATATTTTATTTATTTATTTGAGAGAGAGAGAGGCAGGAAAGGGGCAGAGGGAGAAAGAGAGAATCTCAGACTCTGCATTGAGTGTGGAGCCCAAGCTGGGGCTCTGTCTCACAACCCTGAGATCATGACCTGAGCTGAAATCAAGAGTTGGATGCTTAACCGACTAAGCCACCCAGGCATCTATAACATATTACTTTTAATACAAGAACAAGTTAAGGACACAAAAAGTAAACATGAATAAAGAAACTTTAAACAACATAATCAATAACATAGGTTGTGTGTGCATTTGTGTGTATCTAAACTTTATACCTTTGGGACTCCTGGGTGGCTCAGTGGGTTAAGCGTCTGCCTTTGGCTCAGGTCATGATCCCAGAGTCCTGGGATTGAGTCCTGTATCAGGGTTCTAGTTCAGCCTAGAGTGCTCTTGTCATTAGGTAATACACAGTAAAGTATTTTAGGATAAAGTGGCATCATACCTGTAACATACTATCAAAGGGCTCAGAAAAAGTAATTGTGTGTGTGTGTGTGTGTGTGTGTGTGTGTGTGTGTGTGTGTGTGTATACCTATGGACTCAAAAATGATGAAGCAAATGTGGTAAATGTTAGCAACTGAGGAGTCTGGGTAAGGAGTAAATGAGAGTTATTTGAATTGTGGCAATTGTTCTCTAAGTTTATTTCTATAAGTTTATTTCTATAAGTTTATTCATTTCTATAAGTTTTTTTCTTTAAGTATTATTTTGAATATTTTGAAATAAAAAGTTACAAAAAGTAAAAAAACACATATTAAGTATGTAGTAATAAATGGTACAGTATTAGCTTGGAGAATATGGATATGCAGTAGGTTGTAAGAATGACCAATTCCGATAAATCATTTCCTTGATTGGAATTAAGGAAAAAAAATGTAAATAGAATGGGCCCTTTCCCAATGCCTACTGTTCTCCATGATTCACTGAAATAGAATGTTCTGAGCATTTCAAGGCAGTACCTGACCTATTCTCTCTTCCTTATTCATCTCTTCTGAAGCCACATTTCAAGATTCTCTTGAGGTTTGAGTTACTGTATTTCTTTCTACCTCAGTATAATAGAACCCTCACCAATTCATGGTAAAATACAGGATCATGACATGTCTAAGCAGAGAAGCTTCTATTTAAAGCAGTTGATTCCTGATAAGCCTCTCAATTTGAGGTACTACAAGTGAACAATTTATATTGTTATTTCAGTAGTATATGATGGATTTCTGACATAAACCTATATAAATATAATATCAAACACTAAAATATGTAACAGGTATATGTTTTTAGCATTAACTGCCTAAAACTCAACCAATTGTTATAAAAACTGAAAATATGCTACATATTACAGTAGCAGTTTAATACAGAGAGAATCAATACATATCTTTGTTACCAGTTACATATGCTAATAGTCTAAGGAACTTGAAACTGTACTCAAAATTACCATCACCTGTCTCAAAAATTTCATTGTCAATTTGATTTTCATGAATGTCCCTAAAATCATTTGGATGATGAGTTCTGGGAGAGGGGAAGATTCTGTTGCTGTTATTTCCTCTTCAATAATTTCTTACTTTATAGACAAATACTTGAAGTAAGCAATAGCATCTCCATTAATAATTTCAGCTAACTGTTGTGGAAATTCTTCAGTGTATCTATTTGTAGCTTCTCCCTAGACTTTGTGGCTATTCTGGTCAGAATTTCTAAGATCATCAAATACTCCTTCTCACAATAACTGCTAATTTCTAAACAAAGCAAAAGACTGCTTTGTTGGAAGACAGATTCAGCTAGCCTAACCATGTATCCATGGAAAGTTATGTTTTCCATATGATTACATGACTCATCATGTTATCTTATCACCATTTATTTAACTGATCAGAACCAGTTAACTGATTAGACATTGGTTTAGTGCCCACATTGGTCACTTTCACTGGTAGTTGTAAATATAAGTTACGAGAATCACTGCAAAGGGTTTCAGAACCAGTGGTGTACAGTCACCTGCTCTGACCTACTAGCAATTATCAATTGTAGGATAAGAAAGTTCACATCAAAAAACAAAAAGAAAGTTCACATCAAAAATGACCATGCATTAAGAAAAAATATTGCAATAGATAACCAATCTACTAGTAGTATTAGTATTTATTGGTTCTCTTATTACATATAGTCTTTAGAACAGCTGGATGCTAACAAGGCTTTCAAAAAAATGAGAAACCCTGCACATAATACATTTCAAACAGACCCTGCAACTTCACAAGACTGCCATTTTGTCAATAATTTTCCAGTAGAAACTTCTAGGAAATGGAGACTATGAGCAAAGGACAAAACACTTACAAGGTCAACACAGAAGCAATTCCAAAGTGTTTTCATTTGAGATAATAGGTAAGAGAGTAAAATCAATCTGTCTGGTTTCAAAGTCTGTCTCAGTCAGATACTTGTCATGTAGCCCTTGGGCTCGTTCCCTGACCTGAGGCTCAGTTTCTTTATCTGTATAATGGGAATATCACTGCCTTATAGGGCTGTCATTTTTTATAGGAGTTAGACCCCATATAACTGATTTTTACTTTTTTAGGTTTTCTTTCTTCTTTTTTCTAACCATAAGAGCAATTAACAGAGTTAGAAGGGGGAGTAATAATAATACAGGAGAAATAATATATTGGTCGAGAGTTTAGGCTCTAGAGTTACAAACACCTGGTTTTATTTTTTTTTTAATATTTTATTTATTTATTTGACAGAGGGAGAGACACAGCGAGAGAGGGAACACAAGCAGGGGGAGTGGGAGGGAGAAGCAGGCTTCCCACGGAGTAGGGAGCCCAATGTGGGGCCCGATCCCAGGACCCATGACCTCAGCCGAAGGCAGACGCTTAACGGCTGAGCCACCCAGGCACCCTCAAACACCTGGTTTTAAAACCTGGCTCTGATACTTACTATATCGATGGGATGCTGGGCACATTACTTCATCTCAGTGTTCTAACCTATATAATATACATACATAAAACACATTGGGAACCATGGACATAGTAAATATTCAATAGAAAGTCATTTCAAGAAATATATTTTACTCTTAGAAAGTTTGTATGCCAAACAAGTAATCGATCATAGTATGAAATCAATATGCTATTAAAAAAATAGGTACTGAAGAATTGATTATAAAGCATTTTGCCAAATGATTTGCAATGATGGTAGCACAGGTCCAGTCCCTTAACTAAAATCCTTGGGCCACATTTCAGAATTCAGAATTACTCAGATTTTAGGAAGGTAATATACAGCACAGTCTGCATATTTCATACGTCTAGTGAGGACTGAGGCAGCACCCCATAATTAAACATATTAATATTCTGTAGTGAAATGTATGAATATTCAATTTAAGTATAGCTTTAAAAAGATTATAAGTCACCTCAGCTCAGTTGAGGTCAGAGTTTACAGCCAAATGACTTGAAAGAAAGCTTTCAGTTTTCTGAGATTTAGAATTTCAGAATGATAAATAGGGAATCATGGATCTGTATCTGCATACCTAAGAGAGCTGGGCATACAGAGAATTCTTTATGTACCTGTTAACTGGGTGATTGCCTGATATGAGAAAATTTTCATGAAAACATTCTTGTTTTCATGAAAGAGTCAAATTTGCACATCACCCACATAAAGTTCAGTGAGTCAGCTATGAACTCATATGCTTTTCTAGACAAAAAAAGATCTGGTAGGACTAGGAAATGGGGCTACTGGTTGCCCAGCAGGTTGCCTCATTAGGAGATCTGTAATAGTTTCTATGTCTGGAATGGGTTCTTGTTAGGATATTCAGTAGTTTTGCTTCAGTTCTTCCCAGATTCTCAAAATACAAAGGAATATAGAAGTAAAAAGGATTTCATAAAAAAAAAAGAAGAAGAAGAAGAAAGGCAGAGAGAAGGAGGAAGAAAAAGAAAAAAGGTGTAATCTACCCAGATTTATTGGGACATTTGCAATTCAGAATTTACTCCCATGATAATGAGTATTTCATAAAAGTTTTGTCTTAATTGTTACATACAATTCTCCTTAATGCTATGAATATAGTTCAAAACTGTGTAAACTTTATCCATTTCAAGAAACACATGTTCAAATAATTTTTCAAATGTCACTGGTATGAAGAGTCTTCAGAAAATGTTTGTTTTAAACAAAAGATCAATTAATAAACATACTTTTGTTTGTTGCTCTGTTTTTCTGTATTTCCCCTAATTATTTAACTCTCCATGTGTTTAATTAAGATGAGAAATGAGTAGAATGCTTTGATTGTCTGGGTGAAAGGTTTCATAATTATGCTGACCATTATTATTAATAATTACAACAGTAATTCAGTATAACTTAATTTAGCATGTATTAAAATCAATGAGAAAACCACATACTGATCCTGCAAAAATGTTATTTATAATCAATTGTAATTTCCTTGTCAGCAAATTTACTTTTATATTTGGCATACATACATTGAAAGCTATGGATATTTGAAGCTCAGAAGCCCAAAATTAAGATGATAGAGTCCGATAGGCATTTTCAAAAGTGAAAATCATTTCTATTCATAAATGGATAATATCTCATCACTATCTAAAATCCCATATCCTAATTTGGCCAAAGTTACTTTAAGAAAGATAATCAATGAAGAAAGATAAATATTGGGGGAAATGTTCTTTTTCAAATATTAAAGAGTTTTCCAGATGCTGCATAGTACTCTTGTCGATCCATCTATATGGGGTTTTTATTATCACCTTCCAGGGTAAATCAGAGGCAAGGAAAACCAGTAAATTTGAACTTGACTATTCTCTGTCTAATTGATATCTTAAAAATCCATCAGATGGATTCAAGTGTTTTAAAAACAACAACAGAGCTGCTTTGTTTTCAAAGCCTCATGCTTTACCCACTACATCCCATAAGAGTGATTACTAGGAATCATGTTCCATACCTTTAAATAGGTTTCTCCAGAGCAAAGTTTCAAACTTAGTGAGAGAAGAGTATGCTACTACCACTACTCTAACTGACCAGGCTGGGAAGCACTTCTTTACTGTGCTTAAAGCTGAGAAACAAAACTTATCTTTTCCCAAACCAAAATAAATCACTCAAAGTCCAGTTTGATGCTAACTACAAAAGATTTTACAAAAGAAGTCAAGGGCCTCTTTGGGTTTGCTGAAGGAAAGGAAGCAACATCTAGTTCTTGTGAGTGCCAATTGCAAATGATTAATGAATCGACAGAAACTAACAGGAAAGAGAGTAAATCAACACAGAAACAAATAGTCCAGATGTCAAAAGACAGAGCAAATAGGCCATTAGTTGTGATGTTTATGGAGGATTTTCCCAGGGAAGGTTACAAAGTACCGTGATGGCAAATAGAAGAGGTACGGAAACTCTTCCATTCACCTACAGGGAGGATCTTTGTTCCTGCTGGATGCAGGTAAAAGCATCATCCTTATGTGCTTGCTGATCTCTTTAGAGGAAGTGAGGTGGTGTCTGGAGAATGCCTTATCTCTACTCTAGTTTATGGGAGCAGATGAACAGATATTAGACAGCACAAAAAAATATTCAGAGAAAGTTGAGGGGAGAGGGGCCAGGAGGAATTCTAGAAGCTGAAACAGAATGAACAGAATATAAACAACCTTAAAGTAAAGGGAAGAACATGAGAAGAAAATCTGCATCTCTGTTTACCAAAGATTCAAAGTTTTACAGGAATGTTAATAAGAAAGTCACAGGACCATATCCTCTATTGAACATAAAGAGGGACTTCTTAGGCCCCGGCAGGCAAGAATCTCTATTTTACACATATAGGTGAAACCCTTTTGAGGAAAAGAAAGACTGTATTCATACCAGTCATTACGAACCACCATTATTGGTCTGGCTAACCATTATTACCAGGAACCAGTGTTTTTCTGCAGAGACAGAGCAAAAAGACTGCAAACACTTACCTAACATACAACCTGTGTGTTCCTCTATCTCAGGAGAGTGAAAAACACCTCCAAAAGAAATTTGGATTGGCACCTTAATGCAAGAGTATTTAATGTAGGGTCCACAAACACTATTAGGAAAGCCAAAAATCCAACCCCACTCCCTGCCACACACATAGTGTACTTTGTTAATCTGTGTGCATTGTTCTGAGAATCTTATAGCTTCCATCAAATTCTCAAATGATCCTTAAAGGGTTAGTAACCACCAGTGTAATACCCTCCTGATAAGGCCAGAGGAGATAGAACATACTGAAAGGAAGAAAAAGCAGTGACCATCCATTTAGCCAAACCCAAGAGGAGGGCTTATTTCCGGGAATTCGTGTGTGTGTGTGTGTGTGTGTGTGTGTGTGTGTGTGTGAGTGTGTGTGTATTGGAGGAAAGAAAAATTGAGGCAGAGTCAAAAACATCCTTGTATTATATTGTTAGTATTAATAACCACATAATTCTTATCAGTTTTATATCAGAGTAAAGAATTTTAGCAAGTAAAAGGAAGAATATCAAAGAGAACAGAACAGGGAGAACATGTTAAGTAGGGTACTTGCTGACTCATCAAATGTCTTTAAACAGAAATTTGAAGGAGAGAGAGAAAGCTGTTTTACAAGTCTACAAGCAGATACCAGGGGAGGCATCAAAAGAGAAATTGCAAGACCAAACTGGGAACACAGAGTTGTGCAAATGTCCTCCAAATGTCATTGTTTTACATAAATTGAATAGTTACTAAAGAGTTCATATTTTGCTTTTTCATTCAAGTGATGAACTATAAGCTAAGTTACTAAAAATCAAAGTTTTTCTCATGAAATGTTCATGTGAGATTCTTCTATATGATAAGTGGACAATAACCTTGCATTGAAAAACTTGCTGGGACTTAAACCAGTTAACAAAAAATAGTATAATATTCACACGAGAGAGAAAGTAGATTTAATAAAATTCTATCTTGTTTTTATCTTTTAAAAAATGCAAAATGAATTTCAACATGGAAAGAGTAGGAATACACATTATCAGAGATAACTAAAAGCAAATATGATATGGATGAGAAGATAGTTTCCTTCTGGAAAAATAAAATCTAGGAGACAGAACTTGTAGATGAGGTTAATCACTTTTTGAATCTTCAAATTACAGAAATATTCAGAAGAGTATTATAATACTGAACACTATCAAAAATCTTGATTTTCAGAAAGAAAAGTTTGTTGAATTCTGTACATCCCGACTGTTTACACAGGCATTGTTCCCTGGCCAAAGTTCAGGACAAGTTATTAGACAAATGGGTTTTGAGTACATAGAAAGTAAAGTGGAGTTACTAATGACCATCATGAGTTCACAGGAAATGACGTGGATGTGAACCATCTTCCTTGAGACAGAGCTTTTGCTAGTGCCCACCTGGAGACTTCAAATATTCAAGCAGACTTTGAAGTTTTCTGATCCATATTTCTTATCAATGAATGGGAGTGAATGCCTAAAAATTTCAGAAGAAAAATGTCTGACTGCATTGGAAGGAATGAGGGCAGTTATGATAGTTAAAAGATTGAAAAGCACAGATAACCTGTGGGAAACTAAACATAAACCAGGCAAGCTCAGCATGACCCCTGCAGGATAGGTAGCTGTCAAAATAAGCAAACAGGATCTAAATGCAGTTTAGGTAACATAAATAATGTAATAAGCTAGAGAACAATAGATACTCAAGAAATAGATATGATTAGTGAAAAAGAACGCATTGGTCATGACAATGCAATCTTTCTCACACTGTGCCTTGCGGGGCTAACCTAGGAGGACAGATGTAATGGTCCACCAAGTTCCTTGGTTCTGTGAGCTATGTAACCCCTAGATCTGGACTCTGAAACAGAGATTGCAAATTCAGCAACCCAGGGTGAGACAGCAAGAATGATGGGGATGCTGGCAAAGTAGGGGGCACATGCCTCTCATGGGGCAGATTCATTCTGCTCCAGCCCATTGTTGTCAGCAACAAAATAGGGCCAGGTGGTCAAATCTTCCAATTGCTCAACAGAAGCCAGAAATCTACATTTTTTTATATGCAATCTACTGATTTCTTAAAATATTGTCAATTAATTTGATATTTTAAAAATAATTGTGTAAATGATAGAAAAAACATGAATGGGTAAAATATACGTTAACAAGTTGCTCTAGATATTCTTTGTTATGAGAGATGTAAAGAGCTCTAGGCATAACCTCCACTAAGCCTTCATGTTAGTGCTAGTTTTTTTTTAAGATTTTATTTATTTGAGAGAGAGAGCACAAGCAGGGGGAGCAGCAGCAGGAGAGGGAGAAGCAAACTCCCCACTGAGCAGGGAGCCTGATGGGGGGCTCAATCCTAGGACCCTGGGATCATGACCTGAGCCAAAGGCAGACGCTTAACCAACTGAGGCACCCAAGTGCCCCTACTTTTTTTTAAGTTTTTATTTAAATTCCAGTTAGTTAACACACAGTGCAATAACGTTAGTGCTACTTTGAACTTATTCTTGAGTTTCACCATCTCTCTCTTTTCTTGAGACAAACATCTGGTGTGTCCTCACTCTACCAACAAGATTCCTACCCTGGTTCTCAGATCCTGTGGAGCTGGTCTATCTCTTGCTCTTCACTCTGCCTAGAGTCCTTCCTGAGACTGTGGAACTTTGTTGAACCTAGATTTCTAGAGATGTTCTCTATCATAGGGCCTTCTCTATGGCCCACAGATGGATATTCCTCTCACTTCTGGGCTGGCATCGTTGCATATTGGTACCAAACAATTGTCTACCCACTTAGTTATTCTGATACTTGGAACACAGATTAGGGTCACTTGGTAATGTTGGTCAAGTTGTACAAGGTGCACCATTCATGTCACGGTCTCCCTCTATTTGTAATTTATTTTGACAGTTTTCTGGCAGAAGGGAGTAAAATGTCATGGGGTGGGGACGTCTCTTTCTAATTCACACAAAGGCATCAAGTGGGATTGATGTGGACTTCCCTACTGTTGCAAACCCTATTCCCCCATAGATTTTATTGTAAAGTGTGTTAAAGTTGTATTGGCTATAATTAATAGAAATGAATTCAAACTGGATTTAGCAATATTAAAAAAAGTACATAATATGTCAGTAAACCCCAGAAGGAATGCAGAACATGATAAAACAATCTAAGTATACTATAAGTACATGAAACCACCTCACTGAAATGACTGGGGGAAAAGGTATTGACCCAAATAACTTTGGAAATGAGCAGTCTATAAGACTAAAGGCAAAATAAACTGTACATAAGGACTGTACTCTAGTTTATAAAATTATTTCCCATTGGGGATACAGGTTAACCATTCTGATATTAAAATGCATGTGTACTGAAATTGAACAATTAAATAAATGGATGGCAGATGGGACAGCCAGATTTTTAACTATTAGAATACAACATTACAGGTAATCAAAGGAAAGAAGATAGAATGATCCCTGTGGTAATGCATTTAGAGGTGAACACATCAGTATAAATTCATATTCTGCTTAATACAGATATAGATGGTTTCATATAGAAATATTTGTAGAAATGTACATGTTCACAGGCTAGAATATACATATGCTTCCTTGCTCTGACAGCCGAGAGGGCCTAGAAGCAGTGATATCCCATCAGATATGTGCACGTCGAGTACCCAGATCTTGGTTTCTAATACTATTACCCCCAAAAAAGGAACTAGGGTTCCTTCAAGAAATGGCTGATTCTAGGACTGGGGCAGGAAATGTGCAACATGAACCTGAAACATCTTGTAGTACCAGAAAGCACAGAAACAGTTAAACAAATAAATACATAAACAAACAAACAAAAAATACTATAATAGGGTTTTGTCAGAAGGACAGAGAAGCCAACTGAAAGAGCTCCTACTGACCATATCTGGAACAATTTGAGCAACTAAATAAATTACACTGGATTACAAACTACATATAAAATAAATATCCATGGGGCCACATTATATGAATAATTGATAAATAGATAAATGAGAGAGAACAGAAAAATACCCCATGCAGAAGAATCCCAAATCATTTATGTACATACTCAGTCCTAAAAGAGGTAGAATGTTCTATCCTTTAAGTGTGGGCTACGCATAGGGACTTCTTTCTAAAGATGGTGGTATAGAAAGGAGGGGAGAAAAGAGTACCTTATAATTGAGACAGCTAACAAACATTACCTCGGTCAGGTGATTAAGGTCAATATTAGTAATATGCACCCTTGATACAATGCGATAAAATGGCACCTTATTGATGGTATGTACCGTTGATATGAGGTGATAAAATGGCATTTTACCTCTCTAGTCTTGCTGCAAAAAATGCATAAGATCAGTTTAAGGATGACGAAAATAGTAGGACAGCAGAAGTGTGAGACATTCTAAGAAATACTTGATTAGTACTCCCCAAAACAGTCAAGGTCATTAAAAACAAAGAAAGTCTGAGAAAAAGCCAGGAGAAGCCTAAGAGACATGACAATCAAATGTAATATGATATCCTAGAGGAGATCCTAGAACAGAAAAAGCACCTTAGGCAAAAACTAAGGAAATCTGAATAAACTGTTGACTTTAGTTAATAACAATCTATCTGTATTGCTTCATTATTTGTAATAAATGTATCATTATTAATAACTGGACAAAATGGGTATGAGGTATGCAATAACTCTCTGTACTTTGTATTTTTTGGGGTGTATCTAAAACTATTCCAAACTAAATTTTTTATTTAAAAAACAAACACATGATTCTAAGGATACAGGAATAGATTACTAAAGGCAAGAAGACATTTGAACAGTCAGACCTCAAAAAAAGCATGAAGTAGAGCTCAGTGGACTTCAGTACAGGAGTTTCTGACTTCCTCTGGTTTACTGCCAGTAACATAATTCAGCCACCAGCCTCGGCCTTTCTCTTGTCAGAATTCCTACTTCCCAGAAGAGGAAATCTGATCAATTTGTGTAGATCAGATAACCAACCTGGACTTACGTGGCTATAGCTCAGACAGTAGTGCTTTAGTGACATGCCTTCATTCCATATATTGTAAACAGATCATAGAAATAGGGAATGTGTGGTTCAGTTATCCAAGAATCCATTCTTTAAGGAGGCTTGAAAGGAGGCTATACAAACAGAACTGGACTGAGCTATACCAACACCCAGATGGAAGGATAGATGAAAGCAATTAGCATCTAAATTCTGCTTTACCATTTTGGGTTGGTATATCATTTAAGGTTCAAGTTAAGTGATATAACAATAAAAGTTAAAAAAAAAATCTACCTACTCAACAAAATGGAAGTTTATTTTTCTCACACATAACAATCCAAATGTGATTAGTCCAAATCTGGTGAGGTGTTCCTGCCACTCTCAACACTTGGCTTTGAACTCGAGACCCAAGGCAGTTTTATTTTTTTGCCACCATTTCCTAGCTGGTGTGGAAGGCTTAAAAAGAATAGAGAGCAAGAAGCTAGAAGCAGGAGGGAGGAAGAAGAAGAGGAGAGGAGAAAGAGAGATTGCACATATCACTTCCATTCATTCTGTACCTCACCCCCACTCTCCACCAAAACATTCATTCTACCTATTACAGGCCATGCCTAACTGCCAAAGGAGGCTAGGCAGTACAGTCTTTAGCTATATGGCCATATGCCAGCTAAAACTTACAGAATTCTGTTATAGAAAGAATTAATACTGGGGATCATTAGTTAGCTTTTCCACGGCCAATAATCAAACTTTTACTCCCATGTATAATGTTTTCCATATCGTTTAATTCACCTTACTAATATTTTATGAATCTCCACCTTTGTTTAAAAGATATCCAGTGAAAACTTCCATTTTATTCCAGTATTTTTATAGCCTTTGTGATTAGACTATTGCTATATAGTTTGAGTTGGGATGATTTAATCTACATTATTGTAATCTGTGGCTACAGGTTACAGGTAAATGCCACAGGTGTTGGGGCTGCTCCCCAAAGGTGACACTTAAGAAACTTCTGGGAGCATGAGTCAATTCATTGCCTTGTTACTTGGGCCAGTTTGAGTTGGGCTTTCTGTTACTGGTTAGATAATTCATATTGATTAAGAATTTTTACATCTATCCTATCAATTGCTTCTGGACATTAAGGACAGTTTGCCTATGAGCAGCATCTTGTCAGGGATACCTAAATCAACAGAGGACTGTCAAATCCTGGTTGGCTGGTGTGCCTTAGAATTTTAAGGGCTCATGAGGAAGTATAAGACATCTGGAAAACACCCCCATGAGAAATAACTCTGAAATGAAGACAAAGTTTGCATTTGTTGACTTGCTCTTTTGACTTTTCTTATCTTCTATGCCAGGGACCTCACTGCTTATGCTGGAATGGGTGCTGTGATGATGATCAGAAAGTTAAACCATGAAAAGAGATTTGTTCTAAATAAACTCGTGCAAGTTTATTCCTTTGAATTATGCTTTGAAATGCTATCACATACTCTGTTGATACCAACATGGACCCTAAAGTCAGTAGATCCTCCTAAGATTTCCAAGAGAGCCATGTCTACAGTCTGTGACATAGAGTGGGGGCAGGGGAGATGAATAGACTTTCAAGTCAATGTGTCAGTCAAAGGTTAAAACCAAATAAAAAACAAAGAAACAACAAAAATATACAGAAGGTCAGAAGGAAAGGGGTGGAGAGGAAAAGGAAAAGCCAAGCCAAAGTGCCTGGCTGGACCAGACTAAACCGTGTTTTAATTCAGGTGAGGCGAGAGTGTGGTCAATTCCTAGTAACATTTAATTCTTACGCTCTTTCATGGGACTGGACTGCAAGTTTCTATAAGGATGAAGACCACAATTTTACATTTCTTTTAAAACTGACCTGACTGCACTGCTGAGCTTCCACATTCCTCACACAAAAATTACTTGTTGATGAATGTATTTTAGTTCAGAAAATCCAAAATTGAACATTTCTTCTATCATAAAGACTACCTGATGACTTATTTTACTTTCCCCCCCTACTTTCAATAATTTGTGGGCTATAGTTGAGATGCATCCAATAGAAAGCCAGTACTTGTAATTGCAAAATCCACCTGAATAAGAAAAATTAAAAACAAAAGCACTCATTAAATTTAATTAGGTTAGACAGAGTAGACTGATCATCCCGCTTCATTTACTGAATTATTTGAGCTTGAGGAAATGGTAACTCATTAAGCATTTCACATCGTACTTCAGTAATAGCTAACAGATACTATTCCCTCCATATCATGATTATAACAGAAAAAAAAAAAGATAAAATAAAAAGAACTGAGAAAGAACTGAAACTTGAAACAAAATTTCATGGAGATTAAGATGTGGCTTTTTCCCCCCTCAGATCAGATTTATAAATTCATCACAGAGGTTCTTTTCCAGAGTTTGGTAGAAAGGTCAGACATAGTTACATAGTCCAGTAGTTTCCATCACTTGTGTGTGTGTGTGTGTGTGTGTGGTGTGTGTGTGTATGTGTGTGTACATTGTTTGGGTGCAAGTAACAAAGCACAACTCTGGCTACATTAAGAAAAATGTGGAAACAAAAGTATAGTGGAAGGCTCCTAAAATCAAATGAAAAGCTAAGAAAATCTCTAGCTGAGAAATTGGCAGGAACCAGAGGTGTTCTGTAGCCCACAGCGCAGGCAGTTCTCCATGGTCTCTTCACAAAAGAATGAGCTCCACCTATGTTCTGTCTTTATGTCACTCAAATCAACATTCAAATCCCAGAGAGGAAAGTCCTGTGGACCTAGCTTAGGTTAATGGATTGGAGAAGTAAAGGAGAGGAAGCTAGAATGACACCAACATTTTTGCCCCCCCCCAACACACACCTCCAAATTTGGGATCCTATTACTAAAACAATAAATGTCAGGTCATTCTAAAATGACAGACATCCACTGCAACCACTAAAGTCTGAATCAGTCCCTATCCCCCAAACGGTGGTTGGCCCAGCAATGAGCATAGAATCCAAGTTGGATCAACCAGGGTCCTTCACAGAGACTTTATGTACATAAGCCTGCTTCCTTTGGGGCTGTTAGTCTGAATGATGCAAGTATAGAAGAGTCACAGCCTCTTAACTTCTCCTACCACATGGAAAGACTTTCTGTGGTAAGGAGGACAGACCACAGAGGGAAACAAAAAGACAGGAAGAAAAGGGGAGTAGAAGAAACTGAAAAATATCTTACCTCGTGTGAGTTTCTGACACTGATGTGACCATAGACTTGCCAGCTATTTATAGCTCCCATTTGTGGTAGGAGGAGGGGGGTGTTAGGATTGAAGTACTTTGAGTTGAGACTGCCACTTATTTCCATCAGAAATCTAACTAATAAACCACTTTATAAAATAGCTAGTCCCAAACACTAATCATTTCAGGCATACTCTCTACTTACAACCCTCCCAGTTTTTGTAGATGCTTTTACTAAGTGATAAAAGAAAAAGGAAAAAAAAAAAGTCTATCATGTGAAACCTCCAACTTTTTGGACCATTCTAATACTAACATGTGCTCAAACCAATTCTATCCACTATTATCATTCTCCTCTTTGGTACAACCTCAAGGGGAAAATTGCCAACCTCCTTTCTCAAACTAAAGTTCAACCTCTTCGTTCATTCATTTCTTCAATAAACGTGCATTGCACATTTGTTACTACTCACGGGACAATGACTTTGGCTCTGGAGATAGAAGGAGGATTAAGACCAGTTCCTACTCTCAAGAACCCACAGCCTAGTAAAGCACACATACGTAGAAATGGGCAATTGATTGTTATTTGTGTTAAATGAGGTGATAAAGACATGCAAAGGGCATGTGGGGGAACAAAGACAGTTCTCTAACCAAACATGCAACGGAAGGAAAAAGTAGTATCTAGGAAGACCTGATAGAAGAGAGATATGTTAAAGGTAGTAGGTAAAAATAGGCATAAAGAATATTCCCAACACAGAAACCCAGTCTAGAGGGCATAGAGAAAGCAGCAGTATGGCGTATGCAGTGATCCACTGTCCCAAGTGAGTGACAAAGCAAAATTGAATCAGAGGGCCAAGAAATGAGATCCTTTATAGCCATTGTAATGAATATAACTGAGGGCCTACCATGTGAAGGGGCATGACTGAGGATTTGAACAAAAACATGACTTGATAAAATTTATCAAGTCTGAATAAGTCCCTAGCCCCCAAATGGTCACTGGCTTAGCAATAAGCATAAAATCCAAGTTGGATGAACCAGGGTCCTTCACAGAGACTTTATGTACTTAAGCCTGCTTCCTTTGGAGTTGTTAGTCTGAATGCTCTGGGTTAGTCACTCTGGATGCTCTGTGAAGAAAGGCTAGAGAGGGGTAAGGGCTAAAGCAGATAAATCAGTCAGGAGGATATTTCTGGAATCCACCGGAGAAACAATGCTGCTTGGACAAGGGCGAATGTGGCAAGAAACATTCTGAAGAAAGAGCTAAACAGTTTGGTTAATGGATTGGAGAAGTAAAGGAGAGGAGGCTAGAATGACACCAACATTTCTGGCCTGAGCAACGGGGGAAATGGAGATAGAACTTATTGGGCTGGAAAAGACAGGAAGGGAAACAGTTTCTAGAAAAAAAACAAAGACGTTATTCATGACCACCATATGATAAAGATGAAAATTAGACATTCAAATAGAGATACCATGTAGGCAGTTGGACATCAAAGTCTGGATTAAGAGGAGTGGTGAGAATTGAAGATACAAATTTAGAATGCATTAGCATACATACATCATTTCAAGGTGTTTAGCTATGTGAGATCACACATGGAATGAGTATAAATAAAAGAAGTCTCAGGACACAGGTGCTTCAACATTCAGAGGTTGGAAAGGAGGATCTAGCAAAGGAAATAGAGAAGGAAGAGCTGCCAATGAGATCCAAGGAGTATCAGAAAGAAATAGGTGAGAATAAGTTTCGAGGAAGAAGGAGTAATCAAAGGCTATTAAACACTTGATTTTCAAATTTAGGGTTGAAAACCGTTTTCAGCAATTCCATTCTATCGTTATTCTGTGTCCCACTGGCCTTAACCCTTATTCTGTCTCCAGAGTCACTCCGTCTTCTGACAACTGGTTCCCTCCTAGCAACCAGGAAAGTCACCCTTTTCAGTTTTAGCGTCTCTTCCTAAAGACAGGGTAACTAAATCACGTTTAATATATATCAGGGGGGCGGGTGCCTGGGTGGCTCAGATGGTTAAGCGTCTGCCTTTGGCTCAGGTCATGATCCCAGGGTCCTGGGATCAAGTCCCGCGTCGGACTCCCCGCTCAGCGGGGAGCCTGCTTCTCCCTCTGCCTTTCTCTCTCTCTCTCTCTCTCTCTCTCTCTCTGACTCTCATGGATAAATAAATAAAACTTTTTTTTTTAAAAATATATATATATCAGGGGGTAATGGTTTAATAGTGCAAGAGATAGCAGAAGCAAAGAAAAACAGTCTTAAAAAGCAATTACCTTGGACATAAAATTATAAGCTGTTTAAATCAGGTGAAAAATTTTGCAATCGTTTACGCTTTTCTAATAGTCTTGCCTCTAGAGCTCACTGTGGCAGCATTACGCGTAGCTCAGGGATTCCCCCAATTTAGGAGCTTAGTTCTTCCCGTTTTGAAAGTAATTCTGATTGATGGTATTAATATTATAATGTTGCATCAGAAAAGCTATCAAATATTTATTTTTAAGTATTTGTAATCCCAATTTTCATTACGTGGAATGACAATAAAGATTGCCTAGGACAATACTGGCAATTTTACAAATAAATTCCAAGATTGATCTAAAGTTGTGCTGGTTTAACTTTGAAAGCAGAGAGCGGGTCATCATGTCAGTCAAAGTGGTTCTTAAAGTGTGGTCCCTGGAGCAGAAGCAGTGGCCTCACCTGGGAACCTGTTAGAAATGCAAATTCACAGGCCCCACACCAAATCCACTGAGCCCTACACTCTGGGTAGAGGCCAGCAACCACTGTTCTTCACAAGCTCCCTCGTTGATTACAATGTACAGAAGAGTCTGAGACGCACGGAGTGAAAGATAGGAAAGGGGGAGGGCAAGGGACCCAGAGGAGGACTAGAAGGGGTGAGAGGAAGAGAGAAAGGAGAGAAGAGAAGGGAACAAGACAGGGAAAGCAAGAAAAAAGGTAAGAAAGAGGGAACACTAAAGAAAACCATAGTTATCCTAAGATAGTAATAAGCAACTAAGTGTCTACCAATTAGAAGGGCATGAAAATTACCTCAGAGTACTGCTGTAAGAACTGAGAAAATTAAAGTAAAACACTTTTCCAGGTGCCCTGGCACCTAGTATTGGCAACATCTGTCTAAAATGACTGGCCACAAAACAGCTCAATGTGAAGTTTGCTCAACGCGGCCACGTTCTTAACCTTCACTGTCCACTGTTATTAATAACTGTTTTCATTTTTTGTCTCCAAGGCAAGTACTTCCTAGAAGTCCTAATCCCCATCTAATCCAACCCTTGGCTTATTTTAACTCTGCTTTCATTCTAGACACTTCATGACTTCCCTGAAATCCCTTTCACTGCCTATATTGGAACCCATCCACCTGACTTCCAACTACCAGAAAAAGTTGCCAAGGCCCGTTGAGGACGGGTGAGGCTCAAGACTGCCACGGTGGAAGGTTTGCCAGTGAGACACGATCTTGGCAAAGAATGGTAGAGGAGACTGATGTTTGTTCGAGCTGAGACAGCAACACCTTCGGTTTCAAAGAGAGAGCCAGAGAGAAGAGCAGCCAAAGAGTTTTTTAGTATCGTTTGACTTCCTTATGGAGACTTGAAGATTTCCTGGAGTTTTATTACCAACAGAAAACACCTGAGAGGCCAACTAATTCCAAAGATTCAGCTCTTCTTCGTTGTTTAATAAAAACCATAAAATCCAGCTGGCTAGGAAATTTAAAGATAAAGAAACAACTAATTAAACTTAATTGGGTCAGTCTAGGCAGGCTGATTACCCTGCTTGGCCTCAGGAGAATCTGATCTTGGATTCACTGAGCACAGCTTGGCAAAAGAAAGCCTAAAGCCGAGACAGGTGCTATATTTTTGTCTGACTGGAGATGTAATTTTTAGTGAGGAACACAAAAAAGAGGTTAAAAAAGGAAACAGTATACTGGGGCATGGCATAATCAACCACAGACAAGTCATTCCAGATCCATTCTATTTTCTCAGAGTAGAGCAGAGGGAATTATTATAATAATACGACAACGGGCTTATTTTATAGGAGGCCCTGGATTTCCTTCACCTGAATTAACCAAATTTATTTTATCAGGTTTTCTTTGCAAGTTCTTTCTTGCTTGCAACCCAGAAGAGAAATCGGAAAGAGCTATGTGCCGTGAATTGAGTATATGGATGAAGGCCCAGTTTGTCTGAGGAACCCACATCACAGTCTGCCATGGAGAAGACTGTTGATTCCTAGAATCTGAGGACAATCTTATGCCACCAGCATACATCCGATGATCATTTATTCTGAAACCCTTTATTTTGAATGTAGTAATAGTTAATCTGGCAAATATTGGTTTCGATTACATCAAGATAAGAAATGGTTTTGCACGCAGAAATTATTTTTCCTCCTAGGAAACAACTTTAGAATTTCAGTCCTACATTTTACCTGATAAAAGAACTCAAAGAATTAATTGAATTTTCCTCAAGGATCTACAGATCTCGGGCTTCTCAAAGTGATCTGTGGAACATCTGCATTTAATCCATTGGAATCATGGGTTAATAATGCAACCTTTTAACCCCCCACCCTGGCTACTAAATCAGAATCATCTCTGGTAGTAGGTCCAGAGAAAATGTATGCCAAAAAAAAAAAAAAAAAAATCCCCCCGGGGTGGCTCTTAATAACTCTAAAATGTGAGAAATGTACTTTCAGTGTCTTGTTGAATGGCAAAATAGTTAAGAGTTTGAATGCCAGCTCCATCAAGCCAAATGATGGTGTAACTTACCTTAAGCAAGTCACATTACCTTTTCTTGTGTGCCTTGTTAACTAAAATGAGGATATTAAGAGTACCTGTCCCAAAATGTTGTTTCAAAGATTAACACACAGAAAGTGTTTAGTACAGTACCTGGCTCAATAAATCTTGGCTCCAGTTGTTATTAACAGTAACGTTACCTAGATAATAATAGTAAGTCATTAAAAAAAGTGGAGTCTCAATGAAATCCATGTGGTGACCCTGTTGTACTATTGCATTTTTGCAGTTTTTGCAACATGCTAACTGTTCTACATTAAAAGCTAATTTTTAAAGTTTTTTAAACTTCTGGGGCACCTGGTTGGCTCAGTCGGTAAAGCACATGACTCTTAATCTCAGGGTTGTGAATTCAAGCCCACACTGGGGGCGTCTGTGCAAAATTAAAAAAAAAAATTAAAGGTTTTGAAACTTTTTTGTCTTTTACCATCTTCCTAATATTGTTAATCTCTTGAAAGAAAGAATAAATAAGCAGACAAGGATATTTTCTATCACACAGGGATGAAACAAGACCTAACCTTTATGAAGTGTCTACCATGTGGCAGCAATATCCACATATGACTGTAGGAGGAATTAGGTGTAAGCTTATGACCCTTAATTACCCAACATAATGGCTGATAACCCAGAGGGGGGAAAAAAATCTGAGACATTAGCCACAACTGTCAAAAAAGGATTAAATTAGTTATATATATTGTGAAATATGTTTCTCATTACTCTGGGACATGTAGAGTAAATTTTTCATTAAGAAAAGAAGTAAAGGGGCACCTGGGTGGTGCAGTTGGTTGAGCGTCCAACTCTTGGTTTCAGCTCAGGTCCTGATCTCAGGGTCGTGAAACTGAACTCCACACTCAGCTGAGTTTGCTTGAAGTTCTCTCTCCCTCTGCTCCTCCTTCCCACGGTCTCTCTCTCAAATAAATAAATAAATCTTAAAAAAAAAAAAAGTAAAAACACAGGAAGCTAATGAGTTCCTTATCATGCAAAGGCCACATCCAAATTATCTGTGCTTCATCAACCATACTTTTTATGCTATTCCTACAGACTGATATGCATGATCTCATTTAATTTAGTTCTCAGGAAACTGTGCAAGGAAGATATTTCTTTTCACATGGAAAGAAAATAAGGTTAGTGAGATTAAGTACCTTGCCCATGGTGACACTGCACATTCAACAGGTGGCCGGCTGCTTCTGGTTCCAGACTCCTGCTCTTCATCCCGCCACCTGACTAAGAGATACAAAGGAGCCTGCTGAGTGCCCCGTACTGAACTAGCAGCTGAGGACACATGCCTTCATGGAGCTTTCAGTCTAGTAGAGAAGCTAGAAAATAAATACATCCTGATCAGCATTATAAGTGCTATGGCCCATAGGAAATATAAGAAGTTCTAAGAGCATGTCACGGGAACCTAATTTTACTCTGAGGATAAGGACAGGACTCCTCAAAGAAAAGGCATTCAATCTGAGATGAACAGTGAGTAGGATCAGTAAGGGAAAGGGAGAGTGCTTGTAGGGAAGGGGGCAGCAGGCATGAAAAATTTGAAGCAAGAATGAGTCAGATACTTTGAAGAAAAAATGATATCCAGGAAGGCTGCAGCACCTGAAGGGAGGGCTGGAGTCAAGGAAGAAATAATGGGAAGACTTACAGGTCATGTAAGGTTTGAGCAATTTGTCCAAAAGGATAAAAACAAATGACAGAAATGAAGCAGCTGAAAGCTATGAGCAGATTTTCTTACTGGAGAGGCTCTCCACATCAATGACTGGCACAGGCATATTAGAAGACTAGCTGGAGTTAGCAGTTTTCAGCCTCTACTCAACATGCTTTTGAGCAGTAGATCCAGAGCTCTCTTCAAGCTATCCTCCTGCCAATTCAACGAATGCACCACAAACACAATAAGTACTATAAATACTCTGCAATTTCTACTAAACTGTAGCTCCAAGCACCACCTCTTATCTTGATCTCAAGATGTACATCAGCTGTTCCCCTTGGCTTATTGTCTGCAGCTGTGTAATAACACCCAAAGCACCCATTAGAGTCAATTTTATTGGTAACTTCTGCTTACTTAGGACGACCATCATTAATCAGCTTCTGGAAATCAAAGCCAACCACAGCCTCCGTGCTGACACATACTCGCAGTCCAGTGAGGACTAGAACCACAAGGAAAGAGAAATAGCCTTTTTGTGTTGTGTTGGTAAGTCACTGGCTGCCTTAATAAAATTTTAGTTGGAGTCCCCACTGATTACAGAATGAAACTCATCATGTTAATCTTGAGTAATGCCGTAGCCTTGAATGTTCCTCACACCTTCTAAACTTTCCTTTTTAACATTTCATTAACTGGTTCACTGGCAATTAAAAATAGGTGTGAGAGTAAACAATGGAGCTGGTTTTATCCCTCTTTGGATTTGCTCCTGAACTATAAACAAGATTACAAAGTCTGCCCTTTTGTTCCCTGCCGATTCCTGTTCTTCTTTATCTTATGTATGCATCTGTCTCCTAAAATCTTCCCCTGGGCTAACCCAGTCCTGCTTCTGCACACCTTCCCTGGTCCAGAGTGCCTCCTCTGCTTTTTAAAGATTTAGTTTAGAACTCAAAGTTTCCAAGGATGTACCCTACTCCTTAGAGGCTGACGCCACAGAATATAAAGTGGAAATGGAAAATAAATAATGTATATTGTAATTTGATGTTGTGATTCCCATCAGAGCCTACAGAGCAAATACAGAAAGGTCAGGGCACTGCCCTGAGAGAAGGGATTCTGCATCAGGGAGGTTTGGAAGGAAGATGTTCAGCAGGCTTTTCTCCGTGAACTGATTGTTCAACTAGTAACCTACCACGGGACTATTCTAAAATTAAGTAAAAACCTTGTGTATTGGAATTCCTTTAAAATATTCCTAGTATGGAAAGATTTGGTGGACACACCCTAAAGTGACCCCGATGAGTCATACCCTTGTATAACTGCCTCCTCTTGAAGGTGGGTGGAACCTGCTAGTGCTTCTAAATGATGGATTATGGCAAAAGAGATAGGATGTAATGCCTTTGATTAAGTTACTTTATATAGCAAAGGTGATGCAATGTCACTCCCATGAATATGTTACATTATGTAAGACTCTGACTTAGAAGACTAGAGAGAGAAATTCTCCCACCTACGGTGAAGTAAGCAGCAATGTTGTGAGGGACTGATGGGGAAGCTCCCACAGAAAGGAACTGTGAGAGGCATGCAGACCCCAGCCAACAGTGAGCAAGAAAATGGTGCCCTCAGTGAGTAAGGGACAGGCAGGGCTAGGTAGGGATAGATAGGGGCCTATGTGATCAGGCTCACAGAAATCCCCCAAATGTGAGGTGTTAAGAAAACCAGAGATAAGGGAGCACACCAGACCACCCTGCCCTAGGTGTCCAAGTTGGGGGTTGGGGGAGATCTTATTTATGACAGATCTTATTTCTGTAGGGTCAACAGAAAATAACCAGACCCTAAAAAGAAGTAAGCCATTAAAGATGTTACCACTAGTCCTTAATCAATGGTGCTGCCAATAGAGAAGTTAAAAAGATTTAAGTTCCCTGGTTAGCTTTCAATAAAAGACCAACCCTAAAACCCCTCAGTGGCCACCCTGTCGGTACCCGTCTCACTCCTGAGAGCTTTTTTCTGTGTCCTTGGTTGATAAAATTTGATGGCTTTACTCACTCTCCTTTCTCCATGAGATTCATTCTTTGACTCTGTGAGACAAGAACCTCGCTCTCCGGCTTCATTTGTTCCATAGCTACAAGGAGGTGAACTCTGTCGACAACTGGAGGGAGCTCAGAAGCAGAACTTTCCTTAGTCAAGGCTCTGACGAAAATATAGTCTGGCTAATAACTTGTTGCAGATTGTTTTGAGACCCTGAGCAGAAACCCCAGCTCATATGTGTCTCTACTCCTCTCCCCCCAGAAGTTGTGAGATAATAGTGGATTTATTTTTGCCTTTTCCTTTAATACTTTTTAGTAACATTCCATTATCTTCTGTAATTGGGTTTCTGTTGCCAAAAGTATAACATAAAACTGATTTGGGGTCCTTTGTAGGTGACTTGCTCTTGTTCTTTTTGTATTTGTTAGAATTTTCTTTTTGACTTACCCGAATTGACGTATGTACAAGTTACCCATTCTTCGGGGCACCTGGGTGGCTCAGTCGTTAAGCGTCTGCCTTCGGCTCGGGTCATGATCCCAGGGTCCTGGGATCGAGCCCCACATCGGGCTCCCTGCTGAGCGGGAAGCCTGCTTCTCCCTCTCCCACTCCCCCTGCTTGTGTTCCCTCTCTCGCTGTGTCTCTCTCTGTCAAATAAATAAAATCTTTTAAAAAAAAAAACAAGTTGCATTCTTCCCAAGAGGATATGGATAGGGATACATCTGAAATAGCAACATGAGCAGCTCTGTTGACCCTACTGACGTAGGAAATGTTGGGGTTCGGAGCTGATGACGAAGGAAGAATCCTTGAGACATCTTTGGTGCAAAAAGTGGTTTTATTAAAGCAGAGACAGAGCCTCTGGACAGAAAGGGCTGCACTGGGGTTGTAAGGAATGGCTGATTATATACTCTGGAGCTGGGGGGAAGTAAAGACAAAGGGAGGCCTCCAAAAATATTCAGAGGATCCTGGAGCTCTAGCTATTATGAAGCTAAGGTTGTTTTTCCCTCTAGCAAAGCACTAACATTAAGACTGTTGGGAGTTTCCTGGAGGAATGTTATATCTGCCTGCCTCAAGTATTTGTCAATGGGCTGCAGGTTATAAGGAAATTTAATCTTATCTACATTTCCTTCTGCCTTTGTTTCCCACATCACTATCACCAGTGAAACAACCATAACTGGTGAAAGTTATTGAAAAAATAAATTAAGTCCCTGGATATTGTCCTATGGGCATATAGAAAATGGAGAAACATTTATTTAAGAAAATCTATGCAATCTGCATAAAAACAGAGAGTCTGTAGCATTTTGAACCTTTATTTGCCCTTTCCCCAGCTCACTGTGATCATAGCTCTACTCCAGGCAGGGGCAGCCAAGAACACAGGGATTTCTTCCCCAGCAACCTGTCAAGGGTTACACTCTCTCTTTTGGCAGAGCAAACCACTAGTACTCACCCTACAGCTCTATGTTGCAGAAGCTTTATTCCAGGCAAGAGTGGCTGAGCAATCTGGGGCTCCCTTTCTCCACCCAGCCCTCTCTCAAATGGTGGAGGCCCTATTCCAGGTACATCCAACCAAAAATACTGATTCCTGATTGCCTGTCTCTGCTCACCTACAGGTGGGATAGAGTTTCTATGCCTGAAGAGGCAAGCCAAGATCAGAAGTCAATGCCCCACTTGCAAAGGGATGTCACTTCTAAAGAAGTGAGTCACTTTCCTTACCCCAAGGTCTAGAGCAATGATACAGAGGTTTTGGCGGAGAGCAATTAAAAGAAGGCTGATAACTCCAACAAGCTAAACCACAGAGCAGGTAGAAGTAACAGAAAGGACCAGGGAAAGAGCTAAGAAGATTCCTTTTGGGGTCAGGACAAACCTCAAAGGCTAGCTTCAAAGACTACCCCTGCAGAGACCAAAATTTAATTGGATTAGACTGGAGCGATATAAGCCCCAGGACATTGTTGAAAACAATAGAACAATCAGCCAGCAATTAGAGGAAGCTGGCAGCTGGATATGATACCACTGGAAGCAAACAGTTTTAACAGAGAACAGAGAAAAAGACAAAGAGAGCCCTGCTAAAGTCACTGTCCTCCCCTGGTGACTATGTGTGGTGCCAAAGGTGCATCCTCTGAGGCAGGACACTGTGGGGGACACAGATTTCACAGAAATAATCCAGCCAAGCAACTAAAAATATGAACAAACATCAACAACTACAGCAAGCCCTGGAGGAGGCACACCAGTATCCAGAGTTGGAACCCATATAGAAAGCTGGTGGAAATGCCAAGTGGTGTAGCCACTTTGGAAAACAGGTGATTCCTCAAAAGTTTAAATATACAGCTACCATATGACCTAGCAATTCCACTGCTAGGTATATATCCCTCCCCCTACAAAAGAAAACATATCTCCACACAAAAATGTATAAACAAATGTTCATAGTGATGAGGGAGTAGAAGGCCAGCTAAGGACAAAGCACAGGCTGACACCCTGCAACCCCCGCCCCCCATTCCTGGGTGGGACATGTGTGACATTCTTCCAGCAAGCTCCCAACTATCTTGAGGTTAATGCTTTTTGAGGGTAAAACAACCTTAACTTGACAATGGCAAGGCCTTGGGTATCCTGTGAGTCTTCTTTAACATAGGAAAATCCTTTCGAAACCTCCCTTTGCTTTACCTCCCCCAACTCCCAAGTATATAATCAGCACCCCTCACCATCCCGGTGCAGCCGCTCTTTCTGTGCACAGGGCCTGTCCCCGGGCTTTAATAAAACCACGATTTTGCACCAAAGACGTCTCAAGAATTCTTTCTTGGTCGTCAGCTCTGGACTTCACCCCACCAAATCTCACCTATATTCAAAAACTACATCAATAACATTATTCATAATAACTAAAAAAGTGGAAACAACCCAAATTGTTAGACTAGGCACCTGTCCAGGCAGCACTCCATAGGAAGTAGGATCAGACCAGATAGGCCCAAGACGGCGGGTGCCATGACCCAAAACCCCTGACCAAATAAGAAAAAAAAAAGGTTGAAACTCTGCTTCCTTGCTCAAGTAATGAATATCCCACCCCCTAGTTAACAACTACCGATAAAAGGATAGAAACCTGAATCCCAGGGACTCAGCTTTCTCTTCGTCTTGAGCTCACCCACTCATGTCTTCAGAGCGCACTTTTGCTTTAATAAGCCTGCCCGCTTCACTTCTGTCACTCCTCTGCTGCTTTTTTTTTTCTTATGTGGGATATTCATATGATGAAATATTATTTGTCGACAAGAAAGGAATGAAAAACTGACACCTGCTATAAACATGAATGAACCTTGAAAACATTCTAGTGATATAAGCTAGCCACAAAAGACCACCTTTTGTCCCAAGATACAGAAAGTAGTGGTTGCCCAAAGTTGGGCTCATTGGGAAGAAATGGGAAGTGAAAACTAATAGTTGTGGGGTTTCTTTTTGAGGTCATTTAGATGTTCTAAAATTGATTGAGGTGATGGTTGCACTACTGTTGAACATACTAGACAACTGAGTTGTACACTTTAAATGAGTGAATTGTGTGCTAGGTAAATTATATTTCAATAGAACGTTTTGTTTTTTTAAACTGGAAATTTACCTTTCTCACTGGACTAATATTATATTTATAGTACAGATTTTATCTAAAGTTTTGTGTTTGTCCAAGAATTCTTAGAACATTCCTTTAGTTGTGTGGTGGAGGGAGGGGAGAATTTTTAGTTGGCCTCTGCGGATTTTTCTTTTCAATAATAAAGTATATGTTGCTATAAATGAACACAGAGCCAGGAATTGAGAGGTTTAATATTGCTTAGTAATACGGGGTTTGCTTCCAAAGATTCTGAGGCTTAGTAAATAGAATCCATATTGTCCCTCCTGTTCCCAAATCAATGGTTCAGTTCATTATTATGAGTGATTCTATTCAGGCACACAATGTACTTCTACACTGTGTTTTTAGTTTAGGAAAGCCAACCTTTAAAATTAGGCTTATTCACCACTCAAAAACACCATACCTGCAATTTTAGCTCACCACACCACATCTGTACTTTTAAAGAAGCAGAGGGTAGTCATTTATATTTCAGAGATGAGAAAATATCTTTTGTTACTGAAACATAACTCTTAATTAAAGCAAGTAAATATAAGTAATATTACCCAATAAAACATAATTCTTTTAGAGAAAGATTCCTTTCAGAAATAAAGACCTATGGTATATTTCTTAGTAACTACTTTGAAGGAAAAACAAAAAAACCTCTGTCATTTCCCTTTTAACACACATACTCGTCTCGGCGTGTAGTTAAAAATCTCTCCAGAAGTTTATTCCCAACCATCCTCAGCATTTGAGTGTCCCCAGATTCCCTTAACTTCACAGGCATGGACTATTAATCAGAGCGTCCACATTAATTAGGAAAAAAAAAATGGTTTACCTCTATAACCTACTTGTTTTTAGAACTTCTACATCCTTCTCCACATGTAGCAGAAGAAAGAAACCTCTAGTCCTGTCCTTACATCTACCACATGGTCATGGTCACCCTGAGAACCTGCTTTCACGGGGAGCAGGGTTGTCCTTTCTTTTTAACTTCCTCCCAGCAGTTATTTGACGCCTAAACTGGAGCCAGATCTAGCTTAATTGACATATATCTCTTTACATTTTGAAAAAATAACTTAAGGTGGCCCCCATCAAGAAAAAAAATTGTAGAAACTATTCTAAAGCACTGATATTCTCTAAATTATCATAATATTGTGAGAACAACTTAAACAAGACTTTTAAGTAGAAATAGTGCTTATCAAGTTTGGCAAAATGCTGAACCTTATAGGGCATGAGTAAGAAGCCTGCAGTTAGCCAACCACATCCAATTCAGGAACCTATTTCTCTTCTAGCTCCTGGCAGCGGCAGTAAATTGATGGCAAGAATGGATCATTAAATTCTGGTAATTAGTGGGATATTATTCCGTCTATCAAATTTGAAGTATAATTGATTAATCCCTTAACTTTGAGATACGTCACATCAATTTATTTTGCTTGTCTCAATAGCAATCTTGCCATGTTCTTAACACATTTATTCCAAAATTATAGATCAAGCAATCAATACATATTTACAAGTGCCATAAAGGTGTGAGTTTTTACAGTAGGCTTTATGGTGGCTACAAGGATAGATAAAATCTCTTTTGTCACCAAGGTACTTAGATAACTGGGAACCAAATACACAAAATTATTTTGTAAGCAAAATAGAGAGAGAGAGAATAAGATGCAATAAGTATGCCAAATGAGTAGTTCGAATCTCTTTGAAACAATGACCATCATTATACCGGTTTTCAGATTGTCATACACTGGGTTTACAACTCACAATGCTCACACTGGCTGTCCAAAGTCTTCATTATACTCGGTGGTAGAAATAAGAATATTCTTATTTTCCTCAAAGATGAAAACTACAAAACAGCCTAATTTCTTTTTATTTATTTATTTATTTATTTATTTATTTATTTATGTATGTATGTATTTACCTGAGAGAGAGAGCGTGCGCGCGTGCACGATGGGGGGGGCGGATAGGGCAGAGGGAGAGGGAGAAGAACAAGCAGATTGCCCACTGAGTGCCTGAGCTGGGAGCCCAGAGAAAAGGGGTGGGGGCCTCAACACAGGGCTCCACGTGGGCTTCAATCCCAGGACGCTGAGATCATGACCTAAGCCAAGTAGGTGATCAACCTACTGAGCTACCCAGGCACCCCGAAAACAGCCTAATTTCTAATGACAGAGGTAGTTTTTTTGACTTGCCAATATAAAACATTGGCCTTTAAATTATTCACGTAAATATTTCTTAAAGCATTCTGATAATGAAATTATTAGTTTCTGCATTAGGCTGTCATTTTTATTAGTGAATATTCTGACGACCAAGGTCTAGATACATCTTTTTATTTTGTTTTTGTTTTTGTTTTTGTTTTATTGTTATGTTAATCACCATACATTACATCATTAGTTCTTGATGTAGTGTTCCATGATTCATTGTTTCTGCATAACACCCAGTGCTCCACGCAGAATGTGCCCTCTTTAATACCTATCACCAGGCTAACCCATGCTCCCACCCCTCTCCCCTCTAGAACCCTCAGTTTGTTTCTCAGAGTCCATCGTCTCTCATGGTTCGTCTCCCCCTCTGACTTACTCCCCTTCATGCTTCCCCTCCTGCTATCTTCTTCTTTTTCTTTTTTCTTAACATATGTTGCATTATTTGTTTCAGAAGTACAGATCTGTGATTCAACGGTCTTGCACAATTCACAGCGCTCACCGTAGCACATACCCTCCCCAATGTCTATCACCCAGCCACCCCATCCCTCCCACCCCCATCACTCCAGCAACACTCAGTTTGTTTCCTGAGATTAAGAATTCCTCATATCAGTGAGGTCATATGATACATGTCTTTCTCTGATTGACTTACTTCACTCACCATAACACCCTCCAGTTCCATCCACGTCATTGCAAATGGCAAGATCTCATTCCATTTGATGGCTGCATAATATTCCATTGTGTATATATACCACCTCTTCTTTATCCATTCATGTGTCGATGGACATCTTGGCTCTTTCCACAGTTTGGCTATTGTGGACATTGCTGCTATAAACATTGGGGTGCACGTACCCCTTCGGATCCCTACATTTGTATCCTTGTGGTAAATACCCAGTAGTGCAATTGCTGGATCGTGTGGTAGCTCTATTTTCAACTGTTTGAGGAACGTCCATACTGTTTTCCAGAGTGGTTGCACCAGCTTGCATTCCCACCAACAGTGTAGGAAGGTTCCCCTTTCTCCGCATCCCCGCCAACGTCTGTTGTTTCCTGACTTGTTAATTTTAGCCAGTCTGACTGGTGTGAGGTGGTATCTCATTGAGGTTTTGATTTGGATTTCCCTGATGCCAAGCGATGTTGAGCACTTTTTCATGGGTCTGTTGGCCATTTGGATGTCTTCTTTGGAAAAATGTCTGTTCGTGTCTTCTGCCCATTTCTTGATTGGATTATTTGTTCTTCGGGTGTTGAGTTTGATAAGTTCTTTATAGATTTTGGATACTAGCCCTTTATCTGATATGTCATTTGCAAATATCTTCTCCCATTCTGTCGGTTGTCTTTTGGTTCTGTGGACTGTTTCTTTTGCTGTGCAAAAGCTTTTTATCTTGATGGAATCCCAATAGTTCATTTTTGCCCTTGCTTCCCTTGCCTTTGGCGATGTTTCTAGGAAGAAGTTGCTGCGGCTGAGGTCGAAGAGGTTGCTACCTGTGTTCTCTTTTAGGATTTTGATGGACTCCTGTCTCATGTTTAGGTCTTTCAACCATTTGGAGTCTATTTTTGTGTGTGGTGTAAGGAAACGGTCCAGTTTCATTCCTCTGCATGTGGCTGTCCAATTTTCCCAACACCATTTGTTGAAGAGACTGTCTTTTTTCCATTGGACATTTTTTCCTGCTTTGTCAAAGATGAGTTGACCATAGAGTTGAGGGCCCATTTCTGGACTCTCGATTCTGTTCCATTGATCTATGTGTCAGTTTTTGTGCCAGTACCATACTGTCTTGATGATGACAGCTTTGTAATAGAGCTGGAAGTCCGGAATTGTGATGCCGCCAGCCTTGCTTTGCTTTTTCAACATTCCTCTGGCTATTCGGGGTCTCTTCTGGTTCCATACAAATCTTAGGATTATTTGTTCCATTTCTTTGAAAAAAGTGGATGGTATTTTGATGGGGATTGCATTGAATGTGTAGATTGCTCTAGGTAGCATTGACATCTTCACAATGGTTGTTCTTCCAATCCATGAGCATGGAACGTTTTTCCATTTCTTTGTGTTTTCTTCAATTTCTTTCATGAGTATTTTATAGTTTTCTGAGTACAGATCCTTTGCCTCTTTGGTTAGATTTATTCCTAGGTATCTTATGGTTTTGGGTGCAATTGTAAATGGGATCGACTCCTTGATTTGTCTCTCTTCTGTCTTGTTGTTGGGTGTATAGGAATGCCACTGATTTCTGTGCATTGATTTTATATCTTGCTACTTGACTGAATTCCTGTATGAGTTCTAGCAGTTTTGGGGTGGAGTCTGTTGGGTTTTTGACATACAGTATCATATCATCTGCAAAGAGTGAGAATTTGACTTCCTCTTTGCCGATTTGGATGCCTTTGACTTCTTTTTGTTGTCTGATTGCTGTGGCTAGGACTTCTAATACTATGTTGAATAGCAGTGGTGAGAGTGGACATCCTTGCCGCGTTCCTGACCTTAGGGGAAAAGCTCTCAGCTTTTCCCCATTGAGAATGATATTCGCTGTAGGTTTTTCATAGATGGCTTTTATGATATTGAGGTATGTACCCTCTATCCCTAGACTCTGAAGAGTTTTGATCAAGAGAAGATGTTGTACTTTGTCAAATGCTTTTTCTGCATCTGTTGAGAGGATCATATGATTCTTGTTCTTTCTTTTGTTAATGTGTTGTATCACGTTGATTGATTTGTGGATGTTGAACCAGCCTTGCAGCCCAGGGATAAATCCCACTTGGTCATGGTGAATAATCCTTTTAATGTACTGTTGGATCCTATTGGCTAGTATTTTGGTGAGTATTTTTGCATCCATGTTCATCAAGGATATGGGTCTGTAATTCTCCTTTTTGATGGGGTCTTTGTCTGGTTTTGGGATCAAGGTAATGGTGCCCTCATAAAATGAGTTTGGAAGTTTTGCTTCCATTTCTATTTTTTGGAACAGTTTCAGGAGAATAGGTATTAATTCTTCTTTAAATGTCTGATAGAATTCCCCTGGGAAGCCATCTGGCCCTGGGCTTTTGTTTTTTGGGAGATTTTTGATGACTGCTTCAATTTCCTTAGTGGTTATAGGTCTGTTCAGGTTTTCTATTTCTTCCTGGTTCAATTTGGCAGTTGATACATCTCTAGGAATGCACCCATTTCTTCCAGATTATCTAATTTGCAGACATAGAGTTGCTCATAATATGTTCTTATAATTGTTTGTATTTCTTTGGTGTTGGTTGGGATCTCTCCTCTTTCATTCATGATTTTGTTGATTTGGGTCATTTCTCTTTTCTTTTTGATAAGTCTGGCCAGGGGTTTATCAATCTTGTTAATTCTTTCAAAGAACCAGCTCCTAGTTTCGTTGATCTGTTCTACTGTTCTTTCGGTTTCTATTTCATTGATTTCTGCTCTGATCGTTATTATTTCTGTTCTCCTGCTGGGTTTAGGCTTTATTTGCTGTTCTTTCTCCAGCTCCTTTAGGTGTAGGGTTAGGTTGTGTATTTGAGACCTTTCTTCTTTCTTGAGAAAGGCTTGTGTTGCTATATACTTTCCTCTCAGGACTGCCTTTGCTATATCCCAAAGATTTTGGACAGTTGTGTTTTCATTTTCATTTGTTTCCATGAATTTTTTTAATTCTTCTTTAATTTCCTGGTTGACCCTTTCATTCTTTAGTAGGATGCTCTTTAGCCTCCATGTATTTGAGTTCTTTCTGACTTTCCTCTTGTGATTGAGTTCTCGTTTCAAAGCATTGTGGTCTGAAAATATGCAGGAAATAATCCCAATCTTTTGGTACTGGTTGAGACCTGATTTGTGACCTAGGATGTGATCAATTCTGGAGAATGTTCCATGGGCACTAGAGAAGAATGTGTATTCCGTTGCTTTGGGATGGAATGTCTGAATATGTCTGTGAAGTCCATTTGGTCCAGTGTGTCATTTAAAGTCTTTATTTCCTTGTTGATCTTTTGCTTAGATGATCTGTCCATTTCAGTCAGGGGGGTGTTAAAGTCCCCCACTATTATTGTATTGTTGTCAAAGTGTTTCTTCGCTTTTGTTATTAATTGCCTTATATAATTGGTTGCTCCCATGTTAGGGGCATAAATATTTACAATTGTTAGATCTTCTTGTTGGATAGACCCTTTAAGTAGGATATAGTGTCCTTCCTCATCTCTTATTACAGTCTTGTTTTAAAAACTAACTTGTCTGATATAAGGATTGCCACCCCAGCTTTCTTTTGGTGTCCATTTGCATGGTAAATGGTTTTCCACCCCCTCACTTTCAATCTGGGTGTGTCTTTGGGTCTAAAATGAGTCTCTTGCAGACAGCATAGTGATGGGTCTTGTTTTTTAATCCAATCTGATAGCCTGTGTCTTTTGATTAGGGCATTTAGCCCATTTACATTCGGGGTAACTATTGAAAGGTATGAATTTAGTGCCATTGTATTGCCTGTAAGGTGACTGTTACTGTATATTGTCTGTGTTCCTTTCTGATCTATGCTGTTTTTAGGCTCTCTCTTTGCTTAGAGGACCCCTTTCAATATTTCTTGGAGGGCTGGTTTCGTGTTTGCAAATTCCTTTAGTTTTTGTTTGTCCTGGAAGCTTTTTATCTCTCCTTCAATCTTCAGTGAGAGCCTAGCTGGATATAGTATTCTTGGCTGCATATTTTTCTCGTTTAGTGCTCTGAAGATATCATGCCAGTCCTTTCTGGCCTGTCAGGTCTCTGTGGATAGGTCTGTTGCCAATCTAATATTTCTACAATTGTAGGTTACATATCTCTTCTCCCGAGCTGCTTTCAGGATTTTCTCTTTGTCTCTGAAACTCATACATTTTACTATTAGATGTTAGGGTGTTGACCTATTTTTATTGATTTTGAGAGGGGTTCTCTGTACCTCCTGGATTTTGATGGCTGTTTCCTTCCTCATGTTAGGGAAGTGCTCTGCTATTATTTACTCCAATATACCTTCTGCCTCTCTCTCTTTCTTCTTCTTCTGGGATCCCAATTATCCTAATGTTGTTTTGTCTTATCGTATCGCTTATCTCTCAAATTCTGCCCTCGTGATCCTGTAGTTGTTTCTCTTTTTCTCATCCTCTTTATTTTCCATCATTTGGTCTTCTATATCACTGATTCTCTCTTCTGCCTCATTTATCCTAGCAGTTAGTGCCCCCATTTTTGATTGCACCTCATTAATAGCCTTTTTGATTTCAACTTGGTTAGATTTTAGTTCTTTTATTTCTCCAGAAAGGGTTTCTCTAATAACTTCCATGCTTTTTTCAAGCCCAGCTACTATCTTTAAAGTCATGATTCTGAACTCTAGGTCCGACATCGTACTAATGTCCGTATTGAGTAGGTCCCTGGCTGATGGTACTATCTCTTGTTCTTTTTACTGAGGTGATTTTTTTCATCTTGTCATTTTGTCCAGAGGAGAATAGATGAATGAGAGAACAAAATGCTAAGGTTAACAACATCCCCAGCAAATATACTCTATACAAATCAGAAAAGACCTGAAACCAGGGGAAAAGAAAGGGAAAGAAAGAAAAAAGAAAGAGAAAGAAAAAAAACAAAAAAGAGAAAGAAAAAGATAAAAACAAAAACAGAACAATACAAAGAAAACAGAATATGATCAAATATGATCAGGCTAGTGCGTAGATCAGTGCCACACACTAGATTTTGGGCGTATTTTTGTCTGTTAGAAAAAGGTGCCTCCTAAAATTTTAAAGGAGGAAAGACTTATATATGTACAAAATGAGGCTTGATACAACGAAGGGATGGAAGATGACTGTAAAGATGAAAATTATAAAAGATTTTATAAAAGGAATTGATAAGATAAGAAGTTGTTTGAAAAAAGAAAGAAGAAGATTTAGAAAAAAAAAAGGGAGAGAATGTGATCAGGCAGGAGAATAGAACAAAGCCATACACTAGTGATTTAGGGTATATTTTGATCTGTTAGAAGAAACTGTATCTCAAAATTTTAAAGAGAGAACAACTTATATATATATGCCAAAAATAAGGGTAACTACTATGAAGGGATAAAATATGACTAAAAATGAAAAATAAAAAATGTTTTTTAAAAAAAGGGATTGATAAGATGTTGGTTGAAAAAGGGAAAAAGAAAAATTAAAAAAACAGTTAAAAAATTAACTTTGAAAAACTAATGAATCATGGTTAAAAAAAAAGCCATTAATTCTATGTGCAGTATTCCCCTAGCCTGGAGTTCTCCCGTTCTCCTTGATCGGTAAACTTGGTCTTGGCTTGCTGGCTGTTCATGCTGATCTTCTGGGGGATGGGCCTGTTGCCGTGGTTCCAAATGTCTTTGCCTGAGGCGGAATTGCCCCGCCCTTGTCGGTCCGGGCTAAGCAATCTGCTCGGGTTTGCTCTCAGGAGCTTTTGTTTCCTGCAAGCTCTGGTACAGCTTTGGAGGACCAGGGTGAAAATGGTGGCCTCCCAATCTCCACTCAGAGGAGCTGAGAACTCGGGGCCCCGCTCCTCAGTGCGCCCCCAGAGAAAAGCAGTCACTCCCTTGTCCCCGGTCTCCGGCCGCTCTCCGTGCTCACCCGGCCTGTGACCGAGCGTTTCTATCTCTGGCACCCGACCCCGTGTGGAGTCTCCAAACCCAGTAGATCCCTGCGGTGCGCTCCTGCGCCGCTCCCCCCGGGGGAGGAAGGGGAGTCTCCCCAGATCTGCTGCTTGTTGGGTCCCTGCTGGAGGAGCAGTGGCCCGACTGGGCCGCAGATCACAGTTTATGGCAACCCCGAGCTGAGAGCCCGCGCCTTGGCTCCGTCTCTGCAGCCGGCTTCCCCGCTCAGATACCTGGGAGCTCTGCTGCACTCAGGCACCCCTGGTCTGTCTGTGACCCCGAGGGTCCTGAGACCACACTGTCCCGCGAGGGTTCCACCCCCTGCTTAGCCACTGGAGCGAGCGACGTCCCTCCGCGGAGCTGACTTCTAAAAGTTCCGATTTTGTGCTCCGCAGCTCTAGCACTTGCCAGAAGCGGCCAACGGAGGCCCCCTCCCCCGCCATCTATCCTCCCGAATATCGCCTCGGATTCTCTTCTCCGCACGTCCTACCTTCCAGTAAGTGGTCGCTTCTCTGTTCAGAGAGTTGTTGCTATGCTCTTCTTCGGTCTCCTGTTGAGTTCGTAGGTGTTCAGAATGGTTTGATCCCTATCCAGCTGAATTCCTGAGACCAGATGAAATCCAGGTCTCCTACTCCTCCGGCATCTTGCTCCGCCCCCTAGATACATCTTTTTAAAAGTTTAATCTACTAAGCCCACTAATATACAAATTGTAGATGTCCATACTTCACATATCTGAGAAGCAAAATAGTGACAATTTGGAAGTTTAAAAATAAATATTAGGCAAAGCATTTACTGTATTTTCATGGCTCAGTTATTTTCATTTTCGCTGCTCTTTTAGAAACAGAAACTTTTCATACCACATTATATAATTAATGATGGACGTGTGACCCTGTGTACCTTTTAGTCCACTGTGATCTCTGGCTACATAAATGATTTATATCAAGGAAACTGTTCATATACAGGAAAAGGAAGCACTGACCTGCAGCTCCTTTATCGGTTTCATCTCTAGTAGGTGTCATATCATAATTCCTTCTTCCATCTCCTTTTAAATTTGATTAAACAAAGAGCAAATATGTTACTGCTGGGCAAGGGTGACACACTCATTAATCACAATACAATTTACAATTATGAGCTACATTTGTTTATTATACTAAAATAATAGGTGCCATATGAGTAACTAATCTGATAATAATATTCTATTAAAAGAATTCAATGTTACATTATAAATCTATACTACAAAGAGAATTCATAGTGATTGGAGAGTTATTTTGTTCCAAAATAGAAGATGTCATATGTCAGCTGTTATAAGATGGTCCATCCAAAATACATAAGGCACTAATTCCATTGTGAAGGTACCTGTAGGTAAACACAGAAATCTTTCCTTTTATCCTGTATCATTTTAATTTCAGTTACAAAAGCTGTTGTGTAAGGAGTACACGAAGGCTTACGGTTATTAAAGCAATATGTTTTATCATATGTGCACAAAGATAAAAGTAACTACCAATGTCTGACTTGTAACTCATGCTGATAGTTAGGAATTTGCACTTTATCATGAATTCATGTTTCTTGTAGATAACAAGCTGCCCTGGGGAAAAGGGCCCTGGGAAGAAAAGGGTAGTAGCCATTACTGGAAGTGTGCCGAGTAGTGCACTCTATTAACACTCCTTGTTCCCTGGGAGCCTGTCTCTGACAGCTCCGGAAGCCCAGCACTAACACAAAAACCAAAGCAGGTGGATGGTGGGAGGTGATACAGACATTGTTGCATTGCAGAAATAATACAAGTCTGAAATCAGACAGACCTGGGTTCAAATCCTGACTCTGCCACTTACTTACTAACTCACTGTGGCCCTGGGTAGATGACAACCTCTTGAGTTTCAAGTTCCTCACGTGTAAAATAAATAGAGTATTATCTACTGTCCAGATAAAATAAGAGATTGCACATAATTATCTGGTAAATCATAGGTGTCTGATTAATTAAGCTAGTATTTATTTGAAACAGTTAAGTTCTACTGTGTGATAGGTACTATGACAGGATGCAGAACGACTTAGGGTGACCAGCTGTCTTGGTCTGTCCAGGACTTTCCTGGTTTTAGCAAAGAAAATCCCATATCCCAGAAACTCCTCAGCCACAGGTAAACCAGGACAGTGAGTCATCCTACCAGAACATTCCATCTAACAGACTATATTTAGATGCGAGGGAGGATATGACCCCAGTGTGAAACTGTAGTTTCAGAGAGGAGTCAAAAGGGAAAGCAGAAATATCAGCCCTCATCCAGATTTGAAGTGAGCATGAGAATCAGAGAATTCTAAAGGGGTTGGTAAGAGGATGAAGAACTGGATTACAAACAGGGGTGCTGGGGAATCCTCTGAGTAAACGGATGACAGAACCAAAGGAGAATCCTTGACGCTCTAACCAGTCCTTGAGGAAAACTTCTATAGTCTGTGACCTACAGGGAAACATCCAATGGTGAAAGGAGGTATAAAGGAAGCCATGCAAGTGTGTAGAGAACCATACCACTTGGGGAGGAGCCAAAACATAAAATATTTTGCTAGAAAGGATCTGTGGACAAAGCCTGACTGGACCACAGACTTAAGTATCATATAGTCTTACATAATAATACCTCCACAGTCCTTCCATCTAGTAGTGAAGAAACTAAAGCTCCAGACATTACCCTCAGCCTCACGCTTCTGAGCCACTGCTTCCAATATGAACACCTCTGGTTTTCTTTCCTTGCCTGGACTTTTATCCCAATACTGCTCCAGGCTTTCTGCCTCCAGTGCTCCCTCCCAGGCTGCCCCGCCAACCAAATCTCCCGAAAGCCTCCAGATCCCATTATTTTTATCGGGAACTCCCATCAGATTCTATCTACTTCATCAGCATTCCTCGTTCATCCTCTGCTCTCCATTTCATTGCTGTTTAGTTCACGCCTACATTGCTGTTCTTAAATACCACGGCAATCTGTAACTAGTCTCTCTGCTCCTTTTCACTCTTTGCTAATGTAGCCGCTGAAGCTGGCAAAGCTGACAGCATCCAAAACTGCCAGAGAAAGTTCTAAAAGGAACATCTGATCTGACCATGTCTGTTCCTTGCTTTAAAATCATTCACCTCAAGGTATTTTCTACTTTCCCTTTTGATTTCTCCTTTGACCCAATGACATTGAAGAGTGTGTTGTTTAAATTCCACATATTGGTGAATTTTCCAGTTAAATTTGCTAAGAAGGTAGATCTTATGTTAAGTGTTCTTATCACACACACACACACACACACACACACACACACACACAATAATAATAATAAAAGGGAGGTGCCTGGGTGGCTCAGATGGTTGGGCGTCTGCCTTCGGCTCAGGTCATGATCCCGGGGTCCTGGGATCGAGTCCCGCATAGGGCTCCCTGCTCCTTGGGAGCCTGCTTCTCCCTCTGCCTCTCTCTCTCTCTGTCTCTCGTGAATAAATAAATAAAAATTAAAAAAATAATAATAATAATAAAAGGGAAGTGCTGAATAGGTGGCACAATTTATGGCATAAATTGTGGTGATAGTTTCACAAGAGTGTACTTAACTCCAAACACATCGAGCTGTGTACATTAATATTTTCACATGCAAAATAAGCTTTGAAAAAATGTTTTTAAGAAAATTCTGAGTTCAGAATCACACTAAAGGAAAATTTAAAGAAAGTATTTTAGATCAAAAGACTATGATTCTACATTAAAAATACAGCTTTGCAAGAAATAATGATAATTAAAAGTATTGGTAAATGGGCTGAATTAATGTCAAAAAAAAATCATTCAACAGTCCTCCAAGATGTTCAGGAAGAAAACTGAAATTCTTGGTTTGGTTTACAAGCCGAATATCGTGGCCTATTCTCCCATGGAGCATGGTTCTATTACTGAAAGTGTTGTACTAAAACAAGAATTTCTGGGCGCCTGGGTGGCTCAATTGGTTAAGCGACTGCCTTCGGCTCAGGTCATGATCCTGGAGTCCGGGGATCGAGTCCCGCATCAGGCTCCCTGCTCAGCGGGGGGGTCTGCTTCTCCCTCTGACCCTCTTCACTGTCGTGCTCTCTATCTCTCATTCTCTCTCTCTCATGAGAATGAATACCTGCAATTCTCTACTTGAAATTCAGTTTAAAGTGCTTTTTAAATACCATCATGTGCCTAGCTGTGCGGTAGGCACAATAGATAAAGAAGTACAGAACACAGACTTCCCTTCAAGGAATTCATGATGTTCTAAGCTTGATTTTAAGAGGCTATTTTCTTAATACTCACATCAAAACATTTAAAATGTGCTACTCCTCAAATATTAAATTTACATGTCTAAATCTGTGTTTAGAAATGAGTCACTTATAAGGCAGTATATTTTATAATACCCTGGGTATTATATAAATACTCTCTCAATGAATAAAATCTTTAAAAAAAAAAAAAGAATTTCTTTGGTATGATAAGTTTGGTATTAAATAAAATTCAATAGTACAGGATTTCTTAAAATGATAGTATGATCATATCCTTATGAATCTCCAGAAGAAGAATATAATTTATTTTGTTGCCCCAAATCAACTGAATCTGAAAACGTTTTGTGTAATGCTTATAGCAGGACTAACGTTCCCCAAAAGCTATTTTGGAACATGTTGCTCTGGTCTCACCTCCCACTCTCCCCTACCTGCAGTAGCCTTTACCCAATGCATACGGAACTGCTGGAACCCATCACGCTCCTAACACTATCTCATCTTTGCATGTGATCCCTCCTCCTTCTGAAATGTTCCGCTTTCACTCTTTCTCCGAGCTAATTGATATGGCATTTTCAAGACTAAGTTCAAATGTGCCTTCTTGGGCTCCCTTCATCTGGCTTACATGCCCTTCCCCAAACTGGCAGGGCATCCAGTTCATTCCACTTAGCACTCTGTATTTTTCCAAGGAGAGAGGCCTTCTTACTCACCTTGGTTCCTTCAGTGATTAGTGCAGTATCTGACATATACTTGATGTTTGCCAATTGTTGAGTAAATGGAACGTTGAAGTTGATAGGGAAGAAATCATTGAACCAAAATTTAATGGAGGAAATTGGACCAGTAGTATAGCAACTGCCTGTCTGCAAAATTAATAAGAAGAAACAAAGCTGTCTTTCTGGAGTGCTCTAAGTACAGGAAAATGAACTGTGTGACCTGTGGGGTCTTCTACTTGCCTTTGGAGTCTGTGAAGTTCTGGGAGAATAATACATATCTCTATGAGTTTGATCTAGCCCTGTCAAGTGGATTTATTATTCTTTATTTAAATAATGTATGACTTACACTTCCAGCTGAATATCAATAGGAAAAACAAATCTGATCTTAGATTTCCTAATGTCTCCAAGTTAGAATGGCATTCAAATTCAATGAGATTAAAAGAACTTAGATAAAAATTATTTGGGATTTCTCTCCAGACTTTTAACTGTCACTTCCATGGCCTTTTTATGTCTATTTTCACTTTCCAAATCCTCTTACAGAGATTTTAAATTATCCTTTCTTGACTTGTTTAGTGAAAACATTTGAATCTACAGAGAAAATTTGCCACATTTATAACCATCTTTTTTTCCCTGTCAGGTTTTTTTTCCTTATTCTTTTATGACTTCTTTTTTTTCACTAATCTACTCTTGCCAGGGATTTTGACAGCTGAAATATGTGATTAGTGCCATTTTGTATCTCAATGTATGGATTTAAATTTAGTCACAGTGGTTCTAGTCGAAGTTTTGATTTGTCAAAATATTTTGGTTTTAAATGAAAGCTACCCACATATACCTTTTATAAAAACAATTCTTACACAAAAAGATTTACAGTACTCTTCCTTCTTAGCAATTCTGCATAGGTCGCATAGAGCAGCTGAAAACTACCGGCTTTATTTCATTCTTTGTACTTTGGGTTTGGGTATACACAGTAAAAATTTTCATGCGTACCCATACTCAAGATTCAATAAAGGAGTTAACTTGCCTCCTGGAAAACATTGTCTGCTAAGTTCCCTGCCTCCATTTCCTATTCCTACTTCAACATACGCAATTATGGCTTAACAGTTCCCCACCTCATGAAAACATTATTTTAAATGTTTTTTTAACCTGTATGACATTCCTCAGCATTGTCTGAGAAATAGGGAAAGAGAAGGTGGTTCAAATACTGATACAGGGGGTGCCTGGGTGGCTCAGTCATTAAGCATCTGCCTTCGGCTCAGGTCACAATCCCAGGCTCCTGGGATCGAGCCCCACGTTGGGCTTCCTGCTCCTCTCCCACTCCCCCGGCTTGTGTTCCTGCTTTCGTGCTCTCTCTCTGTGTCAAATAAATTAATAAAATTAAAAAAAAATACTGATACAGATAAGAAAAAAAAAATTTTAGAAAATTGGAACTTAGTCTCCATAAAAAAAAAAAAAGGAATAAGTATCCATATATATTAACCCTTTTACCTATGTCCTACAAAGGTAGTTTGCTGTTCTTTCTAAGGAGCAGTATTACCCAAATACCAGCAAAACCAGACATTTCTAAGCCTGATTTGTTATAGAAACAGGGTATTATAAAATATACTGCCTTATAAGTGACTCACTTCTAAACACAGATTTAGACATGTAAATTTAATATTTGAGGAGTAGCACATTTTAAATGTTTTGATGTGAGTATTAAGAAAATAGCCTCTTAAAATCAAGCTTAGAACATCATGAATTCCTTGAAGGGAAGTCTGTGTTCTGTACTTCTTTATCTATTGTGCCTACCGCACAGCTAGGCACATGATGGTATTTAAAAAGCACTTTAAACTGAATTTCAAGTAGAGAATTGCAGCAAATGACTGTATAATCAATGAAAGGCAGATTTTTAATTTCTTACATCAAAATCCACCTGTTGGCCTTTACAATCACTGGTCCATGGGGAAATTTTATATGAGAGTAAAGTCACTTTAGATGGCATATCTACCATAAGAGTTTCTCAGTTAAACAACAAAGGGAGTTTGCTCTACAGGGATAAAACTAGCTTCCCTGTGGTCAGGTATTAAGTACATTGGAGAGAGACAACACAGAAACTCTTTGCGCCAGACTTTGTGCCAGGGTCATCCATTTCATCTTTCTTTTTCAAGATAGCTTTAAAGTACCAGAGAAATATAATGCAATGGGGCACATATATGGCTTCCAAACTTATCAAGGACCTCAAGATTGCCTGGCTCATTTTCTAACTCTCCATAGTGGTCTTTTTAAGTCTTCTGCATTCTCCCTAAATCCTGACCCTTCTCTACCCTCTGTAATTTCAGTGGACAATCTTCTCTCTGAGTTTGCTATAATCAACAAATTAGAATCATAAATAAATGAAAATAAAGAGATCCATCATAAGGGAACCCACATAGGCACCTGGATTCACCTCTTTCTCTACTTTGAAAATGGAGGAAATATCACCTTTCCTGATGCTTTCTCATAATTCTGTGGCTAGAGGTTGTCCCTGGCCTCTCTGCTGAATATTTCCCTGTACTAGATCCTATCTTAGCACTTAAATATGCTTTAATCATCCCCTTACAAGATTAAAAAAGAAAAACAGTCCTTGGACCCCATGTTCTCCTAAGCTAGTCTTCTCTTTTCTCCTTTTCATGCTCATAGACAGTTCTATATCTTTCTTATCTCTACTTTCTACTGACTCTTCAACCCATTCCAGCGTGGCTTCTGCCATACCACCAATGAAAACACATTTCAATACAGCCAGTATACTTTGTGACTCTAAAAAAGTTTTGATTCTTCATTTTACAGGACTTCTTAACAGTATTTGACATAATTGGCTTCACCCTCCTCTTTAAAATACTCTCTCCCTTGAATTCTGAGAGCTCAGATTCCCCTGGGTTCCCTTCTACTTTCCTATAACCAGCCCATCTCAATATTCCTTGATAACATATTCTCCTCCCCCCAACTTTTTTTTTAATAAAGACTTTATTTTTACATAATCCCTATACCCAATGTGGGTCTTGAACTTACAACCCTGAGATCAAGAGTCACAGGCTCTACGAACTGAGCCAGCCTCTCCCCAACTTTTAAATGCACGTGCCTGGAGGAATTCCAGGTTCTTCAGAGCACTTCTCACTTTTCACTCTATTCCCAGCCAATTTCATCCACTCCTACAGTTTTAAGTGCCTCCTATATGATCACACCCAAAATTATGTCTTCAGCTCAAACATTTCTTTCTAAGCCTCAGATTGCCAAACCCATTGCTTAACTGAGGCATGCACTTGGATATCTCACAGGTAACTGAACCTCAATATGCTAAACTAAACTTAAGATTTTCACTCCCAAACCTGCTCCTATCAAATATTGTCTGCATCACCTGGGCATTATACCATTTACCTTATAGGGAGAAGTTAGGACAATCAGAGACAGGAAACATTCTCACTGGGAGGTTAATTTTTCCCCGCCATCAAAATGTACATATCTGCTGGTAATAGAGGAGAGGACAGTTATGAAATATGGCTTACCCACTTCCAGAGACTGTCAAGGACACACACACAAATCCCAAATTCCAAACAAGTTTCTTAACTTCAGAGTCAAGTAAGGATTGAGGAATAGTGTAGTTGGTCTGTCTTCCTCAAGCACCTGGTAGCATATCACATGCATACCCTTAAAGCCACAACCCTTCAGCTGCGCAAATAACACATCTCCTCCATCCCCTCCCCCTTTCAGCAGCATCCGCCCTTTTTAAGCACTATTTATTCCCAAAGTCCCAATATCCTCTTATGCCACATCCCCTACCATGCTTAAGTCATTCCCTGTTTCACCCATTTCCACCGCTAGATAAAGAAAGAAAGATTTAGGGGGCAACTGGGTGGCTCAGTCGGTTAAGCCACTGCCTTCGGCTCAAGTCATGATCTCAGGGTCCTGGGATCCAGGCCCACATGGGGCTCTCTGCTCAGCGGAGAGTCTGCTTCTGCCTCTCACTCTCCCTCTGTGCTCTCTCTCTCTCAAATAAATAAATAAAATATTTTTTTTAAAAAAAGGGAAATGAAAGAAAGATGTATATCACAAAGTAGGAGGACATGGGGGAAGATTCCATCAACTTATTTATACTCTGGGAGAAAAATAGTCAAGGTTTTCAGACATGGCTTAATATTGAGCCTATAATCTTATTGACTTACTTTTTTATTGAATAAAAAATTGTCAATTTCACATTATAAAAGTCACTACTATTTTCTCAAATATGAGGAGCATGAGACTTAAGAAAGAAATATGATGAAGACAAATCCATTGTTATGAAACCATTCTCTTAGCCAGTGGAATCAACTTTCACATAGCTGCTTATGCCAGAAATATGAAAAACATCCATATCTCTTTCTACTTCACTCATTATGTCCAATCAATTAACTCCTGCTAAATCTGCTATATATTTTTGGAATTCTCACACTTCTCACCATTTGTAGAATTACCACCCAAATACAAGCCATTATCATCTATCACCTGGAATATTTCAATAGCCTCCCGAAAGGTTTCTGCATGTCTAATCTCATGTTCTTGCAAAACATTGCCATAGTGTAACCAGAATAATAAGTTAAATCATCTCTTCTCCCTCATCCTCTTGGAAATCACCCAATACAATAGGAAATAATGCCCCAAAATTTACCTTTAATGAAATTCACAGACATCTGTAAAAAAAAAAGAGGAAATCTGTCAAATGCAATAAAGGTAAAACAAATGTGTAAGAATCCACCAAGAAGAGAAACCTGTAGCTGCTTATCCCAGACAAATTTCACGGTGTGTTGTCTAAAATATCCCACAAATTTAAAATAGATGACAAACCCCAAAATTCAAAACCAACATTGCTCATCAGCTGATACTGTCTGTTTGCTCTTACAGATACACTCCATCCCTATTCTAATCTGCTCTCTCCTTCAGTCAGCTGACTCTGATGGACTGATTAACCAGCTGCCTTTGCCTTCACCTTCGCCATCAAATATGGCCGATAGGAAATACCTCAGGAGATGGTAGGGTGGCCAGAAATTATGGATGATGTATTTATTCTGTTAGTTGTCTTCTTACCTAGCCACAGGTTGGCAGCACTTTATTCCTTCACCAAAAAACACAGCTCCTGTTGGGAAGCCAGCTTTTACACCTATAGTTTCTCTCTCTCTCTCTCTTTCTTTCTCTCTATCATCCATCCATCCCTCCATCCCTCTATCTCTATCTATGTGTGTGTGTGTGTGTGTGTGTGTGTGTGTGTGTGTGTGTGTCTTTCCATAATGACTTCACTTCACATACCCTCCTGCCCTTGGAAACCCTGGCTCCCTGTAAGAGTTAGCCATATAGGACTTCATCATCTCTTCGTGGTTTCTCTTAACTATGACTATGTCCTTGAAAATAAACTCTTTACTGATTTCTCCAACTATTGCATTTAAATGGGCCACTTGATTCTTATTGGGATACTGACTGATGTATACTGTTTAGAACAATATGAAAAGAGTAAATGAGTAAATGGACTGGGGTCTGGTCTTTCCCTAGAATAAATTTGGTACCACAGAATAAGAACACACAGACATGTCATCTTTATAGAAAGTAGTCTGCAGGTGAGTCTAAAGAGCCTGATTTCTACTCATTTTTGGCAGCTGAAAAACCAGTAGATCATGTGGGAACAGGAGGGCAAAGAGAGGCTGAACAACTCACATACAAATTAATCACTGCCAATTCTAATATTGCCCAGGCACCTTCCCACATAGGCTTTGTGCAAATAGCTGACACAAATGTGATTTGTCACCTCAATCAAGATTGTATTATAATCATTTTTTAAAGGATACAGACAGAATCATTTAGAAATACTTTTAGGGTAAAAAGAACAGAAAAAACAAATGGCAGGCCAAAACACAATAACTAGAAAAAATATTGCCACCAAGCAGATAAAAATGTTGGCCAGGCATATTGCCATGAATTCAAAATAACCAAGTGAATTAATCAAAGAGTTCAAAGAAAAATTACAAGAACTCAGGGAAAAAAGCAGTGAGACAACAGAGCGAGATGAAACATGATCTTGCAGAGCTCATAAAAGAAGTAAGAAAGAATCACAAAAAATGAGATCTATCAGAGAAGCAACAAAAAGGAGATGAGACTGTTAAAACACAGTTAATTATGTGAAGGAGAACGTTGGGGAACATAATTAAAATGAATTGGAAATGATAGGAATGATAATTGGGAAAAAAAGAAAAAGAAGCACATAACACTGATTCCCTCAAATTTCATATATAGAATGTAACATATATTTTTTAAACAGTAAATAAAATAAGGAGAATAAAAAAGATAAAAAAGGTAAAAAATATATAACCTAAGGAAAATGATGTAATCCATAGAAATCATTTCATAGAGTAGAGGATAAAAAGAAGGAAATCTGTACTAATTTCATTACTGCTCTGAGAAGTAAAACGATGCAGGTCATTAGATCATGAACTCAGAACTGCAAAATACAAAAAGAGAAGAGTTTCAAAGAGACACTATAGGTAAAATAAACTTTTCTTTTTCATATTCTTACTTGAGTTAAAAGACAGCTGTTTAAAGTAATAATGGCAACAATGTATTGGGTGCTTATGAATGACAACAGTGTCATAAAGGATGGGAGGATTTGGGAATACTCCGTTGTAATGTTGTAAGCTACCTGAACTGATGAGTAGTATTGTGTTACTTGGAGGTGGATTTAGGTTAATTGAAACTGTATTTTACAAACTCTAAGGCAACAGATAAAGAAGAAAATGTATAAAAGGAGTGTAATTAATATGCTAAAAAGGAGAGAAAATGGAATCAAATAAAATGTTCAATTCAAACACAAGAAGGCAGAGGAAACAAATAACAAATAAATAGTAATAACTAATAATAAATAAATAAATAAAGTAAAACATTGTTAAACTAAAGGTTTATCAAAATACGCCATTAAAATTCTGAAGAAAAGCCAACCGCAGAATGGAAGAAATTTGCGACACAGAGACACACATTCACCTATATTCAACAAAGGGCTCAAATCCAGAATATATAAAACACTCCTATGAATCAGTTAAAAGAAAAAGGAAGATGACCCAATAAAAAGTAGATAAAAGACTTGAAGAAGCAGTTTATAGTAAAGGATGTCCAGATGACCAAAAAGCACATGAAAAGCAGTTCAGCTTGATCAGTCATCACAGAAATGCAAATTTAAATTGTATTGCAATGAAGAAGAGACAAAGTACAAAAAACAAAAACAAAGACCAAAAAACAAGACGAGTGTTGGTGAGGGCATGGAGCAAATGAAAGGCATTTCCTGCTAGCAGTAGTGTACATGGGTAAAATGACTTCAAAAACACTGGCAGTATGTACCAAAGCTAAGCATATATGCTCACTCTCTAACTCAGCAATTCTTCCAGATAAATGCCCAACATAAATAAACATGTATATTCACCAAAAGACATGGACAAGGGTATCCACAGCAACATTATTCAGAATAGCCAAAAACTAGCAACAATGCAAATGTCCAATAGTAGAATGGATAAATAAGGAATGACATTCACACAATAGACTGTGATTTAACAATGGGAGTAAGTTACAGCTACATGCAACAACATAGATGAATATTATAACCATATTTTTGAAGCAAAGAAGCCAGTCATAAAAGAGTATATGTGTATGATTCTCTTTATATAAAGTCAAAAGCAGCCACAACTAAGCTATGGTGTTAGGAGCACGATAATAGGATAATAGTCCCCCCTTGTGAGGAGGTAGAGACTGGAAGGGACTTCTAGGGAGCTGGTTATGTTCTGTCTCTTGGTGTGAATGATGATTACGTGGATATGTTTACTTTGTGAAAATTTGTCAAGCTGCATATTTATGATATGTGCACTTTTCTGTATATACTTTATATTTCAAAAACAAAGTTGAGGGGCACCTGGGTGGCTCAGTCGGTTAAGTGTCTGCCTTCAGCTCAGGTCATGATCCCAGGGTCCTGAGATCTAACCCTGAATTGGGTTCCCTGCTCCGTGGGGAGCATGCTTCTCCCTCTCCCGCTACCTGCCACTCCCCACTCTCTCTCTGTCAAATAAATTAATTATTTAAAAACACACATGCACACACAAAGTTTACTAAAGCTAACTTTTGGAACAAGATAAAGTAAACTTTGTATAGAAAAACTAACATCAAGAATTCGCTGAATTTTTTTTTAATTTCACAATACATACAAATATTGAATCAGCATGCTGTATACTTGAAACTAATATAACAAGTCAATTATATCTCAATTAAAAAAAGAATTAGGTGGGAAATAATAAAGTTGAATAATAATGAGAAAGGACCAAACATTTATTAAATCATATTTCAAAGTTATAACAATTAAAAACATGATAGTATAAACTGGTCACTGTTTTCCCTTCCAGATCCATTATCTGTCTTTTTCTACCCTGCTCTGTGCCCTTAGGGAACTGGAACTGTGAACTCATCAACAGGCAGGCTTCTTGTTGGTTGGGTTCCACAATAGTTGGCACTAGCGGGAGACTGGAGGAACAGGGGCGTAAGAAGTCAAGTAATTACTCGCTTGGCTCAGCTCCTTCTGTGCAGGGGGCTGTAATTTTGGAAGCAGCTACATTCTTTGACAGCAGCTCTTTCTGGTCCAGCCATTTATTTCCATGGAGGAAGGCTTTCCTGAATTAGGCAACAGTGTTCCCACTCTTATATCTTGAGGTTTCTGGAGATAAAGGGCTTCCCATTGTTTCTACTCTCTGAGGGCTTTACCATCCTTGTGGGGGTCCCTTAAATTTGTCCACTCCTCTGTAAATAGGCCCTTTGGTAACCTCTTCAAATAAACTTTTGAGTGTATCATCTATTTCCTACAGGAGGCCCAACTGATACATACTATCAATATGAATAGAAATATAGCTTTCATGAAAGACAGATTATTGGAACAGATAAAGAAGTCCAGAAACTTGGGGGTGCCTGGGTGGCTCAGTCAGTTAAGTATCTGCCTTCAGCTCAGGTCGTGATCCCAGGGTTCTGGGATTGAGCCCCACATTGGGCTCCCTGCTCAGCAGGAAGCCTGCTTCTCCCTCTCCCGCTCCCCCTGCTTGTGTTCCTTCTCTCGCTGTCTCTCTCTCTGTCAAATAAATAAATAAAATCTTAAAAAAAAAGAAGTCCAGAAACTTACAGAAATTTAGCATAAGATAAATGTAGCAAGCATATTAGTTGGGAAACAGGACTTATTAAATACGTGGTGTTGGGGTATCCAGATACTCTTCTAGAACAAATGAATGTTAGCTATCTCCCTCATTCCTAAATCTCCAAATGGATCAAAGATATAAATATTGAAAAACCATGAAACCATTAAGTAATATAATAAAACATGAGCTTTTCATAAGTAGTAATCTCAGATAGACAAAATACTTTAAGTGTACAAAAAACCCTTATCATCTATGAATTTGAAAACTTAAAAATAGACTGCTCCTTAACAGAGAAATAAATAAAAATCTACCACAGATAAACTCAATAATCAAACAACAAAAGTCAAAATGGGAAAAATAATTGAGATGTAAATAATATACAAAGGCCCAATTTCTTCTAATTTCAAAAGCAAAGCTTCTGCAAGTTAACTTTTTTTGATGACCAAAGGACATGAAATTGCTCATCAAAAAGGAAAATAGTCATACAAATATTTTTATGAAGAGGTAAATTCTCTTTCTCTACCCCTTAATCTGGTTTTGGTCATGCAATTGGTTTGACCAATGAGATACTAACAAATATGATGCATGCTGAGGCTTAAAACATGCTTGCACATTTTTTCAACTTGTTTCATTCCAAATAGGATTTGAGACAACTTACAGAAATGTATATAGTACCATCTAGTAATTAAATAAAATAAAATGATAAAAATGATATTATGCAATGACTCTAAGGGTGAGTTCAGGACTCCAAATGTGAGCCATTCATTTGTCTGGTTTTTGAAGATGGGTCTCAGATTTAGTCCTGGGCTTCTTGGCAGCCAGGGATAGAAATGAGATACGGTAAAAGAGATATGTGATCCCAGATCAAAGTACACAAGTTGCTGGTTGCTCTGGTGTATAAATATGCAAGATAAATATCTCGTATAAATCCCTTAGAGGAATACTGTGGGATATAGTAGATTAAATCCTCAATTTCTTAAAATTTTTTGACAAGAAATAAAGCTCAAAATAGATTTCAATTACCCTTTTTTCTAGATACTCCAAATCAAACAACTTTTAACCCATTGCCCTTAGAATAAATCCATGTTTTACCGTAAGTTATATGCCTGCTTCTCATTTCTTCTCAACTCCTCTGCCTCTCATTCCTTAAGGTTCAGTCATTCCAGCTTCCTTATTATTTCTCCAACTCACCAAGGTTATTTCTTCCTCTTTCCCCTTGCAATTAATGGTCTCTCTGCTTGTAATGTCTTTCCTCTTAATCTTGCCAAGACTGGTTCCTTGTAGTTATTTAAATATGCCTCAATTATCATTTCTCAGAGAGGCCCTCCTCATCTTCCTGGTTACTCTCCATCACGTAATCCTGCTGTATCATCTTCACAACGCGGATCACTATTTGAAATGAGTTTCGTGATTTGTTCATTCGTTGCCCATTTTCCAAACAGTTTATCAGCTCTGAGACCTTACCTGTCTCACTCACCAGTCTATCTCCAGTGTCTAGAGCAGGGTCCGGGACATAGCAAGTGCTCAAAAAAAAGACTTTAAATATTTCTTAATTGAATAAATTAAAAAAAGCTAGATTATCAGAGTAGTGACCTACATTAAGGGACAAGCAGTCATAAAATCTAGTTTTTATATCGTACAAACAATTTTAAGGATTTAATCCACTATCTCCCTCAGTATTCCTTTAAAATGTTTAAAACGTCTTCCCATTGCTCATCATTCTTCATCTGCAAATCCTTCAAGTGCTTACCCTCTTCTAATTAAGGTGGTTCTTAAAGTCCATGGGTTACTGTTCAGTCTTTGATCAAATACTGGTGTAGTATGTTCTAGTTGTTTCATAATATAGATCCCATAAGATTTTAAGTCCTTATGAATTTGTGTATGTTCTCCACAGCATCTGGAATAGTGCCTGCCACCAAAGGGGTATGTAATAGGCCTTTACTAAATAAATGAACAAATGGCTTAATATGTTATACAGCTCAGTGAAAGAATAATATTATTTTTAAAGCCTAAAAAGAATGAGCAAAATTAGTGTAATCTTAATATTCTGGAACCATACCTAACAAAGCAACAAAAAATTAGAAAAATTTGTGTCTAATAGGTTTCCTACAAGAAGAAAGAAAGTATTGATGATGTTCAAATACATAAATATTAAGAGACAGCCTATGCCATGCTTTCAGGATACAGAATTTTACTAGACACAGATTCATCAACGATGCAGTGCTTTTGTATTGATTCTAAAGTGCTTTTTGGATGAACTTTGAAAGCCATTTGCTGAGTGTGGGATTTTGTAGGCTTGGGGTTGTCAATAAATGTGTTTTGCTGTAATTAATAACTATATGTTCTTGCACCTGTGGGGAAGATGAAGGATCTTTCTAATTTCCCATTCAGCAATAAACACGAGCAACTGTCTGCATGTTTCCTCTTTTGATTTTAGCTGCCAACAGCTTGGAATTCTTTGAGTCCAGCTAACTCTACATTCCCTCATTAGCTGGTGTCCCCATTTATTTTTCTGACTAAATGGGTAGAGAAGTCATTTTGTTTAGCTCATTCGAATCTGTTGAGAAAGATACCAGCAAATCAACACCTGTCACTTTTCAGTAAATCCTAAGAGGAACTGGGGCTTTGTAGCAGATTTGCCTTGGCAGGAAATAAAATGCTCGAGGATTGCAGTAAATGACTGGATTCTATGAAACTGCCATCTCCTCTCTTGAAGTAGGGAAAGAGCATCAGTCTATTATGGACGTAATTAATCCAAATCACTTATAAAACAATAAAATTTAATTATGGACTCTTAAAAACCGAGAACCCACCAATTATTGTTAACAGGCTTTTACTTGATTGTAGCTAGTGAGTTAAATTTATGGAAGCTATTTTTCCAACAGTTAACTTTTTTAAAATATTTTATTTTTAGATGAGTAGCTTTGGTATAACATTGCTTTACAGCGGTAGATCAAATAAATCCATTGATTTCAGGGTAGTTTTTATATTTTGGAAAACAATTAGTTAAGAACTAAATTCCTGAATGGGTCTCTATATAATTGACATTCTCTGCACCTTCAAGAACTTCAGTCTTTAATATCTGTTAAGAAAAACATTTCCCTCTCATCTCTGAACTGGATCTCTGTCTTTACATTGATTTTTAGGTACCTCTGTGCTTGAGAACACAAACATGGCAAAACATTTCAAAATTCATTCTGATTTTGTCAGATCCTAGAGTAGGTCAACTATTGCTTGTGAATGAGACCTTCATCCCTTGAAATTGTATTAAAGGACATTATGGATTTAATGATGCTTCTATCCACAAAGAGCTAAGCTGTCCCTAGAAGTCAGTGGTCTATTCTTAAAAAGTAATTATAAGAACGAATATTTATTGAATTTTTGCTCTGTGTTCAGTACTTTTCTATAACAGTCTACATGGATTGTCTTATTTACCTGTAGTACAATTCTATAAACAAGGTACTATTGCTCCTTTTTACCAATGAGAAAACTGAAGCAAAAAGAGTTTTTAGATAGCTTGCCCCAAGTCATGCAGCAAGTCAGTGGTGGCGACAGACTTCATATCCAAGAAATACAGATTTTAATCATTACACACACCAGTACTCTAACCTGATCAGAGGGTAGAGACTGTGTACACATATGCATGCTCTCATTTCTTTAAAGCCTGTCTTGTGCTTACCATTGCAAAGCACTGTGATCAATACCGTGAAATCCTATATGTGTGTATAGTACATGTAGGTGCCTCTTTGGTAGATCACATCCAGAGTAGTTCTTGTCAAGCAGAAACATTGTCTGCTCCTGGTTCTAGCCATCCAGCATTTCCGAACTTCCTGTCTGCCTTTTCTAAACCTCATCCAAATGGATCTTTCTGGCAAAGATTCTCTGTTTTGCTTTTGAGTCAGTCAAAATGACTATCATTACAGACCTTGACCCCAGGTGACTTTAAAATACCACCTAGTCTTCAACAGCAAAATATTATTTTGCACTGTGGGAGACCTAGGTATATCTTCAAATAAGAAAATGTTGTTCATACATTGCTGATGAGATTTGCACTATGAATCACTGGTGTTTACAGCTGTGATGGTAACTGTGCAAATAAATTTTCAGGCTCTTAGATCAATTGAAAATATTTGCAAATTATCTAATTGGAGTTAGAGGTGTGTGATTAATTAAATATGGCTGTGAATTCTTTGCTACTCCTTCAATTGAGAGGTGGAGTTTAATTCCTCCCTCCTGGAATCTGAGCTGGTCTTAGGGATATATTTGCCAATTTCAATGCAGAGGAAGTGACATTCTGAGAATTCCAAGGATAGGTCATATGAAGACTTGCAGCTTCAATTTAGGTCTTTCAAAATCCTTACTTTGGGGGAAGCCAACTGCCATGTATGGAGTTCAACTGCCCTGACACCACCACATTGGAGACAGATATAAGCATCCAGGTCAACAGTTTCAGCTGGGTCCATGTTTCCAGTCATCCTTCTCAAGTCACTGTAAATGTGAGTGAAGCCATCTTGAACCTTCAAAATCAGCCCAACTACCAGTTGAATACACAAAATGACCTCACCAATGCCACAAAAGCAGAGGACTCATACAACCAAGTCTGGTCCAAATTTCAAACCTACATAATTAGGAGATATAATAAAACAGTGTTTTAAGCCACCAAGTTTTGGGGATAGTTTGCTATGCACAATGGATTACCACAAAACAGTATGACATCTGGCTCTGCCACAGGGAATCAAGCCTGACATTCTGATTCAATCATCACAGAGTCCTACAAACCCCAGCCTAAAGAATTCATTTCACATTTATAAGCAGATTTTACTTCCATATTGGGATCCAGCTAAATAAGCAAGGACCTCTGACTCTCCCCTATACCTGGCCCCTCAGAGTATACTTCCAATGTAGACACAAGTCCATGCAAGTTGGCTGCTCCCCTGGCACACTTCTGTATCCTCTCGGTCCACTGAAAGGCACCAGTTCCCACAGATTTGACTTTATCTCATGGTTTCATGAACATGTTTACAAGGACCCAAAAATCAGTTCATGTGACTATATAGGTATTCAGACAAAATCCAGTTCTTCCATCTTTTGTCCATTTCTCCTCCCCTCTGTCTTAACTCCTTTGACCTCCACTTGCTCTTATTTACTGTCTCCCCTGCAGCTCTGTCTCCTTCTCAGACTCACTGTTCTTCTCTACCCTCTCCCTTGCTTGTATATGAATTGAGCAGTCACCCTCTGTTCACACATGTAAATTGGGGATGCCAGGAGCATTATAATAAGATAACATAATTTAAATGCTAATATAGCACTGGATAAAGAGTAAGTGCTCAAAATGTGCTCACCATGATTAATATATTACTATTATCGTTCAGCCTAAAATAGTAGTGTCCTTGCCAGGCAACTCATGCCAATAAACACCTGTTTAACTACCAACTACAACCTGCCATCACTCCTTCCCATAAAAATCTACATTCCATTTGGGCTTATCATGATCAGACCATCTCTACCATAATCAAAATCTTCAAGTCAAAGTAACCACATTGCCCAGAAAATCACAACATTGTCACAGTGTGAAGAAGTATAATGTCCAACACCATCATACGTAGAAGTTGTCTGCCAAACTGTCACTGAGGCCATTCAAAAATCCAAACTTGAACAACTAAATTATTCTTTATAATTGTAAAGTTTTGTTCAATATAATTATATTATTTCTGACAGAGATATCAAAATTATTTTAAAGTGGGGTAATCTGATCTTGCAGAACATTAAAACTTGCTATGTTAGTCCATGTAGGATAATATGGTACTGAAATACATTTTCTTATATAACAAACAAGAAAAATAACAATTTGTAATTTTATCTTCCTAGAATATGTTTGTTTGTTTTTTCATTCAGGGATTTCTAAACAGTTTAACATTGCATGAATTTCACTTTTAAACTGCTAAGAGGTCAATGATAACTATTAGAACGTCTCATTTTAGGGACTTTTGTTTCCCCCGGAATATGATAGATATTTAATAAGATATGACCTTACCCATGGACTGATCCCTTTCCAGTCTCTAAAACTGATTATACAACTGTCTGCTAGACAACTCCATTTGGATGTTCCATAAAAATAACAACAATAATAATGGCTGACACCATAGCACTTACTCTGTACCCAGCACTTTCAAAGTACCTCATTTATATTTTCTCAATCTATGCATCACAACAACCCTTTGGGTAGATAGATATTCTTTTTTTCCATTTTTACTGAGGAAACCGAGGTACAGAAAATTTAACCTGCTCAAAATCACACAGCTACCGAGTGTCAGAGCCTGGATTCCAAACCCAAAAAAACTCACTCCAGAGTCTGGCTTTTAGTCACTGATTGTAAACCGTTTCCATTCTGTTTCTCACAGACCCTTGAAACTCAAATGCCTGAAACAGAACTTAACATTTTCAACCCTAAACCTGCTCTAACTCATGGGTTCACCTGTGCCAAAAACATCACAGGACCTCTCTCACCTATTTGCCTAGGGCAACAACATGGAGCTCTGAATCTGAGTACCCTCCACGCTCACCCAGACGCATCATGACAGTTTTCCTTCCAAACACATTATTCCTCAAATTGGTTTCTCTTTCCTAGTCTAGTCCAAGGAATCCTTTCTCTCTCTCTTTCTCTCCCCCCGCCCCCACTTTCTACCTCCCTCCCTTCTCCTGGATCACTGCAATAGCCTGCCTCCAATCCTGGTGCATTCAATCTATTCTTCATCCTGCAGTCAATCTGAGTTTTCCAAAAATGCAAAAGTATGTCATCTTCTAACTTAAAACACTTCAACAGCTTCCTATTATCCTTAGTCAAGTGTTCAAATCCCTTAACATGGCTTACAGGGCTCTTATGATTTAGTCTGTGCTATTTCCCTAGCCTCACCATCAACCCTGGACTCACGGCTCCAGTCAGACTCCACTTCCTTCAATTCTTCAAACGCAGTATGTTTTCCTTGCCTCAGGGTTTTCATGCACCTTGTTTCCACTGAGCATCTGCACTATAGAATACACCACACTTCTTCACCTAGCAAATTCTTACGTATCCCTTGGGTTTCAGATTAGATATTACTTCCTTGTGGAAGCCTGCCCTTACCTGCCCCAGGGATGTGTTTATATGGCTCCTAAACTTCTCTTACTATAGCATGAATCAGGCTAAAGGCAAAATTGTTCTATTTTATTCAACATAGCTACTCAAAAATATTGTGAAATTAATGAATAAAGTTTGACACAAAAAGGCTAAAGAGAAGTGATAGTATATACAAGCAACTACATACTCCTAAATTAAAATATCTATTTTCTACTCAAAAAAATAGATTTCCACAAATATTCTGTGTGAAATAGTCCATAATAGGAAGTTAAAAAGAACTAAAAGGAATGGTAAGTGACCGTGAACAAACTATCATAGAGAAAGACTAAATGAAGGCCAGATAAATATAACTTTTGGAGCTCAATAAATAAGTATTTATTTAATATCGTGGGCATGGAGATATACACAAACTTTCATAAGATTACTGAAACAATAAGTAAGATTGAAGATAATTATTTTGATCTGTGATAGTCTTGAAGAGAAAGTAGATTGAAGATTTGGGAAATTAAGGTTGATAGGTGTTCCCTTTACAAACTGCTCCAGCCTCCTAAATACATGAAGAGCAAAGTTAAGTCTGGAGGCCAGTGGATACCGGACAAGGTCCCCGTAGCCAAGAGAGGAAACAGGAACCCCTAAATTAAGAGAAGACAGGACCACAATCATTCTGATCAAAAACTTCTTACCACTATTATTTTTTTTAGGATCAAAATATTGTGGATTCAAGTTCGGAACATCTACTATCATTTAGGTTCCTGAAGTACAAGTCAGTAAGACAATATCTCTCTGCTTTCTGTAGACTCCACTTTCTGCAGCACCAGAGACTCATGATTGGCCCTCAGCTCTAGGTTCAGGTTAAAGAAAAAGGATGCTGAGATGATCTGGAATTATTTTTAATGGGGTAACCTCAAGAGATCAAAGAAAACCATCACTGATTAACACCAACCCCGTCATACGGACATTAGTACATACGGACATTTAGTTACTATATGTGACCGAAAAATTCATGTGGTTTATGTACTTCTGAGAACATCTGCTTAAAACCAGCCTTCCACGGAGATTAGCATGGTAAAACGCCAAGAGAGTAAGTCAGGGGCCATTCCCTGATGGTTCAGTCTACAAAGTACCATCTGTTGATGTTCAGAAGTCCATGGGAAATTCAGGTCCACAGATTTCAACAGAACCGGGCACTCGAGTTAGCAAGTTACTTCCTAAGCAAACAGGACCTCACACAGTACCCCAAGGCAGGTAATGATACAATTAGCACAACCTGATTTTTCGTTCTGGAGGCCTCTAATGTTGGGGAGGGTCAACCCAGTGTTGCTTTATCTTATTCTGATACAATAAATAAAGTATGAGCCTAATTTACATCAAATACTTATGCTTCATGGTTTAAAAAATCTCTAAACTCCTATTCATTCATATTTTAACTGCAACACCACCATCTTTCCCCAGAGGATCCCTATATATTTGAATTATGAGTCGGAAAGAAAGTATATCAAACCTGGCAAAGAATATGACATTATGTCCTCATTTTAATTAGAAAATATTTTTTTAAAAAAGGATCCATATGTAAATCCTCTTGAATGGAGAGATTAAAATAAATGTTACAATCTAATTACATTATTTCATGTAAATTTCATTTGCAGCTTTCTATGTGGAAATTTGCAAAGAATTATAGAAAACACTTAGCAGAATATTTCTGTTATGCTAAGACCTCAAAGCCCTGCTGTTTTTCATCCTTCAGAATCTTGCATAGGGAGGTAGAAAGGAGACTATGAAAGAGATTGTCAAATGCCCTTAAGTTTCAGAAAGGAAAATACAGTCGTCTAGACACTGGCCATTAGAATGTTTATTAATAAAATATGTACACTTTTTCAAGTTATTTCTCTTCTTTAATAACATGTTTTGAGCTTGTTGGATTCTCTCCCCTTTCTGCATGTTGATGTCTGTCTTCCTTATGGCTGCCAACAGCACCAAGCTTTGTGTGGGAAATTGTCACTTGGAGACACAGCATCTTTGACTCTTTTCTGAGACTGCTGGTGTTGCTTTCTTTGATAAACAAAAGCCCTTTTCTGTGGTTTGTGTGGTTCTTCTAGGGAAGGCCTTAAAGAAATAATTAGCTAGGCTGGTAGTTTCAGGAGAGAGAAAGTGGACCTTTAATGCTACCAGAAAAATCTATTTTTTGTTTTGGTCAACAATCAATAGGTTTTTTTGTGTGTGGCTACAAGTCCTTTATAAAATGAAAGTTGTCAAGACTCAAAAAATAATCTTTAAGTAACAAGAAGCATGCACAAATGGTGCTAATTTTGACTTGCTGAGGTTTTTTCCCCCATTACCAGACTGATCTCAACAGCTGTAGGTACTTAAACTCTCTTTCTGGAAACCTTGCACCCTACATTATGCACAAAAGAAGTAGGGACGATTATTACTGATTTTTCACAGAGCCCTGGGAGCCACTCAGGAGGAGGATAGACATTCTTCCCCCTTCCATATTACCTTCACGCTCACCGGTCGCACCAGCTTCTCATAAAATAGCACAGTAAGATTCATTAGGAAAGATGGAATTTTTATGTATAAGAACATAGTGAAAAGAAGTGGTAAGAGAAAGAAGGGAAAGAAAGTTGAGCTAGTTTCTTTCAAGCTAAGGGTGCCTCAAATGATATGTAATGAAAGGTCTTTGTGGATTTGATTGGGTGTGTGTGAGCATTTATGGCACCTGTGCCTGTTGGGGGGGAGGTCCGCACCAGCAGTCATGTGGTAATACTGGTGTGTAATTACAGAGCACTTAACTGCATTCAGCCATGGTTTGTTTCTCTGATAATTTCCACTTTCATTGTTCAAGAGGCTGTGGACACTCGTAGAAGCTGAAGTTCAAGTACCTGCAGCTGTTGAGATAAATGAATGTCGTAGCTGTTTTTTAAAAGTTTCCAGTAGGAATGCTGTTTTAAGAGGGAAGTTTGACAGAAGTACAGTTAAAATATTCTACTTACCTTTCCAAAGCCATAAAATCCTAAATCTATAAACGGATCATTCTTTATTCCTGTTCTTCATTTCACAAGCTGGCTGAGCTCCTTTTCTCCCCACCCAGTAGTGCCGGTCCTCCTTACATGCTATTAAATTCTCAGTATGGAAAAAGTTACTTCGATTTTCTATTCAGCTCCACAGACATAGTCTCTTGGTTGTCTGTCTGCACTTGTGATATATGACAGATTCAGACATTTAAAAAACGCGTTAACCTGTTTATATGAAAGAATAAAAATGTTCCAAAAAGACAAAACCTGGCCAAATCTGAACACAAATCTGCTTCCATTTCCTTGCATTTCCTTCTGCCAACCAAAGCTCCTGAATGCATTTTCATTTGTGTTTAAAGTATTAAGTTTGAAACATTAGAAAACAGAAAGGTAACAAAAACAAAAATTAATGTAATTTCATATCAACACAAGGGAGAGAGTATATATTTTGTCTTCCATTTTCCAAAGACCCTTTATTTCACCAAAAAAAGGGGGGGGCTTTATTTAGGAATAATGCTGCTTGATTCACTACTATTATTCTTTTTTTTAAGATTTTATTTTATTTATTTATTTGAGAGAGAGAAAGAGCACAAGAGGGGGTAGGGTCAGAGGGAGAAGCAGACTCCCTATCAAGCAGGGAGACCGATGCGGGACCCGTCCCGGGATCATGACCTGAGCCTAAGGCAGTAGCTTAACCAGCGGAGCCACCCAGGTGCCTTCATTACTATTATTCTTCTCATTTTATTGTATTTTACAAATAGTCTGTTCAAATTAATATAGAAATTAAGAACCTTTATTAAATTCCCACAGTACAAAACTTAACTATTGTTTCCAATGTCTGGTCGATTCAGTGAGCAATACTGTCTCAAACTATGAATTACATTTCTAAATTGGTCACTAGCAGCCTAATTACTTCTGGTTGAAGTGTACCTTTTCCCTTCTCCTGTGTGCATGTGTTTAGATAGAGACAGATGAAGATGATGGATGGATGGATACATACATACATACATACATACATAATACAAAAATGTTAAATAATAGGGGTGCCAAGCTGGCTCAGCCAATAAAGTTTACAACTCTTGACCTCAAGGTCATGAGTTCAAGCTCCATGTTGGATGTAGAGCTTACTTAAAAAAAAAAAAAGTGAGAAAAAGTAAATAGGGTAAAATATTACCAATAGGTAAATCTGGGTAAAGAGAGTACAATTTTTATTTTTGCAATTTTTTTAAGTCCAAAATTATTTACAAACAAAGTTTTAAAAATTTACGTGTGGCTTACACACAGACAACCGAGATTCTGGCCTCAACTTCTGACTCTTGCCCTCTTCCTCCACACATACCCTGAGCTTATCATACAAATTACTTGTAATTTCCTCCAATGGACGTCCTGTTTCATTTCCCTGGGGAATTGTGACATGATGTTCCAGATAACACATGAGGCCATCTTCCCAGAAAAGCCTTTCCCTGCTCTTTGCAGACAAGTTAAGTCTTTCTTCTTTGTGAGAAATGTATTTATTTTACATGTTTGTCTTCATTATAAGACCAAAAAAAGTGAGACTGCGCTGGGTGTGACCTTGGTCATGTCACTTTACTTTCGTATGCCTCTGTTTATTTATAATATGGAGATGACAGCACCTACTCTTAGGGCTATTTAGAGGATTAAGTGGGTTAAATCATGTAAAGTGTTTAGAGTGGTCTGAGGAATAGTAGGTGCTCCATGATGTTAGTTATTATGGGGGTGTGATGGTGATAAGTGGTACAGTATCAGAAAAGTACTAGAATGATAGGAGGGAACATGGAATATCCTACACCAACCATTGCAGAAACTTACTAAATATTTTCAGGTGAGTGAATGAATGGGTGCTCAGGGAGTACATTAATATTAAAGGGAAGAAGTAATGAAGGTTTCAGCCACAGTGGTAACAAGGAGGAGAGAAGGAAAAAATGAATTTGCAAAGCCTTCATGTAAATCTATATCAAGTGGTAATCGCTTGACTATGGGGTGAGAGGGAAAGGATACACACTATTACGCCATCATTATCTTAGGACCTTCACAAAGCCCCATTTTGGGAGGTATTTCTGGGATATGGTTACAATGGGACCTTTAGCACTATCTCCACCAGGCGATACAGATCAGCTTCTGATAGGGTCAAGTACTTCTCTATGTTATGCAAGACATTTGTTTAAAAGTTTATTATATCTATGTGGCAATCTTTAGTCAGTGCGGGGTTGTATATATTTGAAAGGATTCAGATCAAAGACAATATATAACCATATAATAACATAATAAATTTTAATGAGACTTATAAACAAGGTGAGGGAAAAAGAAAAAAAATGTAACAGCCTAGGTATCATTATTTTTAATATTAATTTGCTCATTTATATCCTATATGGCTTTTAGAGAAAAAGCGGCTCAAAACCGTGTTTCATCAGAGAAGTGAACTGATTTTGTTAAATCAGTTAAATCGAAGTTAAGAAAATAATAAAATAAAATGCAAGAATACAAACATATTCACCTCTTAATAGCATTTTATTTAAAAGTTTACAATTAGAGCACTTGTAATACACAAAATGTTTAAAAGTTACACAGGCTGCCCTGTAGGAAGGACTTTTCTTGTAGGCAGAAGGAATGGGGACCTGGTGTTTAAAATGTGTGGAATTCATAGCGCAATATGGGGCTCGTAAATCAACAGAATCCATAATCTGAAGGGAGTGGACATAACTTCCAAGTTATTCCAAAGTTGGGGTGGGGGTAGAGGTGGAGAGAGATGGTATCAATCTGAAGATTTCACTTGGCTCTGGTTTAAAATCCAAAGAAAAACAAGAACAGAAAACCACCTCAGCGGTATCTACTATCCGCTGACATACTCCAAAACACAAAACGGCAAACCAGTGTCCTTTAAAGAAATCCATACTTTAAAGACCTCTGCCACTTCTCAAAGTCAGTACTATGAAAAGGACTAGGGATATTCCTGGGTGAGCCAGAGAATTGGGAATAATTATCAAAAAGATACATTACACAAACATCCTGATGAAGGGGTTCATAAATTAAATCCATATTTTGTTTTAACAAATTTTTATAGTATTCTGGCTTGTTAAAATGTCCTGAGTGTGGCAGATGCTATTTAAAAGGAATGACAATAGTGTCTTGAAAGTATATATAGTAATAGTTCAGAAGATAGAGCAGCGACATTTTCTACCTTGATCAACCCTAATCAGCACCATAAAATGTTAGCTACAAAGAAGCGCGTAGGTACTTCTTGGTACCTTGGCCCACCAAAAATAAGGCATTAGAAAATAGATGAATTCTCATGTAGAACAAGTTATTTAGGAAGGAGTTTAAGCAAGGTTTGTAAAAAGTGACGGACAACAATTTGTGAAAGAAAAGAACATTAAGGCATAACCAAGTAAACTGAAATAGTTTGGTATCAGTATTTGTCTCTATGGAAGATGGTTGGAGAGTCAGTTCCTTTAGATCCAGTGGGGCTTGGGTTGATTTCAGCTGGAGCTGGGTGTTTATGCTCTACGCCATTTTCCCAGCACTGAACTGCCTGTAGTGGAAAAGACTCTTGGAGTCCACATTGCGGGATTTCTGCACAGCTTCAGCAAAAAGTTTGGTCACCTGAAAATGTAAGGGTGGTAATCTTAGTGACCCCCATGCCACGAAAGTGAGTATTTAATGAAGCAGGAGTGAAAGGTCAGTTTCCGCTCCCAATTTCCAAGGGGATATGTGATGAAAGACACAAAAATTTTTATTTATTCGGGACTTTCTCCTATATTTCAGACCTTACCATGAATAAGCTAATCCCTGCCCCTCAACTCCCCCAGCGATTAAAACTGACTCAGGGGGAAAAAAATATGATGGGTAGAAAGTTACTGAGTCTTGAAGTACAGTTCTTCTCCGTGATAAATTTGGTGGGTCATGTCCAAGTGGAACTAAGCATACCTCATGTGATCATTTTCTGTGAATTGGACAAGTGCTTGCACTGTGTCTGGATCTTCAATTATCATTAACCTGTTGCTCTTTTATGGTGCCTTTCATTTAGAAACAGTGGAATAAAAGTTTGTATCTTTATTCCATGCCACACCACACTTTTTATTTAAAAGATAATTGTATGGCTAATGAGAGAGCATGGCTATCCATGGCTTTTGATTATTTCAATTGCTTGGTCACCAATTGTCTCAGTTAGGCCATGACCTACCCTAATAGCACCATTATTTTAGATTCTATTTAAAAATTCTTCTCCATTCTTAATGTTACAAGAAGGGGAGAAGAGGGATGTGCATATGCTGATGAATACTCTTAAGGGTGACACAGAAATAAAAACCTGCACGTAGCTATATTTAAGGAAAAGAACATACCTGGAAATTAGTGAGGAGAGCAATTCCACTGTCAACAGCTGTCCTCCGAATCACATAATTATCATGGACAAACTTAGTGTTGTTATTGGGGAGGTTAATCACCAGGTCAATGCTGCCATCTCTAATCAATCTGGAAGAATAATCAAAATAAACAAAAGTTTGTAGGTGGCAATGTATATTTTATAATTAGTTTTCAAAATACTGAAGTAATTATTCTCTTATGCCACTCAAGTCAATGCCATACTGAGTGGACTGCCACTTGCCCTCTATTCCTAAGTAGATGTTCAAATTACACTCATTTGGGGGTTATAATTTTTTATTGTGTTCTTGAAAGAATTCTGGTGAAAGTCTAACTAATTAAATGGAAAGATTTTTCTTTCTCAAATGCTTCATCTATCCATAGAAGAATTGGTAATTTGATAGGTATTTACTCATTTTACAAGGTTTTTCTCCAGTATTGAAGTCCATTCCACCTCCATACTCCCACCTCCCAGATTAACTTTACCTCACTGCCTTCTTCCCAGTGCCTCCAGCTAATGGTATGAGAACACAGATCACCTGATTTGGAATTAAATCACTTCACATTCTGTTGCTGGGCTGCTATACATACTAGGAGACATTTAAACATCAAAAACATGAAGTAATGCTAATTGTTGTTTTACAAAGTCCTAACCAAGTGCTTATAGCTTCATTGGAAGTCTACTAAGGTCTGAACAATTTGCCCTTCTTTTATTAATTTGATAATGTATTTATAGGTTGCCTTCTTGAGAGCCCTAACAAATGGTAGCCATCTACTAGACTGTAATATCCTAGAACAACTAAGAATTATCTCTTATGTACCTATGCCACATATTTCTATAAGTGTTGATGTAATGTAGTCCCTAAAGACTCACATAGTGCACTAAAATAATATGTCTTACCAAATCTAGTGATGACATAGCCTGAGGCATAATACCCAACCAGATCAGAGAATAGTAAGTTAGGTAATTCAATGGATGGCATTATCCTAGCACTCACCATAGTCTCCTGCATATAGCAAGTGCTCAACAAATTGGACTGATTTATTGACGCGCAACCTCAGTGAAATGCAGCAGGTCAATCTTATATTTGATATACACATCTATATACAATATAAGCTTGATGTAAAATATAAAGCGCTGCATTACATTCTTCATGTCTCTGACTCTCATCACTGAGATCTTGGTGTCCATCCAGAAAAGCACCCTTACTAGAAAATATCTTGAAAGATGCTATGTATCACCATGTAGACATATGGCATTGTATGTTATAGTAACAGAATGGTTCATGAGAATGAAATTTTACAATAAATAATTCAGATGAATAAATCCACAGATTTATTCATCTGAAATGGCTAAGAGGACTTTTAGAAGACTTGCAATAGGGTGAAGTGAAGTATTCACATCATACTAGTTCCCGAAGGTAATCCTCTATCTGTAGGAGGATAGAACTCTGCCCAGTTCTTACTTTCTGATGGAAGAGAGGCTGGGATTCTGTCCTTCCTGAGAGGGCCATGCCACTGGGGTGGCAGGGACATTGTTGGCATTGAGCCAGTCTGACGTGGCTTCCGTGGCAAAGAGCTGCATTTAAAATGGAAAAGTCAGTTACTGTATCACAGGGAAGGCTTTCATGGAGCAAAGAAACCTACTGGGACACATCTGTCATTTAAAACATAAAGTATAAGAAAGTGGTGTATATGAGAAGCAATAATATCATGAATTGAGATTTGGACTCTCTGTCCAGAGTCATGGGCACTTTAAGTATTTTTAAAATGGTCTAAGGAACAATTCAATGACCTCAACTTTAACTGTTTTTGTAGAAGAAAAAAAATAAAGAATTATTCATGGCTGAGGATTCATTGTTATCAAATCAACAAAGCCCCATGACCACAGGCCCACTCTGAGCCTTGGGAATCATTTTGTTTTACTGATCCGGGCTTTGCATGGAGGTATTTGTGGCAAAGAAGTTTTGCCTATAACTGCAACAGCTGGAAACTATGACTTCATACAGAAACAAGAAAAGGAAAAAGGAAAGATATATTGGAGACTCATTGGACCTTTGTCCCAATTCTGCATAAACTAAACTTTCTAAGTTTTTAGCTGGCAACTCCTGTGGAGCTTATGGTACCTTTGTTAAAACTTAAAACTAGTCTTTCTAATAATTTTAGTCTATTGAAGTTTTGAAATTAATCACGTTAGTTAAATCCTTCAAGTTGAAAGGATATATTTTGAGGTATTTCATTCCTTAAGATTCATTAATATTCTCTTTTGTGAATAGATTTCAATGCTTATAGAAAACGACTTGGAAAAAATTAATATTACATACCTTGAAGCCTTCATTGTGTAATTGTTCAGCCACACCAAGGAATCTGGGACGGAATGATTGCTGAAATTAAAAGAATTTGACAAAATTCACTTTCTAGATACACTGCTTTTTTTTTAGTCACATGCAATATGGTATTTACTCACACCATCATCCAAGGCAATGCCATATGTTGCCAGGTGCTTTAGATTCAAAGTGACAAGTTCAATCCTTTAATCCTCCTATAGTAAGTATGAGTTCTTACTTATTTCTCTGATATAGATAAGATTACACCCACATTGTCTCGCTTTCTACAGTCTGACTTTTCACCTTGCCCTCAAATTCCTCTCTACTCTCTACTTCATCCACTTAGTCTGTCTGCAGATTAGGATCCACCTCAGTCCTATAGGGATCCTTCCCCAGGTCAGGGAGAATTTAAAGACACCTGGGGTAGGAGTCCAACACCAGGTCAGCCTTGCTAATTGTTCTGCCTGCTCAACCGGCTGAATTCTAACGTGGTGCTGCTCTTAGGAGACTGGGCCCTGTCCTAGCAGCTTGTGCAAACCTCCCTTCAATAAGTCAACCATTTTGGACTCAATTTTGCATTAACTTTAAAGTAAAGAGTAAAAGAATGGGCTCTGGAGTCACTAAGCTGCCTTTGAGATCCTGGCATTACCATTCATTTTTAGTGTGTCCTTAGAAAAGTTGTCTTTTGAGTCTCCATTTCTTCCTTTTTAAAATGGCAGTGAGCATAGTAGTGTATCTATTTCTTGGGACTCTACAATAAACTGTGTGACCTTGAGCAACTTATTTAACCTCTCTGTGATGTACTTTCCTCATCTGTTAAATGGAAATAGTAACAGTGTCTGTGTCAACAGGTCCTTGTGACTATTCAATGAGTTAATTCATAAGTAAGCATTACTTAAGTGTCCATGTAGGAACTTAGTCCATTAATAGTTGTTGTACAAGGTTACTTGTCCATTAATAGTTCTCATTAAGTATTCATTGTTATTATTAAGATATTTGTTTCTTCAGCCTCCCAGAGGCTAGATTCCTGCCCCTGCACCCTAGTTTCCAAGCCTGGCTTCCTCTACTGGCTGTCCTACTTCAAATACAAGCCAACTTCCTCCTCACATATATTTTACTTCCAGACAAGCTTCCCTCATGTTCCATCTCACCATTCAGATATGTTCTTAGAGCCCATCGTTGTGAACTTCCTAGAGCCTCAGCGGGACCCATCTGGTTTCCAGGTCCTGCTTTCCCTGGACTCCTACACATTGTCACCAGAGTTCTTCCAATCTGAACTTACCCCCTTCCTGTGACCACAAGCCAGTATTTGCAAGACAGTGGTCAGGGTGAGAGAAAAAAGGGCTAAGTGGCCTACCCCAAAGTCAGTCCCTTACCTTGACCTCATTAACTTGAATGTTTGAGTAACTGAGCTAAATAGAATATGAAAATCATACACAGTTAAAAACATATCTATTCTGCCTTTTGGCTGCACATTTTGGCTGTTTTCCCTTGTAAAAAGTTTATAAACAGATGAAATAATTTGGTTACTTCGGTAAATGTTTTATAATCTATTTAGAAACCATATTAGTAACGGCTAAAAAAAAAAATCAAGGAGATGATCTTATTTCAGAGTCTCAGAGAAACCAAGAATTACGATAATAAAACATATCAAGATCCTTGCACAATTTTGATGATGTTCAGCCCATAAAACCTCCTAATATTTACTTGCAGAGGCTTTCTGAGAACAGATCTAAATCCTAGGAAAAGACTCCAAAGACTATGTTCAGATATAAAATTCTTTCAGATTCAGGCCCTCTCAATCCCAGAACTGCAGTTTTATGAGAGGAAACTATTGGCAAATAGAAAAGATAAATGCAACTGGATGAATCTCAGCTAAGGTAGGCTCAGGGGTTATTCATGGACAGTTTTCTAGAACACAAGTTGTAACCATGCCCAGGATAGTAGCTTTCCATTCCTGCTTAGGACCAAACAGGAAGAAATGGGCCTTAGGTGCAAGAAGCTCATGGCTAGACATAAAAAAGGAAATAAGTAAGTATAAAATCAGAGTAACTCAGTGACATTAGTGTAATTTAATGAGGCATATGGCAGTCTCCTTAAGAATAGGTTAGGCAGCAGAAGAGGACAATGACTTTTCAAGTTTGATTCTGCTTGGAAAGCAAGGGACTGAATTGGATGGCATTTTAGGTCTCTTCACATTTTAAGGTTCCTTGAAATGTAGTAAATATGCATGAAATACTCTAAATGAACTTCTGAATTTTGTCAGATCTCCCTGATTTGGAACAATACACTGCAACCTTCTGCTAAACACAAGACAGACTTAAGTAAGCACCAGAGCACAGTAGAAGATGCAACATAAAGTTGTCCAACCACTTATTTATTAACTGATGCATTACGTATTGAACAAACTATTCTCAATTTCTTAAATTTTCCCCTAGCAAAATGTCACTAATAATATATGGCCATGTGATAACATAACATTGAAACCATTTTCTAAAATATCATTTCAGGGGCACCTGGGTGGCAAAGTTGATTAAGCGTCCAACTCTTGGTTTCAGCTCAGATCATGATCTCAGGGTTGTGGCACTGAGCCCTATGTGGTGTTCTGTGCTCAGCTCAGAGTCTGCTTGAGATTCTCTCTCTCCCTCTCCCTCTGCCCCTCCCCCCCCAAACTCTTTCTCTCTAAAATAAATAAATAAATCTTTAAAAAATATATCCTTTCACAAGCACAGTGGTCCTCAAAATGTGGTTCCCCAGAAAATCAGCATCACCTGGGAACTTGTTTAAAATATAAAAGGGGCACCTGGGTAGCTCAGTCAGTTAAGCATCTATCTGCCTTTGGCTCAGGTCATGATCCCAGGGTCCTGGGATCAAGCCCCGCATCAGTCTCCCTGCTCAACAGAGAGCCTGCTTCTCCCTCTCCTCCCAGCTCCTGCTCTCTCTCGCTATCTCTGTCACTATCTCTCAAATAAATAAAATCTTTTATAAAAAAGTATAAATGTGGGTGCCTGGGTGGCTCAGTTGGTTAAGAGACTGCCTTCAGCTCAGGTCATGATCCTGGAGTCCCGGGATCAAGTCCCACATCGGGCTCCCTGCTGAGCAGGGAGTCTGCTTCTCCCTCTGACCCTCCCCTCTCTCATGCTCTCTCTATCTCATTCTCTCTCTCAAATAAATAAATAAATAAATAAAATATTTTTTAAAAAAAAGTATAAATGTTTGGGTCCCACCTCAGATCTGTAGAATCAGGAACTCTGAGAGTGAATCCCAATAATCTGCATTTTAACAAACCCTCCAGGTGATTCTGATGCACACTTAAGTTTAGGCATAGGAGGGAAGAGGGACTAGGAGACCCATCCTTCACTCATTTTGTAATTTGAGGTGAAGATCCATTAACTTTGGCCAAAGTCACAATGAAAAATGTTGAGGAAGGAGTACCAGAATGTAACTTTTTTCTTTGCTATTTTAAAGTAAAATAAGTCAGCAAGTCCTCTAAGACCTGCAGACACCAGTCAGAACCTCATTATGGAGCTGTTTCAATGCTGTCCCCCAAGTGGAAAAGATAAATATCCGACATGACAGTATTGGCAGTTCCCAGCCGGGGAACCACTCTGCCGTCTGGTCTGGGGTGTTGGCTTTCATAGCCACATTATAAACTTCTATCAAACATGTATTGAACACTTGTGACACATAAAACAGCCTCTCTACAAAAAGAAATTACAGCTGTCAGCTTGCATCTGAGTAGCCCCGGATTTAATAGCTGATTGAAAATACCTGGGTAAGAAACCATTTGTTACTAAAGGTGAAAAGTACAAGCTGATTTATTCCCTGGAAAATGTTTATAAGAAAGTCCTTTTAAAATGAAAAATATGTATACATTTCCTCCAATTATCATTTTCACATTATTCCAACTTCTGGCTGCAGAACAGAAAGCCAAGTTACTATTGTGTGGTGCTGTGGACTTTATAGGGACGTCCGCATCAACAACTCTATGGCTGTTCCTAATGATTCTGTACTGAAGATAAAAGGTTATTCATGTCACTTGGAGTTGTCTTTTTCAAATAAAATGCTTGCTTTGTGTTTCCGAGCAATGCTGAAGCGCAGATGTCAGGATGGTGCCCGCCACTCCACAAACATCGCTGAATAGCCCAATCAGAGGGGAAAAAACAGTGAGTGCTCTTGATGTGCTCTAGAGTACATCATTTATTGTTAAAGGGTGTTCCAGAAAACTTCAAAACAGGGCAGAGTGCCTACTCATAGCAACTAAAAATAAATCCTGATAGGATGAAAGGAGTCTGGAAATATTGCAGGGAAAACAAGGATGATTGTGTTGCCATATAAACCTACATTATGCCTTTCTTATGTTAGGATCTAGGCCTATGGAAAACCTCTTGTTAGAGAACCAGGGCATGTAATAGTTAAGTTGACAAGAATCCTTTGGCAAAATCTAAATCTTGACTTTTCCCCCCGCCACTAAGTTCTAGTTATATACAATTGATGTTATGAATATTTCAAATTCCCCAGGTGATTTGTCCCATAGCATTTAACTTTGGGAGGGCAGAAACAGAGTCTGTGTGTATAAAGGAGTAGGGTGGGAAAGAGAGAGAAAAGAAAAGGTTAGGAAGACTACAGTATAACAAATTAGCATGTGTGTGCCCCCCCCCACACACACACACTCTATTTACTAAATGTTAAAAAGTGGCTGATACTTGTTAGTAATACATTACTATTTAAAATACGTGTTGGGTGCCTGGGTGGCTCAGTTGGTTAAGCGACTGCCTTCGGCTCAGGTCATGGTCCTGGAGTCCTGGGATCGAGTCCCGCATCGGGCTCCCCGCTCAGCGGGGAGTCTGCTTCTCCCTCTGACCCTCTCCCGTCTCATGCTCTCTCTTTCTGTCTCTCTCATTCTCTCTCCCTCTCAAATAAATGAATAAAATCTTTAAAAAAAATATATGTGTTAAACTACCAAAAATAAGAAAAAAATGTTTCCTGGCTCCTCCGTAATTTCTCTTTTCCCCCAATTTTCTCTTGCAACCTGTTGTGAAAATGAATGAGTTATCTTCAATTAAATCCTTGTGTTCATAGCAGGAAGCTGGGTCACAGTAGGGAGATAAAGTGAAAAGGCCTTTCCTTCAAATAAATGGGACAGGTCCTGACTATCCTCCTCACTTCTCCATGAAGGAATAATAAAGCAAATTAACTGCAGTGGTGCTGGCTACCAGCACTCCTCTGTGCATGAATTCTACGCAGCATCAGGCTAAATGATTATCTTAAGAAATCAAAATGCAGTGGTGGATTTCTTTCTTAGAACGTCCCTCAAGAACTCAACAAAATGTGTTTCTTTGTATTTACTGGCCCTAAAGCCCATTTATACATTAGCAGTCCTTTTTTTAGGTTGTTCTCACTTCTGACTTTATATATTTGAATGAGTTTATGTGAATTATTCTGACCATGCTGAATCATGTTAAATAAAATGATTTTTTAAAAGTACAATGCATACTGAAATATGGAACCTTAATTACTTTGTCCACAGTTCCTAGGAAGCCTAGGTAAAAGGCTGGGGTTAGACTTGGTCCCATGCTATCTGAGAAGATACCCAGTGAGTTTTCTAGCTATTAATGCTCCAGTTAGTATATACTGTCATGTTGTTAGGTTAAATTTATGATGCGTTTTTAAAAGCCACTCTCAGTGAAAATCCACCAGATGGTGACAGAGAGGCTGTCCTTGAATGGCTGGAGCAGCAGCTCTTCCTTGCCGCCCACAATGAGTAGGTCAGAAAGTGACTCTTGTCTATCTCCGGCTGATCAAATCTACCACAGCTACTAATATTTTATTAAATATAATTTTATATTAAACATTTCTTTATTTTTTTGAAGATTTTATTTATTTATTTGCCAGAGAGAGAGCACAAGCCATGGGGAGCGGCAGGCAGAAGGAGTGGGAGAAGCAGGCTCCCCGCTATGCAAGGACCCCATGCGGGACTCCATCCCAGAACCCTGGGATCATGACCTGAGTCAAAGGCAGATGCTCCACTGACTGAGCCACCCAGGCATCCCTTAAACATTTCTTTAAACTTTGTAATTAAAACAGACACATATCTAAGGCCCTAACGTTGTGCACTCACACACAAGTAAAAAGTTCTTTGCAAGAGCTCATGTAGCTGCTGCAATACTGATCTCTTTTAAAAAGAATGTACTGAAAGATAAAAACTTCAGTGGGCAGAACCTCATTCCTTTGAGAAAACTCTTTTTACCCTACAAAACCCTCTCTTTTTTTCCACCCATAAAGCAAAAAGTTCTGTTCACTGATGCCAAAATCACACAAATACTTCATAGGGATCGAATTAATTTTTGCTTAATATCTCCTGCAGCACTAGAAGCAAACAGGCACAATTTTATACATCACTGCCTTCTTAAACTGGTATTTTATAATGTTAGCACTATTATGATTAGTTGTGAAGATGGGGACTAAGGGCATGGTCTCCTCTGAATGCCCCCAGGTCTCACATTAAACTTTAAGCCGTAACTGGAAGTTGGGCAAATACTCTCACACTTGTGACTTAATAATACTTAATACTCATCTATAACATGATGAGACTCTCATATGGTGGGATGTGTCTCCAAACTGCCATTATGCTTCACAATTGCAAGTCATCTTGTTAGCCTCTGCTCTAACTGTTCTCCATCTCCCTTTTGGCACCTTTATGAAGCAAAATTCCAAGCTGCTCTCTGCAGAAACTTCTCCAAAGCCACTACCCATCCAGTCTCCAGAGTCTAATTTGCTTAAGACACCCTAATGAGATGGTATCTATAATAATCACCCACAGGCTTGAGAATACATGGTACTGCTCTAATTATATTTTTATTGATTTTTATGTAACCATGCAGGGTTTGAGCTTATTAAAAGTACGGCAGGAGTGATATCTAAGACCATCTATTGTTTTTATAGGACCCAAGAATTACTAATCTTAAATGTAAGTGAATGACCAGGTGGAAAGCATTTAGTATTTTTCAGGAAATTTATAAACAGAACAGTCTGTACATTCTTGCAATAGTTATTCCAGGGAGTAATAAAAGTTTCCTGACTACCTTTTTGCCCTAAGATTTCTATTTGATGTACAATAATAAACCAATAATGCCCTTTTCATTGTATAAAGATATTCTCTTATAATTATTTCACCTTGCTTTGACTTAGAAGACTTACCAAATAATGATATTCAAGAACCTCCCCAGTGTATTGTGGGCTGGGCTCTGCTAACTTTCTTAAAGCCCATTAAGCTACTTCCCTTCAAGAACTTTCAATCAGTCCTAGAGTGAGAAAATCCTTCAAGTAATGCCCATGTCTTCTTCAGCTTTGGATCTTTGACATTTACCAAAGGTCCTCGACTTGAAAAAGTTCAACTCTATAATAGTGAAAGCTATACACATTCAGTACCAACCCCATACTTCGAATTTCGAATGTTGATCTTTTCCCAGGCTAGCGATATGCAGTAGGATACTCTGTTGTGATGTGGGCTAGCAGCAGCTCCCAGTCAGCCACACAAGCATGAGGCTAAACAACCCATACACTTACAACCATTCTGCTTTTCACCCTCAGTACAGTATTCAGTAAACTACATGAGGTATATAATACTTTATTATAAACAGGCTTTATGTTAGACGATTTTGCCCCACTGTTGGCTGACATAAAGTGTTCTGAGCACACTTAAGGTTGGCTACACTAAGCCATGATGCTCAGTAGGGTGGGTAATATTAAGCACATTTTTGGCTTCTGACATTTTCAACTTATGATAAGTTTATTGAGGCATCTCCCCACTATAGGCTGTGGCAGATCTCTAGTAGAAATTGAAATATGAATGAATGAAGGCAAAGAAGGAAGGAACACAGGCCAGGAAGGGATCATACAGCTTCAGCTGGGGATGTGTTGCGGTTGAGACAGCCAGAGAGAGGTATCCAGCAGATGGTTGGAAATACGGGATGATGATGGATGAAGATAAAGGTGACAGTTATGGATGGGACAGTGGATACCACAGACATGAGCTGGCAAAGGGGAAAGTCAAGAGACAGATGGAGACAGAGACAGAGAGAAAGAAGAGGTGAGACCCAGCTTTATGGAAAACATACGTTCAGGGGCTAAGGAGGAAGAACTAAGAGCTGAGCACAGAGAAAAGATACAACCAAGAAATAGAAGAGATTCCTGTTTAAGGCATCCTAAATCCTTTTCAGAACAAATACCCTTTTCACTAGAGACTTGTTTCTTTATTCACTTATTTGTATTGATTGCTGCAATGGAAAAAGGCAAAACTCAGGGAACATATAGAGAACAAACGTCCATTTTTTCTATTAGTTGCTGTTTTCTTTAGTGGAGCTTAAAACAAATCTCCCCTCTTTTATACCACAGTTAAGGTCCTTTCCCAGCCACTCCTAGCATGTGCCCAGGGGCATGCATGCAACCAAACACCAACTTACCTGAATTCCAATCAGGATGCCTTTCTGGGGTATCTTAAACCCTGTGGAAAGCATTGCCTTTAGGAAAGCTGTGTGAATACCTTCACCAAAGCAAGCCACCTGTTTAGAATAAATTAAAAAATAAAATAAAAAGAAGCAAATACTAGTCAACAGCTCTTACCGATAAACAAATACAAATGGAAAGCACTTTACTCATAGAGCCCTTTGCTAGATTTTATTGAGTTGCCCAAAGACCATGCAGTCTGAATCCTGGGATTAAAAAGCTGGCCAGGGCAGATGTATCTTATGTTTTTAATTAAGCATAAAGAAAGAATAAGCAATTCTTTCTCTATCCAACAACACTCCATGGAGCAACATAACTGGATTCTACTGTGAATTATTTGGATACAAATCACAGCTTCTGGTCCATAATGTGGTAAGTTACCAAATGTTAATATGACTTAATGTTTAAATAACGGTATATGTTATGTATGCGATGCCACAGTGAGTGAATTCATGGGTCAGTAGCACAAATGCATAACTGCTGATCAATTGGTTAGGAATCATTTTGTACAGCTTATGAGAGAGCTTTCTGAGAAATTCAATAAATCCATGAAAACCTCAAGGACCTTTTTTTAAAAAAATCATTTTCATAAAATGAACCAAAATACCCTGCTTAGACTAGTTCTGAATAGCACAGCCATATGTAAAAACAAACAAAAAAAAAAAAAAAACCCATTCCAAACTAACATATAACGTTGGGATGCACAGAAGTTTCAGCTAGGGTAATTGTGCTACTAGATAAGTACAAGTCAAATGGACCCCATAACTATAGAACAAGTGGTATATTTGGGCATGATGGGAATAGATTCTGCCACACATATCATCATTTGGCACAGGTACAGAACCACCATTACAGTAAATAACACTGATGGCTAAATTCACTCTTTAAGCAAATGACTCCCTTCTTGTGAAAGAGATGTTCTCATGATTATAACCTTCAGTCAACCACCAGTACATGCTGCCTTTCACTCTACAGCGAACTCTTTCTTTGATCAATTAATGGCCAACTACACTCAGTAATATCAACCTCAGTTAATGAAACCCAAATTCTACTGACAGGACCAGGCAATCCCATCATAAAAGCAGATACAACAACACGCAAGAGGTTTCAGCAGTTTTCTCCAAAAAAAAAAAAAAAAAAAAAAAAAAAAAAATAGTCAGATATTCAAGTAAGCTCAGGTCTAACATCCTTACCTTGCTACTAAGAAAATAAAACAGTCTTTACCTAGATCAAGAGGTAAAGGTTTATTCAATCCCACAAGCCATTTGGACACTGAAAATGTCTCTTCAAAGCATAACCGAGATTTCACCTAAGCTAGAATTACTATTCTGATTTCAGTTATGAAATAGACCTTGTAACATCACACTCAGTGACACCTGGAAGTATGATTCTAATAAGGGAAGAAGAATTAACTCTATACTTCTGAAATAGATCACAAGAAAGGTGACCTGAGCTTCTAAGTCTTTCATGTTTTCATAACAACTCCAATAATGTATGTCCGGAGGCAGAATGGACATAGGCAGTGAAAATAAGTTTACCACACTAGAGAAAACAGCACAAGGGAAACGAGATCTCTCCCTGATCTGAACCCTGGATGTGCTGAAAACAGCCCTGCTACCAAGTGACCATAAGATCACGGTGAACCTGAAGAGCAGCTCCTTAAACAGCAGAGAATTATAAGGCAGGCCCCTCGTTTTAAAGCTAGGTTTTCTCACCTAGTCAATTAAAAGCAGCCGCAAAGGAGCTAAGAGAAGGCAATCGTCAGTCCAAATACAAATAAGATAGCCATTTATTCCTCACTTCCTGCCTTCCTGTCTCCCTTGACTTCTCATCACAGATGTTGCTTGTAACCAGGCAACCACATAAACATCACGTATTTATTGTAATTAAATATTTTCCCCTTTCAGGTGTTCCTTAATAGCAAGAGGAAACAATGATGCCTCACAGTCTGATGTTGCCACTCTGATGTGCACTGATGAGAATCTGAAGGTTGTATCTAGTAAGTCTGTCAAGGGCTGGGTGATTCATAAAATATCCTGACACTGACATGTACGGAACTTTCTAGAATCTGACAGCTCTCTACAAGAAACACAGTTCACATTTTTAAAGAAACCTTCAGCTGACAAGAGTCCCAACACAAGTGAAGAGGGACATCCAGTGGCCAATCCCATTATAGGTTTTAGATAATCCCCAGGAGGTTCAAGTTGCTTTTGAAAGTTGTTTTGGGATTTTGCATTTATCTACAGATTCCACAATGTTTAGGTCCATGATCTTTCTAATGCTGTACAGTCATTCTACATATTGCTGGTAAAAATCCAATGATTTAATTTCACAGTAGCAAGAGGTTCAGGGGGGTGGGGGTGGGAAGTGCTATTACAGAGAGACCTTGAAATGAAAACTTAAAATAAAGCTGAAAGACCCAGGAGATACCTACTTAGACATCTAAAGAAATATTTTGGAAGCTGTTCTCAATGTGTAATGTGGAAATGAATTAAGAACACATACATTAGATTCACAAGTTAAATATAAGTGAAAATTTAGACTCTGGTCCACAAAAGTACAAGGTTTTTCTTTAGTTCAAAATTCTTAAGCCTTTTCAGACTTACTCTGATAACAGAAGTTTGCGTCCCCCTTAATATTTAATAACTTACTTACTGTATTACACCCAGACCATAAAACCATAGATTTCAAAGTAGATTTAATGAAAGCATTCAGGGATCATTAACTAGTTACCTCTCCAGTGGAAGCCATCTCACAACGCAGAATGGGGTCAGCATCCCTCAACCGGGGCCAGGAAAACATTGGAGCCTGTCAGAAATAATGGGGAGGAAAAATATGTGAGAGAAAGGTATAAAAGGAATAAGAGAGGATAAACATATTTAGTGAACCATCTCTCACAGGATTCATTTAGGCTATGGTAGACACATAAAAAATCTCCTTGGTCCAAGCATCTGACTTGAAAAATAGCTTTAAAACTCTGTTCCAAGAATTTCTTGAGCTCTTGGCCAAAAACTTGGGTTAAATAATCACAAATTATTTCTGTAAATAGGGCCCCTGTGACCAGTCTAGGCCAGTGTTTCTAATCTGGCCTACACATATTCTTATTGGAGTGATTTCAGACAAAGTCTACTGGGCATTGGTCTCCCCACGCACAGAGTTCAAACACATTTTTTTCTTGGTAGGCTTTGGAAACATTCCTCTTCTTTTTCTGATCATTTGAACTTGCAACAGCCAACCATGCCAGAAATGTCTGTCTGTAAGCTGACTTCTGAGACATTAAACTGTTGTTGACACCTCTTAAAAAGCTTTGAAAAACATTCTGCTTGGGAACACTTTTGCCCAGAGCTTTCATGTGAACTAGAACATAGATAGGAGTGTTTCTTTTTCATTTATTTTATCAGTACAATTCACCAAGAACCAAATGCTTGTTTCTTGCAACTGTCTGTCTAGTGTGGACGCTTCTTCCTTGGATTCTGGCACCCTTCCAAGTTGTCCTGGGAGTTCTAGCTTGGGGCCATTTCACGAGGTCATCCTCAGTCAAGTTATTATACATTTCTGCACTCTCACTTTTCTGTGCTCTCATCTGTGGATATCCACCCACCTTACTAGGCCTATGTTAAGATGGACTATAAAGAAGTCATTCTTCTTTAAAAAGTCAAGATTCATATACAATGATAAGTAGGAAAGAAGTAAATGGGAAGATACAGTGGATTTTGAAAAAAAGTGTATCTATCCATCAATACTGTTTTTAGTTGGATATTGTTTCATACACATGTGTGTGTGTATATTTCTGTGTCTATGAATTGAGAAACATGAATTTGAAATGATATATAGAATTTCCAGTGGAAAATATTTTTCAGGGCCTTCTACTTATTGGTCTCAAACAAAGAAATCCTATGTATTTTTTTACCTATGTATAATTCCGACTGAAAGCTTTAACAATTTATGTTGTGTCATAGTCTCCAGGAATAAAGTGCCACCCTTCCCCAATATAACAAGTGACATTCCATCTCAATGCACTATAAAATCCAAGTCATCCTAAATTATTAAGCTAAATAAGATTAATAAACATTTTTTGATTTATAGCTTCAACTTAAAGCTTCCACTATAAAAATCAGAAGTCAGAGTCTCAACTGTAACATAATTATGACTGAGGTCACTAGTACATGTAGGAATGGAAATCTTTTGAAGGCATCCAAAATATATAAATGTCACGTAAATATATCACACAATATAAATTGATTCCATCAGATGCTTTTTCTAAAATATTCAAATATATTTATATAGTATCTCACTAATCCTCATGCTTGCCCTGTGAAGTAGTTAAAGGTCATAATTATAAATAATCTGTGCATGGGCATACTGAGTTAGCTAGAGGAGCACAATGGCTTTATTATTAAGGTATTATTAGAAATATAATACATCTATATTGGAATTTAGTGAGCAAATCTTAAACTTTTCTGGCCGATCTTCATAAAGGTGCCATCAATTTCATTCCCTTCATGGCACCACCGTGAACAGCAACTGCTACTTCAACTTTCAAGTGGAAAATTGTGCTGCTGAAGAAAATAGGAACTAAGCAAGGTGGCCAAGGTAGTTAGAATTTAACCAACTCCACAGGGTAACACTTTTACAAGATCCATGCATTCCTGAAGTCTTGGAACAATTCCAAAGGGGCACAATTCAAGCCTTATCCTAACAAAATATGCCCAGAATTTCTGTTTACGAACTAAACCGACACCACCGTTATCAGTCGCATTAACATAGTTTATAATTCACTCAGCTAGTTGGTTTTGAAGTTATGTAATTCTAAATGATTTTTTGTTATTTTTCAAATGGATAAAATATCATATAAAGTTGCCTGTGTGCATTATACAAAGGAAACACCGTAAATCCCTGGTCCGGCACTTCAGTTAGAAGGTTCATGAAGTATCAAAATTATTTTTTTTTACTTCTTTTTTGAAGTTTTTTTAAAAAAGTAAGCCCCCAATGTGGGGCTTGAACTCATGACCCTCAGATCAAGTCACATGCTCTACTACTGACTGAGCCAGCCAGGCATCCCTCAAGATTATTTTTGATGAAAAATTGTTCCTTTAATTTCTTGAAACTTAAAAAATGACTAATAGATTTTTTTAATGTTACCTTAATTGCAACATAGTCAGCAGGAATTATGGGATGGTCCAATGTGGGAAGAGGTTTCTCATCAATGCTCTCTCCAATCATCACCTTGGTGGCCACATCAATGAAGTCTACCCCCAGTGTCTTAGAAACAAAGGGGAAGGATCGAGAAGCTCTCAGGTTACACTCAATCACCTGGAGAAATAACAAAATTCAAAAAAAGAGAAAGGATGGTGAGAGCCAATGACAACATATTAACATTCTCCCTGGCACCTGGGTTCTAGCTGTTTTTCACTGGGGTCAGCTCTTCTTTTACCAGCCTCTTCCTTCTCTCCCCACTGCTTGCACTTTTGCTAACCAGTTTCTTTTTAGTCGGTATCTTTGAATTCTGACTTTCTTCCATCCACTTTCCACAACTTCATCCCCACACACCGCTAATGGATTTTAATGCAGAACTCAGATAATGCCACATCCCTACCAAAAAGCCTTCACTGGGTTTCCACTGGCCATCAGATGAAAGTCTGGTCCTTGAAGGCTTTTTATTCATTTGCCTCGATATATCTCTCTATGTTATCTTGTACCATTTCCCTGACCCCAATTTTATTTTCCAAGTTTGACTTGCACTATTTCCCTAGAAAAATGATCTTGCTAAACTGAACTAGTCGCTATCTCCTAAAATGTGCCAAATTTTCTCTTAGATGTTCTATGTGTAATGTCCTCTCTACCTTCCTTTGCTTGTCAAAATTCCAACCATTCTTTAAGATCCAGCTTAAAATACAAAATCTCCCTTGAAACCCACCCCAAACCGGGTATATGACACTCAAATACATGCTCAGGCACACACATGCACATGTGTGTGTACGCACACGCGCACACACACACAAACACACTAGGAGATATGCTCTCTCTGTTCTATGATGCCAATACCATGTATTTGTACATTCCTTCCAGCAGCTATTATATTCTAACTTATGTTATAGTTGTCTACAAAGTCATCTTCCCAGTTCTCGCCAAACTGAGTATCTTTAAGAGCAAAGACTGTGGCTTATACATCTTTATTGCCACCATATGATTTCACATAGTAGATGCTGCTGAACCAATACTGGTTACTGATTGGTTACATTAAATAGCGACTAAATTAATTAAGACTAGTCTAGTTGATTTAACATTTTTTGTATGTAAATAGTATCTAAAACTTCAGTGTATACAATTGATGACTATTCTACACATTCAGATAGTCATTGCGTCCATCTCTACTGTACTGTAGATGGCAGACAGCGATCCTCTTTCCAGTGGATCAGAGTGCTTTCCAGAACTGGGACTGACATAGCAGTGCCACCAAGGACCTCTGCCTTCAAACAAGGCAGGCATTATATGCTGTGCAACAAGCCACACTCAGACATGAATAGCTGCAGGAGTCTCAGCTACTCTGTCTGAGCTCACCAAGATTACCAGAGGGACACAAAACAACATAACCTAACACAGCTTCGTGTCCTCTCAAGCACCTTGGCATTTCTTACCAAGACATCGTTTCCTTTGACAAGAAACTGGACGTTGAATGGGCCAGAGATGGCAAAAGCCTTTGCAATCTTTCGGGTAGCATCCTTCACCTAGATCAAAAGGACAATAACATAGAGCTAAAGAGCATACCTTGGTTAGAAAACACCACAAACTTAGATTTCTTTAATTTCTCTTGACATAGAGCTACACCTCCACTAATAACAGTAACAGTCATAATGGCAATAATAATAATAATAATAATAATAATAATAGAAGCCACTAGCAGGCATCTATCAATAAAATAATAATACATACTAAATATTCATAACAAACTAGCAAGGAGAAGAACAAATAATTTTACAAAATTATCTTTCTGCCAAATGTCCCTATCTACCTGCCGTTGTATACTCTGGTTTTACTTTGAGGGCTAAATGGAATTCTTTCAGTCCAGTTGCTTCAGCACCAGAAACTGCAGTCCAAACTTCCTATCACTCTCCTGACCTACCTGCTGAGAAGAGCAGGCCCTGAAATTACATGGCACTGCAAAGAGACCAGAGACACTGCTTTGATGTGCTTTTCTGCTGCCCTGGACTCTACCTGGGTAGATAGTATGGTCAGAAAGAAAATACGTTTCCTTGCCAGGAAGCTCTGCATGTCAAATAGATGAATCCCTGCATCCAACCAGAGCCAGAAGGTACCCATGCAATGAGGGGCCACTGACAGCAAGAAACAAGAGCTCCTCATTCATTACTTTTACAAGAGTGATTTGGCAACTTAGTTGGTCATAAAAGGGAGCAGGGTCCATGGCACATCAAACTCTGAGAGATCTGGAAAAATCTGAGTTCTTGAGGTCATTTATACCGACATGATCAACCAAAGCACACTTGAAATCCAGGGATGTGGTTCTCTTAGGCAGCTGGTGTTACAACATGCCCTGCTACCTTCACATCTAGAACAAGGTAAGATCTTCAGAATCCAGCCCAAAGTACAGCCAGACAGACAGACTACCTAGATTCGGATGGCCCAGGATTATTGGTAAGGCTCACTGAACAAGCCAAGCCTGACCTAACATACCTAAAGAGTAAAGGAACATCCACATTAATTATTTAAGATGATGGTCTCCGAGGCCACCTAGCAGTGCATATTGAGTACTGAGGCATCATTCCTGGGAAGGTCTTTAAAGCGATGGTTCCAAAAGAGAGGTTGAAAGAGACATGTCAGAAAGTGCTGATTGGAGATGAGGGTAAGGGAGGATATTGAAAACATAGGTTCCAAAATGTTCCTACATGATTGCTGCATACCTGCTTCTAATTGAGAAGCATAGCTTTATATGCTACTCATCTAAGTGGCTCTCAAACATGAGAACCATCTGCAGCAGTGTTCTCCAGATGGGGTCCCTAGGTCCGCAGCAGCAACATCACTTGGGGAGTTGTTAAAAATGCAAATTTGGGGGCCCTGCTCAGAACTACTGAGTCAGAAGCTGGGGATGGAGTCCAGCAGTCTGTAGATTAGCAAGTTCCCCAGGTTGTTATGACACCACTGAAGGTCAAGAACCACCGCACTAGCACACAACCAAGTGGGCTCAAGAGGGCAGGAAGGAAATTATTATCTCTAAAACACCCAGCAGACTCAGAGCAAGAAAGTTCCCTTCATAATTACATTTTGCCCGGGGCATGTCCTACATTGCTACCTAGTTAAAAAAAAAAATTTTTATCTTTGCTTTTTCCCCTTCCACTTTTCTTGATAAATGATGACCTTTTCAATGGCTCCTTGGCTGATGGTTTGTGTGGGCAGCATCAGAGTAGCATCTCCTGAGTGGACACCTGCATCTTCCACATGTTCAGACATAGCGTGGGAGATAACCTGGCCGAAAGAAGATTTTAGAAAGAGTTGTCAGGTACCTTACTTCAATGAAGCTGCCTCCCACCTCCCCACCCGCCATATCCTAACAGATGCCTGGAGCATTGACCAGTTTCTTTTTGAGCCCTTGACGAGGGAATACATAGAGGCCTGCATGTAGACGTCACTACCTCCCTGTGCAGTGACAGACGGCCCCCGGGGCAGCTGACAGTGGCTGAGCTGACCTCCCTCCTCCATCAATTAGAATGGGTTCGAATCAGGAAAAGAAGACAACTGAACTGACTCAGGTTGACTTTTAAGAACGAATAGGAAACAGACCCGTACCTCTGAAACAAATAAGGCATTATATGTTAAAAAAGAAGAAGAAGAAGAAGAAGAAGAAGAAGAAGAAGAAGACGACGACGACGGTAGGAAGGGAAAAATGGGGGGGAAATTGGAGGGGGAGACGAACCATGAGAGACTATGGACTCTGAGAAACAAACTGAGGGTTCTAGAGGGGAGGGGGGTGAGGGGATGGGTTAGCCTGGTGATGGGTATTAAAGAGGGCACGTTCTGCATGGAGCACTGGGTGTTATACACAAACAATGAATCATGGAACACTACATCAAAAACTAATGAGGTAGGGGGCGCCTGGGTGGCTCAGTTGGTTAAGCGACTGCCTTCGGCTCAGGTCATGATCCTGGAGTCCCGGGATCGAGTCCCGCATCGGGCTCCCTGCTCAGCGGGGAGTCTGCCTCTCCCTCTGACCCTCCCCCCTCTCATGTGCTCTCTCTCTCTCTCTCATTCTCGCTCTCTCAAATAAATAAATAAATAAAACCTTTAAAAAAAAAAAAAAAAACTAATGAGGTAATGTATGGTGATTAACAGAACATAATTAAATTAAAAAAAAAAGAAAGAATAGGAAAATAAAGCATTTGGGAGGCACTGGAGGGATCTTTATCTTTCCCTTCCAGATTAGGTTTTAGACACTGGAAAAGAAACAATGGAAGAGGTAAATATCTAGTGAGGTGCATGTGTAACTTAGGTGGACCAGGAAGAAGACTTAAGATCTGGAGCAAGAGATTTTTAAATTGAAATTTGAGAAAGAAGGGGAAGCAAGAAAAAAATATCCTTATCTTCTCTTACAGGTAAGGAAACTAAGGCAAGATAAGAAGAAATAATCCAAGTGCATGTGACTACTGCATGGCCAAGTCAGATTTGAAGACCTTATCTGTCACATTCCAAAGTTTATGGTCTCAATCATCATAACCTGAATGCTAACACTATGTGTGTCTTTGGGAAATGATAAAGCTGACAGTCAATGGAAAATAATTGGGTAACTGTAAAAGACTTAAATAAATTACAGAGATAATTTTTTTTATCAGATTTATAAATGACTTTAAAGCAGAGTGGCATTTGAGTCTCCTGCTGTCACTTACCAGCTCTGTGACCTGGGCAAGGTACTTTATCTATTCAACCTTGGTTTCTGATAAGGCAGTACTAACAATGGTATCAGTCTCATAGTGTGTTTGTAAGGATAAGAGAGAACACATATACAGTGTCTGACATGGTATTTAGTGCATAGTAAGCATTCAAATTTTTTTATAGTGTCTAGAAAGGGGGAGGCAACACTCCCACCAAGCTCCGAAAAAAATCATAGTATAGCTGATGTACTATGTCCATTTAGGAGTGTGACTATTTAAAAATTATGTGAATAACCTGGAACATTTCCAAAAGAAGGAGTCCAGGATGATAAGCAATGGTTGATGTCTGAGAGAAACTTAGATGAAGAGCATATCCTAGCAAGTTGGAGCCAAATCAGGCCAACAGACCAGCATTATATTTGAAAAACCACAAACATCTCTAGGCTAGTCTTACATTCTCCACATTGACATTGGTATGCTCACATCCCTCTCATTTTATACCTGAGTCTCCAATACTTAAAATGTTGAAAAGCAGGAAAGATTAAACATATGCTTTACAATTCTGGAGGCCAGAAGGTCAGGAATGAAAAAATTCTAGGGAAGCAGACTTTACTTCAAAAGAAGGAATAAGTGAGATGTTATTAGATCTATCTATATAGCTATCTATATCTATCCATCTATCTATCTATATATATGACATCCTTCAATCTGATAACTTTCTGTGCTCTGTATAACCAAAGTTGTTCAACAGAAAATAAGTGACTACTTTCTGGGGATGCTGTGAAGAAAATTCTCATCCTTTGGGGTGTGGGGTTGAAATAAATGATTTCTAAGGGTACTTACACTCAGGATTATATGATTCTGTAGTAAGCAGTCATCACTGCTGTGTGTGTGTGTGTGTGTGTGTGTGTGTGTGTGTATGTAAACAACCCTACTTTGAACTGTTAATCTGGAAGACAAAAAGCCAAAAAGATTTAACATTTTAGTAGTGTTCTGAAGTATCTACAAAGTAGAAAATGAAGGAAAGTTGGGTTTTTTTTAATTTTTCATTAAAGCAAATAAAATGACACGAACTTCCTAAAATGTAACTTCCTATATTTCAAGATAAATCATAAATACCTTATTAGTACAACTAGCAAACTAAAGGAAAGCATTCTTCACATTGTCATTTTTCCCTGAAGTTGGAGGCATTCATTGTACTAGCAATACAAGATGTGATTTGGTAAGCTAATTTTATGTTATTATCCTTACCCACCCTACTCTGTTTAGTTTTGTCTTTATTAACACAATAAAAAGGTGGAGGCTGGGAAATCAAGAGAGGAGAAAAACTAGGGATTCAATTAGGAACTTCAGAAAGACAAGTATTGGATGTTTTTATAATACTCATTGAAACATAAAAGGAAACCCACAGACAAAAGAAAATGAGAGAGAAAAATCTATTCAAAAAGAATGATGAGTATAGGATGATAATTAATTTTGAATATCATCAAAGAGAAATTCTAACAGTATGAAACACAGGATATACGATACCCATGACACATCAACTAAATTGTTAGTGAATTTGAAAATTTTTTGGACTGAGCAACTCTTCCACTATTTTCAGAGGCCTGTTTTGTGGAAATCATGACCTCTAATCTGTGTTGTTTCAAAACTGCCAAGCAGGGGAAAAGGAAACTTGATGGGAAGGCAGAGACCTCAGAGATGGGGATAAAGCACTTACTCTTCCATCTTTGCCAACAGCATCCATTTCCACTTCCCGGGCCCCCTCAATAAATTTTGTCAGCACCACTGGGTGTTCCTGTCATTGAGGTAAACAGAAGGGCAGAATCCTTAGCTGACATTATGTGTATAGTGTCAAGTAAAAACTGCATACCTTAAGTAAATCCCAGTGTAATACTTGCAAAGACCTTCATGCTAAACATACTACATAAACTCATTAGCTAATTTGTTGGGTAAGAACAAGGTCATTCTCTGCTTTCAGTGAGGCAGAGGGTCTTTCTTCAATCCTGAGTATTCAGTCAACTGAACACGAGTGCTAAAATTTCAAATAATAGACTTTTAAGTGAGTGAGAGGAAAGAGGGGGCTAAAGAGAGGGTCGAATGGGGGAGTTATGAATATTTATTTTAATTATAACTGTGTATTTTTCTTGGTTCGAGTTCTTTCTCTCTTTCTACACTCATCTTTTCCAAGTGCTGCAATTTCCTAAATTAGTTCTCTCTCCATGAGACTGTGAAAGAAATTAGGAGGAAAATCTCATTTTGTTTTGGTTTTGTTAGGTCAAAGATGGAATCCATTACTTGGTACTGACATGCCTTGAACAACTTCTAAAGCATGGCATTTGCAGCATTTCTCTTTATTAATCTTAAAAAACATCCTTCCTTTTCTGCTGTCTAAGACCGGTTTCCTTCTCGAAGTTCTCCCCACTCTCAGTTCCTTCACGACGGCGCAGTGATGCCCTCCACACTGGGACCACTGCTTGCTTTTTCCGGACGAAATGAAGCAGTTGACTGAAGAGTTCCAGGGTTCATGCATCTCTTCTCCTCAAAGCCCCAAGCACCAGCAACCAGCACCACCTGCTTTCTTACCAGACCCTGCTTTTCCCTGTCGCTATGCCTCTCTCCCCCACATGCACTCCACCTTCTCTCCTCAGCCCTCTCATTTCAAGTCTCAAATCATGCCTCAAGACCTGGCACAAAAGCTACCTCCTCCCCTAAGCCTTCCCCAAACACCTCCTTTTCTTCTGAACACAAGCCCCTTTTGGGCACCATCATGGAGTTCACCTCATGCGTATGTGTTAAATTTAATTTATCTTATCTCCTTTAGTAGAACACTTGAAATTGAAAGGAATTTTGTGGAAAATTCAAAAGAACCAGTGTTTTATGCCATCAAGAAGCTTCTCTTTTCTATTAAATGAGGCAAGTTTCCATATTTCCTTTTCTTCAAAAGCCTACTGGACATGCAACTGTTTATTAGCTAAAGGAAAAAAAAAGATTCCTTTCCATCTCTGTTCCTTCTTCTTTAAATATCTGATATTTACTGTAGCAGGCCTACTGGAGCTGTGTTGAGACCTATATGGGATTTTTTTCTAATTTTTGATGATAATATCATGATTTCAAAAAAAAAAAGACAAAGTTTACCAGCTGTCTTAGCTTCTCTAGCCAAGCCTGAGACAGGGATCCTTGTTCAAGTGATTTATGGAGGGAGTTGGAAAAGCAGGATGGGGCAATAAGAAAAAGCTAGTATGTCTATGATCTCAGTGGAGACTCAATTTGGCCTTACCCCACAGGGGCCTCTGGAGGATGAACTGCAACACAGACTAAGTCCCACCTTGAGGCAAAGGTTACTCACTGTCTAGTGTTTTGAGGGTGGTGCTGAGGTGAGGGATCTTGCCTCCTTGTTGATGAAGCTCCCATTTGACTGAGAATAGTTACCCAGAGAAGAAGTACAGCTGGTAAGTGTTATCAGCTATCACAAGAGTTAGGGACAGGTGCTTCCACAGGTAAAGGAATCTGAGTGGGCCAACAACGGCATCCACCATCCTGGCCATTTGGACAAATCTATGAAATAGGCCTTACCATGTTGAGAAAGAAAATCTCTTAGTAAATTTCGATCTTTCTGCAACATTATACATTGTTGGCCTTGATATCCATAAACTACCTTTTCCTGCTTCTTTGTCAGGCTCCTTCATGTTTCCTCTACTCAGCCCTTAAATGCTGGTATCCCTCTTGTCTCTGTCTTAATTATTCCACTTCCTCTGTTCTCTCTCCTTGGTGATTGCTTCCATCATCAAAACTCTAACTAAAATGATATGCTATTTATTTCCAAAACTATATGTACATCTCTATCGCTAGACATGACCTTGATTCTCAATTTAAAAATCGGTATAACCCACTGCTTTTGAAGCATCTGCACCTGGATTTCTCACAGGCACCTTATACAAAAGGTCAAATATTAAATATAGGATTTCCTTCTCTAAAATTTCTCCTTCTCATGTTACCTATTGTAATAAATGGTACCACCACCCATCTAGCTGTCCAAGGCAGAAGCTCAGGAGTCATCCTTTATCCGATACACTTTTACCCTCTACCTCCATGCACTCACTAATTGCCTTCAGTGAACATTCTAAATATTCTAGAATACATGTACGTCTTTTTTATCTTTACTATCCTCACTCTGCTCCAAGGTGCTGCCATCTCTACCCTGGGCTACAGCAATAGCCCCTAATGTTTTTCCATGAATGCAGTCTGGCCCCAAACTCATTATAACTGACAAGGTTCTCCTTATCTATTCCCTGCCTACTCTTATCTACTCTTCCACCATGGAAGTGTTCTATCAGTTTCTAGAAACTCCATTCTCTTTCTCAGCTTTGACCCTTTACCTGTGCTGTCCCTTCTTCCTACTCACACCCACAATGTAAACCTTTCAACCAGTTAATTCTAAATCAACCATTTTAAATTAAGTTAAAAAGCCCTTCTTTAGAAGGGGAACCCTCCTACACTGTTGGTGGGAATGCAAGCTGGTGCAGCCACTCTGGAAAACAGTATGGAGGTTCCTCAAACAGTTGAAAATAGAGCTACCACATGATCCAGCAATTGCACTACTGGGTGTTTACTACAAAGATACAAATGTAGGGATCCGAAGGGGTATGTGCACCCCAAGGTTTATAGCAGCAATGTCCACAATAGCCAAACTGTGGAAAGAGCCAAGATGTCCATCGACAGATGAATGGATAAAGAAGATGTGGTATATATACACAATGGAATATTATGCAGCCATCAAAAGGAATGAGATCTTGCCATTTGCAGCGACGTGGATGGAACTGGAGGGTGTTATGCTGAGTGAAATAAGTCAATCAGAGAAAGACATGTATCATATGACCTCACTGATATGAGGAATTCTTAATCTCAGGAAACAAACTGAGTTTTGCTGAGTGGTGGGGGGTGGGAGGGATGGGGTGGCTGGGTGATAGACATTGGGTAGGGTATGTGCTATGGTGAGCACTGTGAATTGTGCAAGACTGTTGAATCACAGATCTGTACTTCTGAAACAAATAATGCAACATATGTTAGGAAAAAAGAAAAAGAAGAAGATAGCAGAAGGGGAAGAATGAAGGGGAGTAAGTCGGAGGGGGAGATGAACCATGAGAGACGATGGACTCTGAAAAACAAACTGAGGGTTCTAGAGGGGAGGGGGGTGGGGGGATGGGTTAGCCTGGTGATGGGTATTGAGGGCACATCCTGCGTGGAGCACTGGGTGTTAGGCACAAACAACGAATCATGGAACACTACATCAAGAACTGATGATGTAACGTATAGTGATTAACATAACAATAAAAACTAAAAAAAAATACCTAAAATCTAAAAAAAAAAAGCTCTTTAGGGATGGACCCCAATACATTGACATTCACCCTCAGCATCCTGTATTTTCTTATTGCAATGCTCATTATATTTTATTGTAATTATTTGAATTCTGATGTCCCTAGTAAAGAGTCCTCTGTGAGGGCAGACTGTATCTCTCTTTGTTTGAGTGTATCCCCTGATACTGAGAACGATGCCATTATACAGCAAGTGCTAAACATGAATGAATACATAAATAGATGAATGATTGATGGGGTCTAATTTTATTCTAGAGTCACTGAACTGAGTATCCCAGATTCTGCTGTGTTTTGAAGGGAACACTTGAATCAGAATGTACTCAATCAGGACATCTCCATTATAGACTTTGGTCCAGTAGGGGTTTTACCCATATACTAGCAGAAAAAAATATATTTTTGAAACTCTACTATGAGTAGTTTAAAACTCTTCTATGTGGGATCCAGTATCCCAGGCAGAAAAGAGAGGACACCTGCCTCCTCACTCACCCAGCACAGCTGGGTCTAACTACTCGTGTTTTAAAGGGGGAGCATGCCCAAATCCTTGGCAGGAAGTCAGAGAAGAAGACAGTGTCTTGCTCCAGTCCACATTAATGAAGACTGGTTCCCTGGAGAGATTCCCTCCTCAGCAATCTGACTTTCACACAGAAGTGAATTCAAAATCTACTTGGTTTTCTGTTTTTACACTCTTTGTCTTTCTCACCCTTAATCCTTATCCACTCTCTTCACTGACCCAATGTCCTGGGGAGCAACCACCATACAGAAGGGATGTCTGTCTTCATGAGCAGGAACAGTCCATGCTCGTTCTTCCTCTTTGAAATGCTTCTGACTTCACTCTTTAGCTCCCTCCAAATTCCACTTGCCTAACATCAAACTCTTCTCTATGAGTTGTGCTCTCTCTCTTTAAACATACACACACACACACACCCCCAACAAGCTTCTGAAAGCTTTTAAAAGGCAAACATCACTTTCATCCTTTACAGTACAAGGTCTGCAGATCAATAACCTCCCTGGGTAAATCTTAAATGGATCACACTGAGGTAATACCAAGGGAGAAGTAAAAGCTGAGGGCAATGGAGGAAGGTGGTTGAATCACCACAGAATTATAAACATTTTTATTAACTGACAAATGGAATGTACCAAAATGAGAAAAAGTCAAAAGGTGAACAAAGGGGTTTACTATTAAAATTGGAGGGTTAACTAAGGCAAAGTGTCTCCAAGTGTGAGACTTAAAAACCAGGAAAGCCCTCACTGATACGTGATGAGCTTGGCTGGGCAGTCCTCGAGGCTGGGAGCCCCAGGGATAACTTGATCAGCATCTAACTTATGAACAGACAAGGATGCTTATCCAGCCTAACTCCTGGAGTCTAAAACCAGGTCAATGTTGTGATCAAATATGTACTGGTCTTCTTCGTCTTCCACTAACCCAAAGGATCTAAACACAATTAAATGCATTTGAGTTTTCTTATTCCCATATATAGGAGACTAAGGGGTAGGGAGAGAAAAAAAAAAATAAAGGGAAAACCATCCTGACATAACGTGAAAAGAAAAACATATGAAATAAGATAGCAATTAACAGAAGTAAAAGTCACCAGGAGGAAATCAGACACTACCTGAGACACTCTAGTGGCCTCCTCTAGGAATTTTTTCATCTCATCCTCAGAGAATACCACATTCATGGCCGATCCACTGGAAAGGAGAGGAGGACAGGTCAGTTTCTTTCACCACTTTGGAAGAAAAGCATGCTAGACTTGATTGCTTCTCAGAACAGTTCCAGGCAATCTCTAGCTTCAGTCTGGACTGAGTAAGAAGATGCTTTTTCCCAAATTGAGTCTTTACTCCACTTAATCACCAGAACAATCAGTCAAAATAAAGAGTCACCCAAAATGGGGGTGAGAGCTGTGATGATGTCCAAAGAAAACCACGTAAATATAGAGATAGCAGTATCCCAAAGTTTGTCCTTTCTGATTTCCTGCTTTCACTCGCCTGGTTCCAGGTAATTCTTAAACCTTAACAGAATTCATCCTAGGATCTAGCTATTCTTTTTTTTTTTTTTTTAAGACATTTATTTATTTGAGAGAGAGAGAGTGGGTGGGGGAGAGAGCACAGGGGGAGGGGCAGAGGGAAAGAATCTCAAGCAGACTCCCTGCTGAGTGTGGAGCCTGACACAGGACTTGATCTCAGGACCCTGAGATCATGACCTGAGCCAAAATCAAGAGTCAGACCCTTAACCGAATGAGCCACCCAGGTGCCCCAGGATCTAGCTATTCCTACCCTGTTCCTTCAGAGGTCATTGACAACAGCTGATTTTAACCCACAGGTCTGCTGTCAAAGCAGGTCATTCTACTACCAGCCAGGTCACAAAAGCATAAAATTTTTAGTAACATTTGCAAATATAATGTACAGTATCTGACTGAAAGGCATTCAACTGTGTCCTTCTTATTAATTGCTTGAGAAAGAATGCTGATTTCAATTTATGCTGAATTTTGATATTTTCAAAGTGAGATGGGAAGAAAGAAGGAGGAATAAGAAGAGGGAAAAAATAAGGAAGAAAAATACTACTTTCCACTTCTTTTTAAAAGTAGCATTCTTTACGTTTTCTACTCTATTACATATTTTTGCATAAAGAACTTTCAATGCATAAAGAACTTTAAATAGATGAAGGTCTATTTAAGACAGGAAGGCTAAGTCAATAACATTGATAATTCACAGTATAGGAAACTGGAACAAAGAGACAGATTGCAGAGATGAGAAAGGAAGCACAAGAGTCAAAGCTGTTTTCTGCAACCCTCCCTTAAATGTCTGTGTGTTGTTTAAATTAACTTACATTAATACCTCAAAGAAGAAGTATTATTTGACGGTGATTTACACAAAATGTCATTTAAATAAAAAGGAAGGTTTTCCACCTCATTTCAAATTTTTCATTATTTTAAAGGATCCCATCGCAAATTCCATTTACACTTTCAAATTGTGCACAGCAAATTGTGTTTCTCTTATTATCCCCTGTTCAATGAAGTCGTTCCTTACATGTGGTAACATCTGAAGAGAGTAAGTGATAATTCACAACTTCTCCTTTGATGATAGAACTTCGTTCCAAAGTTTAATATAAAAGATCCTCACTATCCCTGTCCCTCACCATTATAATTCATCTACTAAAAAATGTGATCTCAAAAACTCAAAAATTCAAACCAGAGGCACCATCGGAAGGTGCTGACAACGGTCAGAGATAAGCTGCCATTTCTGCTTACTAGAAAACAGATACTGGAAAGAGATGTCCCAGGTTTGTTCTGGTTTTGCTTTTTGGGTTTTTGAAATTGTTCTCTTCTCTAATGTAAAACTATCCTCCCTCAGTTTGGCAACGAGATGCCCTAAGCCATGCTTCTAAGATGGAGGACTGTGGACTCTTATTCCGCCCTCTGAAAGAAAAGCAGTAGGCTGAAGAACCATGCATAGGTCCTCACTCTGGCCATGTTGGTTTGGGGACTGTGGACGGATTTACAAATCACTACACATCAAAGCCAAGTGCTATTAGCATACAGCACACAGTTCTGTATCTACTGATTTTTAAATCATTACCGTGGAAAACAACACATTACCTCAAAACATAGGAAGGTCTCAACAAGCAGGGGTAGCCCACAGACTTTGCAAATTCCAGTGCTTCATTCTAATTGATAGAAACAACAACAAAAAAGTGCATGAATAGTTTAAAATACTCAGTAGAACTGCAGAAAGGCATCTTTAGAACAAATGGTAACACAACTCTTTTTATTCTTCCTCTCAAAAGACACCATTAAAATGTAAATTGGACATTGAAACATATAAAATTCCTAGTTTCTAATTGTAAATATCAATCAAGCTCTAAAATAGTTTGAACAGTTTTCATTGTCCGAATCTTAATGAGAATACTCTTAACAATTTATAACCAGCATTTAACTGCAATCATGGAAATACACCAACTTTAAAGCAAAGTCACTGAGCATAAGTGCCTTCTATCTGCCCTGAAGTTCACATCTGCAATAGTTAACATTCAGGTTACAACTCTTCAAAAGCGAACATTAAAAACAGACAAGTGTTTCTCTCCTTACCAAAGTGTTAACGGCCTTCCAGGGTGCCTGAGCCACCTTCAGCTCATCCAAGACAGCTGAGAAGATGGAGCGATCCTCGGCCCTGTCGATCTGCAGAGGGCTCGTGCCCATGATCTTGACACCATTCTTGTACAGAGGGACTGCCAGGTTGTTTGGAATCTGACCCCCAACTGAGATGATGCAGCCCCCACATGCCTGGACAAGACACCACAATATAAGCCGTAGGGGTCACTTCACGATGAATGAGCAACTGCTTCACATGTTGTGATCGTTTCACGTCTCCCATCAATAGGCAATATTAAGTTATGCCCCCAAAGAGGGTGCCTGGGTGGCTCAGTTGGTTAAGTGACTGCCTTCGACTCAGGTCATGATCCTGGAGTCCCGGGATCGAGTCCCGCATCGGGCTTCCTGCTCAGCAGGGAGTCTGCTTCTCCCTCTGACCCTCTTCCCTCTCATGCTTTCTATCTCTCATTCTCTCTCACTCTCTCAAATAAATAAATAAAATCTTAAAAAAAAATAAAAATTAAAAAATTAAAAAAAAGTTATGCCCCCAAAGAGATAAACAAACTTTGTTCTTACTTTCCAGGCACTTACCTGCTAAAATCTACGTGAGAGTTCCATACAACTACATATGATTACCACATCAGACTTCCACACAACTACACATGAATGTGTGACATTGACGTGCATGACGATTAGAAAAAGGAAATCAAGACAATTAATATTTTCACCATGTACTCTACTGTAATCAAGTGCTGCTTGGACTACTGCTGCAATTTCCGAAACGGACATAGATCTTTCCTTCTAACGCTCACCTCTCCTGTTCCTTTCCACCCCAGCCCTTCACATTCAGATTAATCATCCTACGAAACTGATTCACCGAGTCACTCCTGTGTGAGTTGAAGCTTTGAGTTCTCCAAAGTTTCCCGATGCCTAAAGGACAAAGTGCAAGCTCATCACCATCAATAAGACAATGAAGGGTCTCCAGCCTTTTTTGTCACCATTCTTCTCAGCACCAAGAAGACCTCCTACTCAGTGTCCCCAACTATGTGCACTCCCACTAGCAAGCTTTCTGCCCACTTTACCTTACCCTGCCTTTGTTACTTCTCACCTTTTTCCCTCTCTCTTATCTAAACTCCACCATCTCTACACTACAGTCCATTCTAAATCCTACCTCCCATTTTTACATCCTCTCTCCTTTACGGTTACCTTGGCTCTTGTCTGCAGTACCCAGTAACAGATTTTAGTCCCTGTTTCCTTCCTATTTGCCCTACAAGCAGTGTCTGAATCTTTAACCTTAATCTCCTATTAGGAGTCAAAACTTCCAGATTTTTTTTTAAAGATTTTATTTAGTTATTTGACAGAGACCGCGAGAGAGGGATCACCAAGCAGGAGGAGCTAGAGAGGGAGAAGCAGGCTCCCTGCTGAGCAGGGAACCTGATGGGGGACTCGATCCCAGGACCCTGGGATCATGACTCGAGCTGAAGGCAGACACTTAACGACTAAGCCACTCAGGCGCCCCAAAACTTCCAGATTTAAAAAAAAAAAAGAAGTTCCTTCCCATCTTAATTCCCTCCAACACTCAGTCCTCATGTCTGTAAAATTAGAATAATATCTGTCTGCTTCACAAGGTCACTATATAAGTTAAATAAGATAATAAACATTAAAGGCCTTACAAATTATAAGTGCATAAAACACTGTTATTAATATCGGAAAATATTATTATATCTGATAGATCACTGATCTTGGAATAATTTGTATTTGCCTTAATAACCTACCAATGAATATTGGAACTGCTGAAGTAATAGATATGTACCAAATGTATTTTATCATTATTTGAAATAATTCTGGAATAGTCTTAAAAGGGATAAAAGCTTATTTCTCTTTGATGAGAGCAGTGATAGTAGTGCCTAAGCAAACACCCTACCACTGAGTACTTAAATGCCTTGTGAACAGTATGGAAAACAATAATCCACAGTTCTGCATATTTATAAGTGCACCTAAGCTGCTTTTATCATTTTTTATGTTCAATATACATCTTCGCAAAACCTTTAAGAAGATTTATTCTTTGTACTATAATAATATTTTTATTTGTTTATTATTTTTAGTTTATTAGCAGAGTTAATATTTTAGAGGCTTAAAAACTAATTCTTCAATTAAATGTATACAAAGATTTCTTATGTGAAACACTTCAACATAATTTCTAAAATAAAAAGAGAAGTAACAACCTGTGAGCAAAAATTGGGGTCCATTGCACTAAATGGGAGCTCAAAGTTGAGTGAAAAGTCTTTAATAAAAATACTAACATTTTTCAAAATGTTCTATGAAATTGCTTTTTATTTTTCAACAAATTAGCAACTTTCAAAACAGTAATAATATAAACCGCTACTATTCCTTAGGGATATTATTATTTGCCCTACACCATCTGTTTTGACCTTCACTGTATCCCTCTGAGGCAGTTATTACTCTCCCCATTTTACAGCTAAAGAAACTGAGGCTCGGTGAAGGTTAAATGACTTGGCCATATTTCCAATCTAGCAAATACAGCCTAGTACTAGAACTCAATTCTCCACACTGCAAAGCAGCTATGTTTAACTAATAAACCAAATCTTTGAATCTTAAGCTAACTCTATTTTTCGGCCTGATTTCAAGGGTAGTTACTGTTAGAGGTTGCAAGAAGAGCTATTTCTAAAACATTCTTTTTGAAAAGTGGTAGAAAAACTTCCTCTGCAAAACCCCATTCTCATCATTGACTCCAGAAATAAAGATCATCCCTGGAAAGACAAGTACATTCACAGGATGTTTCAGAGCAATGGTTGATGATGTAGTGTAGTTTTGCCCACGCAGCAAAAGGAAGTCAGTACAAGAGAACATGTTTGTAGGATGAAGTTAATATAGGACAGTTTTGTGGAAGAATTCATCTTAAATTGGCCCCAACTGCAAGCACAGAACTAGCAGGGACTTAAGGAGAAGAACTTGGTTTCCCACATGGGTAAATTATCATTACCATAATCACTTAAGCCTCAATAGTTTTAAATAACTCACTGACATAAAATATTCTAAAATTCAGATTTGTTTCACAGATTTCTAAATACTTTAGGCTGAAAATAATTCCATCAGGGTCCCAAAGTTCCACTGACCTTACCTGGATTTGTTTGTATCTTTTTCCTCAGTTTAGTTTCCTATTTTTTTTTAACTTAGTATCACTAAGCTAAGACAACACCACACAAGAATATTTCTGAAACAGTATTCAAATGCAATCACACCACAAATGTATTTTTAGTACTTTGGTTTGTCCTTATTTTCATGGGCAAATTAAATGCTATATTATAGACAGAATGCAAGAGAGAAGATATATCTTACTAACAGAAGTAACATTTAATTCATTAAAAGATGACCCTGATTTTTGTAGTTTCGTGTATTATCTCTAATTTACAAAACTCTACTCTTTGTACATCTGTCTGTGAGATTGATTTATTATCTTAACTGTGCTTTATTATCTTAGTAATTCACATTTTAGTAAAACATTTTCAATACTTTAGGCAGACCCTTAAGATTATATTTAATTACAGTTAAATCAAATGCTAGGAATGAAACCCAATTCTAGTTTAGAGTCACGCAATCTCTAATGGGTTTTGTCTACATTAATCAATGTTTGTCATTCATTCATTTAACTCAGATTGTGTTATAGAGATGCCATTGTATATGTATATACGTATAGCATTAGGTGTTAAAAATAGAACAATTACATCAGTAATCAGAGTAAATTTTTATGGGGTATGATCCAGTAAATTATTCATAAATCAAGAAAAATTAAGGACTCAAACTAGACAGGGACATCATAAGGTCTCAGGTATATTGCCTGGCATTTTTAGACTCAATCTGGTTTTTAATGAAGAAATTTAAAAAAAAATGAGAAATGGGTCTTATGTGGATCCGGGATATAGAAGAAAATTAATGTTCATTTATATAACTTTTCAAACCATGAGATCAAGAGTTCATGCTCTATTGACTGAGTCAGCCTGCTTTACTCACAGGGCATGTCACTTTTCTGACACCCCCCCCTTTATGTTTTCTTTAGAAGTGCATCCTTATTGCCATGGGAATACCATTGGTCCTGAACTAGACCAAGAGACCTATCATCCTATGTAGCTATGTACCTTATTGCCCTTCTAAAGTGACTCAAATGTGTGCTTTTGAGTAAGTTTAGATGTGCTTCCAATTTTCTGCAGATTTACTACTGAATGTCTCAGTGCCTTTAGCATCACTAGGGACACCCACAGATGGATTATGGCAGTCTCCTGGAGGTTGTGAAGAGATACACGACAACCTCACAGAAGGAAACATACACACATATGTACATGTATGTATGATATGTGAATATGTTTTTTAACATTTCCTGTGGGATAGTCTAACAAATACATCAATGGAATATTGCTCTTATATTCTCCAATATGACATTTAAAAATATCTTACATAGGGCGCCTGGGTGGCTCAGTTGGTTAAGCGACTGCCTTCGGCTCAGGTCATGATCCTAGAGTCCCGGGATCGAGTCCCACATCGGGCTCCCTGCTCAGCAGGGAGTCTGCTTCTCCCTCTGACCCTCTTCCCTCTCGTGCTCTCTATCTCTCATTCTCTCTCTCTCAAATAAATAAATAAAATCTTAAATAAATAAATAAATAAATAAAAAATAAAAATATCTTACATAGTAGCACTCTAAATGACAATCAGTTTCAAAGAAGGGCCAATTTATTTTTTACCATCATACTGAATTCAGTTATTATAAAAAGATCTCATTAATATCCATGTATAACCATATCCAAAGGCAGTTGTAGAAGTTTTTAATCTTTCCTTAAACCATTTCATGGGGAAATAATTAATTATGTGTAAAATGCCCGCTGCAATTCCTTGTAATCCTTGTTAATATATTTTAAACAATTATGTAATTTTTCATATATTTATGTTATGGGTCCCAGTTTTATTCTTTTTTAAAAAAGGATTTTATTTACTTATTTGATGGAGAGAAAGTGCACGCACAAGCAGGGGGAGCGACAGGCAGAGAGAGAGAGAGGGAGAAGCAGGCTCCGCAAGGAGCAGGGAGCCCGATACGGGACTCGATCCCAGGGCCCTGGGATCATGACCTGAGCCGAAGGCAGTCGCTTAACCAGCTGAGCCACCCAGGCGCCCCTCCCAGTTTTATTCTAATGTTTTGAAGGTAGGGAGCTGGTTTTACACCTCCCCATCCTGCTGAACCTGGTATTTAAAAGGTATTCAAGATATATTTGTAGCACTAGTTTTGATCCCCACCTGAAATGAATCTTAAGAAATTATTAGAAAAATCATGTCAGAGAGAAAAATAAAAATCCTGTATATTCTACCCAGAGGTTCAATTTCATTATATCAGAAGATAAGTGGGTCAAACCCAAATGGATGACTATGATGGTATACCCATCCTAAGTTTTTCTATTTTTCTTCACTGTAATAAAATCATCACATGTTCTAGCACTGAACTTTACACTTTCCAATGTGGTTTCAGCCACAAATCTCCTTATCTTCACAGTACCTGCATGTAGCACATATATACGCTCATCTGGTTCATTAACCAAAAAAAAAAAAAAATAGAAACACAGAATTTAGGAAGTTTGCACAACTCAATGAATTGTCAAGTCAAAACTTGAACTTAAGTACTGTGGCCCTAATTCAGTATTTTTTTCCCTAAGTGACCATATTTTATACATAGGGATGATTCTCCACAGTAGGGAGTTAACTGTAATGACATCAAAAGACACAACCACTAGACATCACTCTGAAATCTTCCAGCAATTATTGTTTTTAAAGATTTTATTTATTCATTCATGAGCAACAGAGTGGGGGAGAGAGAGAGAGAGAGAGAGAAACAGAGGGAGAAGCAGGCTCCCAAGGAGCAGGGAGCCCGATGCGGGACTCGATCCCAGGACCCCGGGATCATGACCCGAGCCGAAGGCAGACACTCAACCATCTGAGCCACCCAGGCGCCCTATTTTTTTTTTTAACTGTAAGATATTTTAACTTGTCCTATAGACTTACAGTAACCTGTGGTCATAAGAATCCAGAGTAAAGATATTCTTGATAATACTAGAGTGCGGGTGGAAGAACTGTCAGAGAAAGCTAGAAAAGTACCGATATTGTTCAGAACGAACTCATGGATCTTAGACTGAAGACTGATGGCTTCATCTGATGGCACACAGAATTAACTGGTCATTTGTAAACAACTCCCCTGGGGACCATCCATTATTAAACCGCAACAACACAGGAACTAGAGAGAGGCGGCTTATTGTATGTCTAGATGATCAATTAAATCATTCTGCAAAATATTTTGGAGGGTTGTCTTGTACTAGCTAATATCTGTCTGGCACACGTTACCAAGAAGAGTTTTCAATCTAGCTGGAATGCTTAGAAAGAAAAAAATAATCTCTCTGTGCCAGGGCCTCAAGACTCTAAGGCTGGGATCATTTTTTTTAGTTTCACTACAAAATTAGACAGTGGGAGGCACTGGCAGCTCTTTCCCCTAAGGGGAGTTACAACATAAATCTATGTACATGTATCTGCATCTATAAAGTATGCACTGCATATATTTTTCTTCTTTTTTTCCCCTTTCTTTTCTTTCTTTTTTTTTTTTCCTCTTTTTACCTCCTGATGGTAGATGTCTAGGATTCTCTCCAAAGACAACTCTTCAAAGTACAGTTTGTCACACTCATCAAAGTCTGTGCTCACGGTCTCAGGGTTGCAATTCACCACCACTGTCTTCTTGCCAAGCTGACGCAGTGTGCGGATGCTGGAGACAGCACACCAATCAAATTCCACACTGCTGCCTGCAGAGAGGGTGAGATTGGGAAGAGGAGTAAAAGAAACATGAAGTTACAACACAAAGAGGAGCAGAAAGCTATGGCTAAGGCTAAGGAAGCTAATCCCCTCTCGTTGCAATTTTTAAAACTCCAAAATGTAAATTTCAGATCCGTTATGCACACTACAATAATAGTAGGAAAAGCAGGGACTAATTAAAAAACAATGACACGTTGGCTTATTTTGTATGCTAAGTTCTCCAATAGGGAATCTCCATATTTAAAACATTCAAATTCAAAGTTAATGGGAGATCATTGTAATGATTTTTAAAAAAACCCTCGTTTGCAGAAAAGAACTCAAAGTGACCATACTGACCTCAGAACACAATAGTCCAGCTAGTGATCAGAACACTGGAGTTCTCGTTTTAGTTAATCCACTTACTCTGCTGTCTGAGGTCTAAACCCAATGATCCCTGAAGTGCCTTGGAGCTCTGACATATCTTGATTGATTGGAAAATCCTGTGCTTTCCAAGCATATCCCTTTTAAGCTTGGCAAGGCCACCCCATGCAGAGTGAGTGACCTTCTAAAAAAGAATTTGAAGTACAATAATGGCCTAAATACCTCAAAATATCACCTCTACTGGGATGCCACAGAACTGAAAGTCCTGGGATTTGTACTAATCCTTTGCATTAGGATTTTGTCTCTTAAAAATCCTTATCAGAACAATAATTATCCAAATATAGTAGCATGCCAATTTTCTCTATCAATTAAGTATATACTTGATTATCAGCCTAGTTAGTCTTCCCTGAGTCCTAAGGTAATGCAGAATTGTTACATAGATTAGGTAAAATTTGAATAGGAAGGAAGAAAGGTCTACAGAAGAGAACGGCAGGTCCTGGTGGAGGTGTTCGGGCCATTTAGCCTAAGATAACTAAAGGGGTAAAGATATAAACACTGTTGACCTACTTCAATATTTGACCAAAGATCGCTGAAGTAGGATATCCTGAAGCACTTGATTAATTGTAAAACCTAAAATAAACTATGTTTAAAGTAACAGAGTAAGACTACATACATTTTAAATTATGTATTTCATCATTTCCATACTAGAATACTTGTGAGACTAAATGTTAAATACACTTGTTGAGAAATATCATTGTCTATTTAAATATATACTTGTAACTGTAAATTATGATTATTGTATTAATGTTATTAAATGTCTAATTTTAAGTGACTGGGTGAGCTGTAACAATTTCTGCTGAGAACATTTTAATTAAATTATATAATGCTCTGTCTATGCACCAGTGATAAAAGCTCTTTGCGTTCGATATCAACAGAAGTCATATATTCACAGATCTCGTCGTCTACAAATGTAATTTCTGGTTGATATATGAAGTTCTTGAGCAAATATAAATCTTTGCGTAAAACTGTGCCAGATGAGAAAAGATCAAAGTGTAATTCAGTCCCTAATCCCAGTGAGAGGCTCTGTTTATTTCATGAGGATAAAAACATAAAAGGGGGGGCATGGTGAAACAGAAGGAATTATAGTTGAGACTTGCATCTGAGTCTCACTTCTACCATTTAATAGCCATATCAACTTGGGCTTTACCTATCTGAACCTCAATTTCTTAATTTGTGAAATACTTATTATAACAGCATCTGTTTTCATAGTTCTTAGAATAATAGAATGAACATGTGTGAAAAGTACTATATGAACTATAAAGTCTTATGTAAAGGTAAGTTATCACTTTACCAATGTGATATGGACCACAGCCCAACACCATCATTCCATGGTCATCAAAATTGATATCATGCTCCTGAGGAGAAAAAAAAAAAAAGAAGACACAGAAATTATTGTGTGTTATTCTTCAATCTAATTAAACTCTTTGTCCTGTCACTGAGTCTTCCTCTTATTGCCGTGTATCCTCTACTAGTCTCTGGGAACTCAGAAGTATAACATATAAGCTCTACTTAGTCACAAAAAATAAGTTCAATATTTTTTAATTAAATAGCCGTGAGAACACACCATAATTGTATGTTCATGTAACTGTTATCCTTATATTTTTACTTGTTTGATTTCACCATCTTAAGGCAGTTCTGAAAAGACTGAGTATGGAAAGACATTATCACATCTGACCCACATTATGTCATTTTTAATACCAAGATTACTAGATAAGCAAAAACACAAAAATTATATTCCCTCATTGTGGACCATTTACTAAATCTAGAGCTTTCTGCATATAGCAGTTTGGCACTTCCTACCTGCCCATTGTAGGTAACATAGAGGTAGTTTGTTACTGATGGGTATTCTGCAGCCAGTGTATCGATCTGCAAGAGAAAATAAATAAATAAATAAACTGGGATTTTATTCCCTGTTGTATTTTTTTCCAGAATAAAAAAATTGTACTGTGTTCATATTCCTTTAATGCCTCTTACTATCAGATACAAAGACAGATAAAAAGGTAGGTACAATTCAATTACTTTCTAATTCTGAAAATGAGATTGGGTGGAGGAACAATGATATAATCTAGTTATCATTTGAGCAATAAATAACAATACACACCCCAGAGCATCACTGATTGATTACAGCAGTACTTTTCATGTACATAGCAAAATGGTCATAGTGAACTCGTTACCAGGAAGATTTACCCAGACAGCTATCTAAAGCAGCTCAAATCAGAGCAAAACGACCTATATGTAAGAATGTCTTTGGTTTGCAAATTAATGCATAGGATTTAAGTTACCTATGGCACTGAGCAATGAGATGACACAAATACCTTAAAGCATGGGGAAGAGGGGAAGGAGACAAGGTCTCACTGAACATATTTGGAAAAAGTAAATCGATTCAGTCCTCTAAGGCCAGGAGCTCAGCTTAGTGAGCAAGAATTCAGGGCCAACAGGGCAGGCTAGTGTAAGGCAGGGGAGAAGGAAGAAAGATAATTGCTGACTAGAATATATTCAGCATCAAGCCTGAGACCAAAGGGTATGCATGTGCCCCCTGAGCATGTGGAGAAAAGTCAATGATTTTTAAAGGACAAAAACCAGCTGGTGGTACTTTAAGCCAAAGCATACCTCTACTAAAGTCCAAAAAAAAAAAAACAAAAAACCCACAATGGTACACCTATGAAAGTTCTTGTGTGATTGCCATGAATACTAGATGAGCTCATTATGCCCAACCCTATCACAATGAATACTAAATGAACCATAATGATGGGGCACTTAAAATAAAGTATTACCCTGTAAAAAGTTAGTGCCAAAAGAGATAACTATTCTTTTCAAGAGGTCGGCCACCATACTAGGGTATTTCAAGTCCCTCCATTACACTAAGGATTTATCTTATCACAGATATATTTGCACATGGGTCAAAAAGTAAAGGAGAGGTCATTTTGATGTTTTTTCATTTAGGCAGAGAAAACCACATACTCACTCTTAGCTTTACGTCCCAGTGCCCCTTCAACTCTTCCCTTTTAAGCTTAAATCAATCCTGTGCTGAATAAAATTGGTGGCATCATGGGCATCGATTAGACAAGTAGAATCATTTTTTAATTCCACCCCTCTTTCTATTGGCAATGGCTCTATGAGTTGGTGCCTATGTTTCCCCCTTCGAGGAAAGGGAAACTCTTTTACCTGTTTCACCCAAGGATGGATGTTTTTCTTAAGCCTCAGCTCCCTTGTCTGGGCCTCAGTCAGCCCAAGGCATTTTGAAATCTGCTTGTCTGAGAACCCAATCTCCTTTGACTTTTTCAGGGTTTCTTCTGTAATGGACTCGCTAGGATTTAATGAAAAAGAGAGATTCGAGTTTAAACAAGACACAATAAGGACCAGTGAACTGTGTTCAATTTCAAAAACACCAAAGGCTCCTTATTTTCTATCTTCAACATGTTTAGATCTCCTGTCTTTAAAAAATGCACAAATAAATAGCCCACTAGATCTTCTAGCCTCTATGAAATCTTTCAGTATTTTCAATGCTGACATTTCCAAACATGTGGTTTCTAGCGCCTTCTTCTCTTATTTCCTGAAAAATGGCTTTTGCGTTGACTCTCTTAATGGATCTCCTCTTTCAAAATAATCATGGGCCTTCCCCTTACTAAATCTAGGAAACTTTTCTCAAGTTTCTTCTCCTCAACCTGTCGACATATGACCTGCTTGATGTTTCATTCTTTAAAGATAATCTTCCTCTGGCTCTGATAAGTTGCTGCTCATCCTACTTTATAATTCACAAAAATCATTTATTGGTTTTCTCCCCCACCCAAGGCTCTATCTTTTGTTACCAGATTTAAGACTAAAGGTCTACCTTCTCTCTCCCTCTAAATTTCACCACTGTCATTGGCTCAAGCAGCATAAGTAGTCAATAATTCCCAAATCTGTAGCTCCTTCTCTAATGCCTGACCTATGCTCTGGTCTTTATGTACAGCATCTTCAGGAATCACCTTCACCTAGGAATCTTAACATTGTGTCAGACTGGGTATACTCTCCATAAACTGCCCCTATTTACTAATATCACATGTCTGTCTATGTCGACAAGAGAGTTCTCTATGATTATTTCCTACCCGTAGTATAGACTGTATTTGTGTTGTTTCTCTCACCTGTAATGACTTTGACATTCCTATTACCTACCCAGCTGCTCCCCAACTCCCAGCCACTCTTTATAGGTCAACTAGAGCCAAGTTTCACCCATGAAGATTTCTCGGTCTGCCCTCACCCATAGATCTTCCTGGGCTCTTCACTGACTCATTTGCTTGGAGCCAGGAGCATAGTTGGAACCATACTACTTAGCATGTCAATAGTGCCAATATTTTTAATGTTTCTTAGCTTTTATTCACCAACCTGACTTTTTTCCTGCTAGATTCATGTTCCATGATGACAAAGAATACATCTGGCTCATTTACCAGATCATTCCCAAAGATTAGCAGGCTAGTCCACAGACAACATTCAATAAATATTTATTAAGTGAATAAGGGAAACTGGACTTCAACAGTTTTTACAGAAAAGACAAAGTTATTGAAATCAGCTTGTAACTGGAATTCAAAATGTACAAAAAAATTTGTAAAAAGCCAAGGTACAGAAAAATAAAACATTTCTGTAAAAGTATATCTAACTAAATAGCTATGGGCCAGCTATTTCAAGCAATAGTCAATACAATAAAATTCAATTATAACAGTCTGATAGTCAATACAACAAAATTAAAATATAACAGTATGTTCTCAGAAGATCTAATAATAAATAAAACATTTTCATTGAAATTCTGCTAATAGAATGTAGTTGAATTAAACCTATTGCATTTTGTTCATTCTATTCTTCAATCTTCTTTAATTAATTCATATTCTGAGTTTAGAGAAGAGAGAATCAAGCTGGTATATTTAATAGCTATTCCTCTGGCTTTTGGATATCAGTATTAGTTTGGGTTTTTACAGCTATGTCTCTTCCTAGTCAATTTGCTTTTTCTAAGGCACTTAAATTTCCTTTTCTCTCTCAAGTTAATTCATTATTTCTTCCCAATAAATTTAATGTCTCATTTTGATTTTTTAAAGGCCCCAAGTATTTGATAAACATTCTCCCAGAGCAACACATTTTCCTGTCAAATTCTTGAACATAATCTGCATTAAGTATTATTAGTCACTTGCGATGGGTGCCAAGTACTGGGCCTCATGCTCTAGAACTATGTTATTCAATATGGTAGCAATTAGCCACATGTGACTACTTAAATTATAAATGTTAATTAATATAAAAATTTTAAAATTAAATTTTAGGCTCACAGTTGCACTAGCCACATTTCAAGTGTTCAATAGCCATATGTGGCAATGGTTACTGTTACTGTATTAGATGGTGCAGATTACAGAATATTTTATCGTCACAGAAATTTCTACCTAGGCAGTGCTGCTCATGAAGATACAAAACAGTATTTGAGACAATGCAATGATAGAGAGCAATTCAAAACATTTTATGGAGAGATAAGCTGTGTGGTGCAATGTGAGGTCAGAGAAAAGAGATAACAATGTGAGTGAATGTAGTGGAGAAATACTATGGCAGTAGAGGGAAGAGAACAGAGCCATAAGGAAAGTTCAGCTTTATATGGATGAAGGAGTTGACAGATGTACTATAGGCAAGGGCACCTGCGTCTGCCATAATTTGAGACCGTGGTGGGCATGGCAGGTATAGAAAACATACTGAGGATTTGTAGTTAGTAGAAAATTATGAATGGTGAAAGTGGGGCAACGTTCACTGTCATTCTTACATCAGGGCTTTAACACTTAGTGAGCATGCACTGTGTCTCAGGCTCTGTGCTACCTATTTTATTTCTAAAAATTCTTTATTTAAGTTCAATTTAGTTAGCATAGAGTAGATTATTAGTTACAGGGGTAGAATTCATCAGTTGCATATAACACTCAGTGCTCATTCCATCAAGTGCGCTCCTTAATGTCCATCCCCCAGTTACCCCATTCCCCACACCCACCTCCCCTCCAGCAACCCTCAGTTTGTTCTCTATAGTTAAGAGTCTCTTCTGGTTTGCCTCCCTCTCTGTTTTTATCTTATTTAATTTTATTTCTGTGCAACCTATTTTAGTGATGGAGAGATAAAATACCGAATCTCTACATTCAGGGAGGTCAGAGTAATCAGGACACAAACAAATAACCATCGATGTGCCTGCACTGTGAGAGGTGCTGAGGAGAAAATGTATGCAAGAGAAGGCTGGGGCTCAGGGGAAATGCTCCCAGCTGCCACTGGGAAGTCTGGAAAGGCCTTACCCAAGGGATGACTGCTGAGCTCCTGAGGGCATTTGAAACACCCAAGTTTCTGGTGTTTACCTTTAGTCTTGCAAAAAAGAAAAAATTTGAGACAAAAGCAGGAGAAGAATTTGTTCGTTGCTATTTGTTTTGGAAATGCATATTTTCACTTTTTGCCAAGATTATGTTCCTAAATCAATTGCTCATTTGTTTATGTGCAAGTGTGCATTCAGCCTCAAAGTGGAAGTACTTGATAAATAAGCCATTTTTCTAAATTAGAACTATGCATGATGTTCTTTTTAAATAAATATATTTAATTGTGAGTTATGAAAAATAAATCATATTAATGTTTACCTGCATGGTGAAAGGCTACACATTTTTTCTGTGATCTGCAATTTTGTTAAAAACATAAGTATGAAGCTTGAGTTAGGTGGAGAAATACTGTACATATAACATTAAGCCAATTCTTACCCTTAGATTTTTCTAGCTACTTGCTAGAACATTTTCCCATAATTGTGCAATAGCAGTAAAAGAAAAAATATAAACAGATCTCCAGTAAGACATTTCTTTATTACTGCAATAACTATCTGAGGCAAAACCCATATTATGTTACTATATCAGCAGCCACACTAACTTAAATGACTAAATCCTAACCTGAAGAGCAGTAATCCAGACACACTTAGGAAATATGCCTTGAAAAGAGCCATCACACCTGTAATTATGACTACGGACTAGTAAAAATGCAAGTTCTTCAAGTCCAAAGATAACCAGAAGTAATATATTTATCTCGAGGTCTTTGGGTCATGTTTTTTTTTCCCTTGCCTTGAATGATTTATTTTTATTTCTTCTTATAAGGAATATCAGTGAATTCTTCAAAGGTTGCTACATGGCTTTAAATGAAAATTATAAATAATGGTATTAAACAAACACAAAAAACCCCATTTAGATTCCTCACATTTCTATTAGGGATGAAATATATTTGCATTTGTTTTGTCCACATTCAGCAGTGCAGTCTTTTCTATTGCTGAAATATGCATAATTCCTCCTATTATTCCCCACCAAAGAGTCCAGTAGAGCATATAAAGACATCTCCAGCAAATATGCAAAGTCTTCCTCCTCCACTCACCAAATAAAATTGTACTCTTACCGACAAGCAAATAAAAAAAGAAAGAAAGAAAGAAAAAGAAAGACTGATTGATAGAATTGGCCTCGTGCATAAAAAAGTAAAGTGAATTAATTCTGTGCTCAGCTCTGGTGGCAAAAAACAGCTATCTGTCACTAAGACTAACTCAATCATCACTGCTCCCCATAGTATCCCCACACCAGAGAGTTTTCATTATTTAAAGGGGATGCCTGAGAAGAGCAACAGTAACACAGAATAATGAGTCACAAATGATAGAATTTCAGAATGGGGCTGAAAAACTACTTCTCCATAGGCACCCCCACAATTCATACCAGGTGAGATTTCCAAAACAGATGTTATCAAGCCAGACTTGCAGAGTGCATGCTCACAAGCTGATTCCCAGAATATTTTCTTGGTGAACCCAGAACAGCTTTTTAACTTTTGCTCAATCTTCAAATAGCTAGATCAATAGCATGATATGACATTTTTAAACATCTTGAAAATTAGGGTGTATTAAATTGGAATGGCATATGAATGTAATCATGTTCATCTATTTTAATTTGAATGCAAATATTGGGTAGGTATGTTCATACGGAGTTCAAAGTGATGTATCTTCTATAGTATTTGATTTATAATTTCTCTGGTTATTAATTTCTACTTCCCAGGCATGTTCATGAACTAGTGTAAAGCATTTCAGTCCTCCTCACTGATAAAATACATGTTGATTCTGACCCAGCACAGCAGTTACAAAGACATGGATAAACTAGATCCCTTCCCACATTCAGTGCTACCCTAATTCTGTGGGGTACCCCAAACTCCAGGACAGGAAGCAGGTAGGTAGCCTCTCTCTATATTTCCCTCATTCACTCTCTCTGCTGCTTTTGCAAACACAAAGCTGGCCAGCATGTCATTACATAGGGAAGGAAACTGACTCTATTCCCTACTTGTTCTGATACAAAATTATATTTTGAGTCCCATTATAATAAAATAAAAGAAGAGACAGTTTGAAGACACGATTCATTAGCTTTGGGCCAGTGATTTAGATAAGGTTAAACCTCTTCAGAGTCAAATGCAAGATGAATAATCTTAAGTGAACATAAAGCTCATTTAACAATGTAGAGATTCAGATACATGCTCTTCATCTTTATCCGCCCACATTGGGCTGTCCTCCATTTTGCCTGCTAAAAAGAACTTCCATTAGAGGGAGACTTTCTTTTTTTAAGAAATCAAGTTAGATGAAAGCTTATTTTAGGGACAGGGCTATAATATGTCTATTTTTCCAAAGGAAAATAAAAACCTTAATTTGGAACAAATTCAAAATAGAATAATTAGTAAAAGAAATATAAATGCTGAATTTGTAATTCAAAACTGCCTTTTGAAGCCTCAATAGGGAATGCTCCATTTATATTATTTTGTAAATCAAGGGAGCATTATACCACGCAAGAATGTGATCAGCTGAATGGAGCATATTGCACAAAAGCACTCAGTTTTAAAGTATGTACAATAAAGTATCCTTCTGTTATTTGGTATGTATGTGTGTGTACTAGTATGTTCGTGTTGATCTTCACTGCATCCTTGAAACCATGCCTTATATATAACTTTTCTCTCCCCTCCCAGCTTATCTTGCCTTCAGAGTTCAAGGGCAAACTCTGCAAAGGTTACACTTCCATCATTGCATAAAAGAATCTAAACAATAACACAAAGAAACACCAAATAGCTGTGATGCTAGTCTTTTCATAATCTTCAGTTCCTCTCTACTTAGCAGCACAAAATGACAGTTCTGAAATTTTGGGAGGGGGAAAAACACCTTAAAAACAGACAATCAGACTTTTACACACTCTGCCCTAATCTTTTAACAGTTAAGACAGCATGGCTTAGCTTCTACGGCGGGAAGTCTCTTGTGTGTTCTCTGGTTTTATAAACAATATGAGCCTTTCTCCTGTCTCTCCGACTTCCAATGTAGATTTTGTTGTTGTTGTTGTTTAAAATTCTACCCTGTCATCTCCGAAACTTCCTCCACTCACACTTAGTCTTCAATAATAAATGATAAAAGGAAATGGAATAAATTCCCCTTAATGAGGAAATTTTCACCTGGCTTAAAGGAGCTGGGGAAATCTATTAACTGACTGGAGGAACGCCTGCAGCATCGAAATTACCAGGAGAACCAGCACACTTCACACAGTCCTCTCTTCCACTTGACTGGCTTTTATCTGATCCACCAACTCACAAGTAATACTAAACAAATTTCCCTCCAGATTGCACAAGCTCTAATGTGAAAATGAGCACTCCACTTGGCCTACAGTTACGGGATGGGCTTGTGATTTTATTATTATCTTCTTTTTAAAAATCCCCGAAAAGGCAGAAGCTGAGAAAACACGAGGGCCTGATGTTCAGTAATGACACCTGCTTCGATAAGAGCGGAGAACCGAGTAAGATCTGTGTTCTCTGTCCCGAGACCCCCCATCAGCCTCTCCCCTGACTTTTACACGGCTTCACGGATTCTTTTTGGCATTTCACAGGTTCAAGACCGTGCCCCAGGGCGCCTGGGTGGCTCAATTTGTTAAGTGACTGCCTTCAGCTCAGGTCATGATCCTGGAGTCCCAGGATCGAGTCCCACATCGGGCTCCCTGCTCAGCAGGGAGTCTGCTTCTCCCTCTGACCCTCTTCCCTCTCATGCTCTCTATCTCTCATTCTCTCTCTCTCAAATAAATAAAATCTTAAAAAAAAAAAAAAAGACCGTGCCCCAGGCCCAATAAGCAGGGAAGTTATTTGTCTTCTCATCTTTTCTTTCAAAGAGACAGGTCGTTACCTCTTTCCTTAAGAGAAATGCAAAAGACATTTTTCAAAAGCAGCAATCATGTTTAGAAAAGCAAAGGATGAAATTTAGGCCATTGGGTAATTACCGGTATTTTCTCTTAATTCTTCAAAGCACGATGCTTTGTTACTATATAGTTGTGAGTCTTTGGAGGACTTAAAGAACACCTTGATCTTTACCACTCATCTACAGGACAAACAATACCCAATGATCCCATGTTCACGTGAAAGCACACCAGCATGAAAATTATCTATTAGGATCTAGGTCCACCTGGCACTATGGCAATAATTCTACGATATTACAAGTGTTGATTTTCGAGGGATGAGACACTTAAAACTGTATTTCACCTTAAAGGCTACTAAAAACAACAGAATCAAACAAAGAAGAAAAGCTTATGAGCAAATGATATTGTAGATATTTTTAAGTAGGCAATTTTTAATCTATGAATCTTTTTTTACCAATATTTAGTGATTCCAATAATCCAGAATTATTATGAAAAACAAACAGAAAGCACCCTATCATAGTAAGTCATGTCTATTAGTGTATAAGAAAGTGTTCTGTTGCATTCAAAAATCATGTTTTTACTAATCAAGCAGCTTTCACCCAATCAGACTGAACTAAAGGGAAAAGTGCATACTATAGAATATTGCTTCTCTTACTTCTGATTAATAAATTTTCTTATAATTTTAAATCTGTTCAATAGATCCTTTCCCCCAAATTAAGAAGATGTATTCAGTAAGCAAAATCCTGGCTTTTCCCATAAATATAGGTTTCTTATATGTCCAGAATTTAAATCCAACAAACAAAAATTAATACTGTATAAGGCCTCAGTAGAAAATTGAGATTAAATGAGCATTCTTTGATGCTTTAAAATCTGTTATTTCACAAATAAATTTATTTGGAAGTCTTATATTTTAGAACCTCGCCATTATTTTTGTTTAAAGGAAGTCATGTTTCAACAGGGTAGTTTTCCACCTATCAGATGTGTTGTTGCAAGAAACAACAGTATAACTTTCAATATATAACTTTCTTTGACTTCTAGAAACTATTACTTAGAATCGTATTAAAATAAGTTACTTAACTGAAGCCTGTCTACTGATAATCGCATAGATTTTTTTTTTCTTGCTAAATGTAACATACATAGGAATAATTTCTGACCAAATCTTTTAGTTCTTGAATGAGCAAATGTAAGCCCTTTCTAGAAAGGAGGTAAAATGGAAAGTCATTTCTAGGAGGATGTGAAAAAAATCTAGTTTTAAATTCCTGATGACTATATCGCATTAGATTTATGTCAATTTGAGGATTACTACCTACATGGAAATCAAAATTCTTTACCACTGAGTGTTTTCGGAAGAAGACATAAAAATAAGCATTAACACCCAAGACAGCAAAAATTCTCATTTACTTCATGCTAATGACTATAGTCAAGAGCAAATTGAGTAGCTCTCCCTTTAAGCTGCCTAGAGCAAAGGATGGTCAATTAAATCAGTCCATCCGCTGAAGAGTAGGTGGTAGGGTAGGGTTTGAGGCATGGCCACTACCCTACACTCCTCAGGATGAAAATCATGCATTTCACCTCCAAGGGCAGATTCAGAGGCTCTACGCCACCACAAAGACACTTTAGGTATGAATGAGCAGGTGAAAAAATTCTGGGGGCCAGTGAGTGATTATCTAGCTTCTGTAACTACACCTGAGCCAGACTCTTTTGTGTAAATGTAATTTCCATTGTACACTTCAGATTTTTACTGACCTGCATTAACATGGAGGATAAGGTGTTTGCATCTTATTTAAAGAAAAAATACATGTATATGTATGTATGTATGTACATGTATACATGTATATAGACAGTCTTCTATTTGAAATATGGCAAAATGTAAAAGGAAACCCCTTATCCCAGCTCTCCATACCCATGAAAATTCTGTTTACATCTTTTAAAGGTGACTCGCCAAGGCTTTCTCCCTGCCAGGCCCCTGCATTTTCCCCCCAAGAGTTCTAGAGAAGGGCACATCTCTTACAATGCTTCTGCTCTAAGTGGCGTCAACAATTCAGGCAGGAAAACACACAGCTCGCAACTTGATAGCTAAGGAGGAACTGATCTCCAGCTGTCTGATTTAAAAGTCATATCTCTAAAAAGAAGCTTTTGAAAAGGGTTAGTGACTAGAACCACAGGCAGAAGCCCTGGGCTAGATTCCTTGCTTTCCTCTGACTGCTGTGACAGAAAGCATGACACACACCTCAAGGTGACTCAGTTTCACCATCCACAAAAATAGACTAGTGATATTTTCCACCCGCATTATAATGGAAATGCACCTTTAGGTCACCAGAGAACTATAGATCTCTGTCTTATAAATAATATATCTTTTTTGCCTTAACCTTCTTCGCTGGGTAATTAAATTAGAACCTTCACCACAACTGTAAATACCAGTGAATATTTCTCACAACAACTTTTAAGAAAATTTGCAATTTTGAAAACCCAGATAGTTTTCTGTTTTTAATCAAAAATATAAAAATTTTGGCTTGTTGTCAACAGGCAATAGAGATTTTGTAATGTACATATAGGTATTATAATGCTTCCAGTGTATATAAATCTCCATTTGATAATATAAGACAATTAGATAAATCCCCTTTTAGTAGAAAGCAGTTTATTCAAAGTCTTCCTACTTAATCAGTAGATATATAGTCACTTAAAAAAATGAAAACATAGAGATGCTGATTTACAATGTTTTCCAACGCATTGGACTACATATTTCTCAGGTAATCATTTTGTGGGCCTCTTGAAGCAACCAGGTAAATCCATTTTTTTCTACTCCAATTTCCCTTCTTTGCCATGACTAAGAAATTCTGATTTTCATTTTCTACCAAGAATATGTATTCATTTATTTAATGGGCATATTATCACACAAATATTTTTGAGTGTTTGTTCAATGGAAGACACTCTATGCCAATGCCCAAGAAAATGTATGATCAATAAGAATTGGAAGCCATTCATATCTGTTTCAGAGCTGATGCTATGCCTTAGTACAGTGAACTTCATTCTGTGTTCACACGAATCAGCAAAAGCTCTTAAGAAAAGATTATAATAAAAGCCTATTAAGACATTATGATATTTGAAATTTGCCCTAATGGAATTTACAATTTAATTGGAGGATGGTACCCACATGTATCAAATAATTACAGAACACTGAAATGAAACTATGTGGTTCCAACTACTACCTACATTGAACAAAGAGGTAGATAATATCCACTTTAATTTCTGTTCATAGACTTAATTTCTTTACAGTAAGATTCTCACTTTTATGAAACATAGCAGAAACATAACAAAGTAAGAGCAAACATGATTTGTTGCTTCCTAAGTAAAATTCATCCATTTACCTGCTTCCTCTCTTCTTGCATATTCAGTCCTTATAGTCTAGTTCCTGCTCCTTCCTCCAGATCACCAAATTTGGTGGACTTGCTCAATTCTCTCCCTAACTACTCTCCCCAAACCATGCAATATTATTGAAAATGTATTCCCATTTTATTTATTTTCTTTTAAAAATCTCTCTTTTCTTGGCTCTCCTGGTACTGGGATATATTGAAGGACATATATGGGAATATATTGAAGGGATATATGCAGTCCTTGGATTCCGCAAGTCCTGAACTTAAATCCTGGCTCCGACAGGCACTACCTCTGAAATCTTGAAAAGTTTGAGTGGACATAAAGTCAGAGGACATAACCTATTTTCTGCAAATCAAGACAATGGGTTCCACTTATAAATTGTTTCATTTATAAGATATGAGGTAGGGATGCACACCTTCTAGGAACTCTTAAATTAACATTTACGTGAGATAACATAGGCAGAGGCCTTAGAGCTTTTGTTTTTAACCTCCATTTAACTTTCCTGGCTTTGTGTTCCTGCCTCTAGTTGGTCTGTTAAAAGTATCTGTCTTCTGTATAGCCACGTGTATATATTTAATATTCAAAAATAGATTATAAACCCAGTGAAGGCATGTTAATGACTAACAATTATCCATAGACAAATGGCACTGGACCTAGTACCATGTCTTGCACAGAGTAGGTACCCAATAAATACTCATGACTGAGTAGATGAACAAATACCATATGGCCCAATAAGAGCTCCTAATAAAGAGAAATGCCATCAAGTAAATACATAACTCATCATGCTGAGATCAGAGATATCGACATAAGCTTTGTCTATTAATTCTTGACTATTAATAGGTACATGCAAATTATGAGTATATGTTATTTTAATTCAACTTAAGATTTTTTTGAACTATCAAATATTTAAGAATCAATACACAAAAATATATAATATCCATTTTATGAATTATCTAAATATCACTCTGAAACATTTTGAGTAAAACATTTATTTTGCCCATGCCAGAATCAAGTTCTCTCTCACACTTTCAAAATACACATTTGTAAACACTATTTAAATAGTGAATTCAATGAAGATTCTCAGAACGTTAAATATTTGCTGCAAACTTTTACATTCTATATGATTCAATAAATTGTTAGTTAAAAAAATTAATGGCGGCCTATCAAATCTATGACATCACCTAAAATATCTTATCACATGGAACATAAAACAGATTTAAAATAAAATGTATTTTTGGCATTAATTCACAGAGGCATAGAAATTCCCACAGTAATACTCCTCTTTCAAATAGAAAAAAAAAAAAAAAACAACTTTCTCATGTAAGCTCCAATTTTTAGTATTCTTGAAGAGGTTTATTAGATAAGTGGTTTAGGGTATGAAGACTAAAACCATAGAATGGTAATATGTAATAATTGATAAAACTGTTTTCCTTTAGAGTTAATTATTTCACACATAATACACTTATATATTCATCTTAGTTGCATGGCTTCCCAGTAAAATAAGAATGGAGTTTGCTTTTTCTGTGTTGTTTTGTTTTGTTTTTAACTAGAGAGAAACTAAAACTCAGAAATACAGTGTGAGTTGGTAGTGAGGTCAGAGGACATAACCTATTTTCTGCAAATCAAGACAATGGGTTCCACTAAAGCATCCAACCATCACCATTCCCTCATTCATATATACTTAGTATATATATGAATGTTCAGACTGGAGTGGAGAAAACAACTAATGGCATCACAAACATATGTCCAGAGTAAAGTATCATCAAAATTATAACACGCAATTATATGTTAGATATAAGGAAATATATATATTTCTTTCCCTAAATTATTTCTATATTTAATGCCCTTTAAGACTAAAGTTTCTCATTATTAGGGTTTTTTTCTATCAGAAATGGCAAATTATCATTGGAAAGCAAAGTACCAACATTTTTCTGTCTTATATCTAAGTTTTAACAACTTTTAGGTGACACTTTTCCCCCAAAAAACTTTAATCAAATAAAAGACAAAATGTTCTTATCTGGTTTTGCCATGCCTCATGAGCAAGTTAAATAAAAAGCCAATAGAAACTAACATGTGTAGGAGAGGACATTCAAAGGGAGTGTTCCAGCTAAGGTGACACCTGCATTATTACATCTGCCAGAAGTTTGTGGCTGCAGGAAAATGGCCAACTTTACTGAGCTCAATTTAGCACTTGAATGCCCAAGTGGAACTTACCAGGTTTGCCCTAGATTGTTTTCCTAAGCAATAAGCACACCTATGATTTTTCAGCACTCACCAATGGACACAGTTTATCACACTGAACATAGTGATGTTCAGATGACAATTGGTCCCTTCAAAATTGTACTTTACTCTTTTATGCTACATTGAATATAGCAGTAAGTGGCAGCAAAGGAGGAAAAGAATATTATCAGAATTAAAATAGTAAAAAAAAACAAAGAAGCCTATAGAATATTGGACAAAAGGAATTCCTGCATAATTTGTACATTAATCTACAGTAAATTAAATTTATACCAACAATTAATAAAGAAATAGATCCAAATCTTAGCCTCCTATTCTTACATGGTATAAACTGTATGACAATGGCCATATCCCCTATTTTTAAACATCTAAATTGGACAACAACAGATTCCTTTTGATATGTCAATCAGAAATAGCTAAAGCACCCAAAATCAAAATAAGGAAATAAAAAAATTAAAAAGACACAAACATACGATAAGCAGATGCTCAAAGCTGGTAATTAGCACCCTCACGATTTTTTTCTTGCCTGTTCATGTTGTTGTTGTTTTTTTTAAGTATCACTATTATCTTTCAATCTAAAATTGCTAATTCAACTTGATGTTGTAAATTTAAATGTTTGGGGTGTAATGTCCTGAAATAGTCCCTGCTCATAAACAAGCTTTATTACAGTTGACTTCCTTCCTTACTTATAGCAGAAGGGGTTCAACTGAGAGATCCTTGTACCTGTGCTTGTCTATTAATTACTAACATAGTTGAAAACTTTGTGCTAGTTCTATGGTGATGGGACTGTCATCCTTCACTGAATATCATTACTATATTGAAAGTGTCTATTTTATGTAAATTTATTTCCCTCAGATGCTCTTTAATTCACCTTTCGACACCCCTCAACATACATGTATACAATTATATGTGTGAATACATATATATATGTATGTATTCATATATAGGTGTGTGTATATACATATACACACATTTACATACAGCAAAGGGGTGAAATATCAAACATCCTGAGCTCTGGAGTCCTGCTCAGGTTTGATCTCACATCTGTCATTTATTAGCATGTGATAGCAAGGAAGTTGCTAAATATCTCAGTGCCTCAGCTTACAACTGTAAAATCAGGATAATTACTGATCTCCTTAGGTTGTGGTAAAAGCTAAATGAAATAATGTGCTTAGAACAGTGACTGATATGTAGTCAATAAGTTTACTGATTATCATCTTACACTTGAAAGGCACTCAGAATTGTTTGCCTGAATCAAAATTCAGTTTCCTATATTGAAAGATATAATTCTAAATCCATTCTTTTGTTATCTTAGGGAATCAGCTATATCAGGAGAACCTAGCTGATGAAGACATTTGACATTTGATTTATTTGATTTATGGTACTTGTACTTTTGCCCTCCAGGTCAGGTTTATTTGCATGATCAAAATTGAATCTCTCTATATGCTAATGGAGGAAAGGAATATAGGTGAGGTTTTTGTAATTTTTAACAGAGCAAAATAAGTATATTTTTTCTTGTAGTAAGTATTTATGAAAATGCTATATGGGAGGAGCATTATGTGTGAAAGAGTCGGTGTTGGTAAGATGAGCAAGTGTGGGGAAAATAGACATATTAAAAAGTGGATAGCTCAGTTGTGAAAGCCAACGGATAGAGCTTATGCAAACGTTGCAGCTCCACTAAAAACTCTGACAGACTCAACTCTTCTTAAACTCCCTGCAGAGTGATCCAGTAACGTGAAGTTAACAGATTAACATCTAAATCCCAGCGCATATGCATTACAGGCATTGGAATCCTACATGATACAACTCACATCACATGGAGTAAAGAGAAACTTTTCAAAACCTAAAGAAATTCACTGTAAAATATGTTATCACTCTAGGTCGATTAATGCTACTACACCAGCTTATAAATTCGGGGAACTGCCTAGAACCATCAACATTCCTAGCATGCCCTTGGGCAGCAATAAACAATTTAACAGGAAAAGGAGAAAGTCAGTGAATTCAAGTGGGGAAGAGAAATTTTTGCTGAAGCTGTCTGAATCACGGCTATCACCTGAGTTGGTAAGAATGGCTATTGCTCTGGAAGTCTCCCGTGGGCTGCCATTGCTATGCTCATGTGCTGGAGATGGCAAACTGAGTTCTGATGGGAGCAAGCACTAGCAGCCTGGACGCTGAGTCGATAATTCTAACACTAGTCTAATGTCTTGTCACCCTGAACTAGGCTGGGATTTCATATATCATCCTCAGCAAGACACATGTTCAACTCCACCCTTCAAGGAAAGGAATTTCTATAATTTTCACTTTCTCATAGACATGGAAAACTCCTCAGTTATTTCCATAATGCCAACCTCATTACAAACATTGTTTTGTTTTCCCCAGTCCGGTCTATGGACATTCACATATATACTAAATACATGGCTATATTCCATTTAGGAGTCAAATTCTGAACTTCATCTCAGATGACTATATGTAAATACAAGTCACAGACTGGCCATCAATCTGAATGATGTTCTCATCCTGTGCTAGTAAACATTATTTATTGGATTTTAAAAGAATTTTAGCATGATTAACAACTCTAGAGTGGGAATTTTTGTTCATTAGCATAATGGAGTGTTATTGATCTTTTGATAAGAATAGCATTTGTATTACTTGCTATCATTGCTTCTTTTTAAAAAAATAGGTCTGGTATTAAAACAAGTGAAGTGACAGTGCATCATCAAGAAAGTTAAGACGTGACATATTGTAAAATATATAAGCAAATGAAAATTGTGTAGCTCTAAAGACTACTCTAAAAAGTAGTCTTTAAATGTATCTATCTGAAATCACAAAATACTCTTCATTATAATAAGTAGCATTTTCATTTTCAGGGGGAAAGAGGGAAAACCATCTTGGGCATTCACCACGTGCCAGGTGTCCTTTATATTTATATTGTTTAAGCTTCACAACAAAACTATTAAGCAGACATTAGCAGAAACCCTGTGAGGCCAGAGAAGGGAGGGAAGTGACGTGCAATTCCACGGGGGGGGGGGGGGGGGGCTCCCCACCTATCTATCTGATTAGCTCCAGACCCTGCGTTCTTTCCAAGTGGAAAGGAACCAAGTGAAACTTAATCCATATCTGGCATTCTATACTTCATCCCTTCTTTAAGTTTCGGCTTTTCTCTCAGCCGAGATCCCCACTGCCTGTTTTCCCAGGGACCTGTCAGAAAAGTGCAAAGGGACCTGGGCACATTGGCAGCAGAGAGAGGCTGAGGCAAGAGAATTTGCGGACCATCTCAAATCACACCAAATAGTTACCTCCTCGGTCTACAAGGAAAGTCAGCCTTTCCAACACTGGAACAGTTGAAATTTTGAAACAAAGTGAACCACAGATAAATGTAAAGGAAAAAGAACTGATCTTCATAAACTTTCTGCAAACTGGCAATGCATAATTCAGCTATATAATGCCAACTGCCAATGGAGAGTTATTACTACTGTTGGAGCAGTATCTGCCTTGATGACTAAGCCTTCTTGGATATGTAGAGGCTGGGAAAAAGCAGAAGACATCATAATCCAGGGTAACGGTGAAGATAACCAAAATAGCACAACAAAACTCAAGTCCTACACACTTACATTCCATCAGCTATGATATCCATTCAGTTTCAGACCTCTGTGGACCACACAATGATTAAGACAGGTAGCTTTAGTGGCCATCTATTCTTTTTATTTTTTTTAACTTATTTAACACTTCTAAATAACAATCACTATCAAATTGCTCTGTGTGCATCTAGGACACTCCAAAATCAAAAAACAAAAAACCAAACAAACAAACAAAAACCAAGAAGAATTAAACAGTAAAGTATCATTCAGAAAATAATGAGTTCAAGGTTTAGGTTTACTAATACCATGGATCACCTATTGAGTTCTTGAGACAAAAGACAACTTTAAGTATAATGTTTTAGACTATTTTAAGTTATTAAAAGCTTTATATAAAAAATTTTAATGTTGATCATTATGAACAATAGAAAATATCTCTATTTACAAATATGCTTATGCCAGAAAATGGAAACTAAAAATGTTAAATTATCAGCAAATAAATATAACAGAACGTGGAAATCAGAAAGATAAGTGATCTGTAACAGTAAGCGGGTCTAATCCTCCAAGGACATTTTTCATTCTCAATATACACTTGTTTCTGCTTAGTGAGAATCTCAACCTGCCTTCTGGTTGTAACAAAAACTATTCAATTAAAACACAGAATTTGTCCAAAAATCAGAATGTATATCAAGTGAAAATTTAAATCACAACAACATCTGCTATTTTTCACCCCAGGTCTCTCCCACAGCTACAATTGGCATACTGTAAGTTTCTAGCACCCTCATGTGGTTTCATAGGCATTTGAAATCAGTTGTCTGAAACTGGAAACAGTAGAACAGACAATAAATCAACATGGAAGTTCTGTTGGCCTCATAAACCAAGAAAAAGAAATCTCCAGTCAGCAAAATTCTAAGATGAATGTACAGGCTCAATTCTTAACGTATTTGCTGTCTAGTGTTCATTTTATGTGATCACTAGAAGGGATGACTTTTAAGCAACCGCAGCTAGTTTCATTTTTGGCAGATTGGAATCCTCCACTTCCAAAACCAAACATTTGTTGTGGGCAACTGTTCAATTGATGAAAAAGAACCTCATTTTGCTCAAGAAGAAAAGCAACTGTTATTACTGCCCAGTTCGTGTGGGCATCTTGATTAGGTAAACACAGTAACCCAATTATACGTCACAGATGCAGGCTTTGAGAACTTCCACTGTCTTCAACAACATTTTAAGTGATTAATATTTTTATGTTTTCTCTAATCATTTGAGAATAATTTACACAAATAAAATATTTCCTTCTCTCTAAACATATGCCTAGGCTTGTAGGTGAGACTTCTTTCAAATAATTGTGTATTTCCCAACCCTCTTAAAAGGGGAGAAGCTAAAAAGGATTATACTCTCTCCTCTAGATTGGTAATAAATGTTCCTCTTATCAAAGATCCATGTTTAAAACCTCTCTGTGATTTCATAAGCCTAAGGTGCCCCAACAAATGGTCTTGTCATGAAAAATAAAGAAGTAGATTTTAAAGCACTGACATTATCAAAATATTCCAAACATGAAATGAAATTTTAAAAATAATTGGCCATGAAGGAGATAAAAATGTAAATTAGTGAGAGCTAAAGAATCTATTAACAGAACTTGAATGTGGCTTATTTGTATGTTGAACTGGAAGTCCCAATGTTAAAAATATCAGTAGAATGCAAGAGGAATACATTGGCTCATCGACATACAGCAATATATAAGTTGATATTAAAAGAGAGAAACAGACTTCAGAACTTAGAAATATTATAGAAAATAAGAATATCATTCATTTAATTATTGATTGATAATGTTTTGATCTAGGTAATTTGGGGTAAGTTAAATAGCACATGAATTCATAGATGTACACCAATTTTTTAACTTCAAAAGACCTAATAAAAATATCACTGTGTTTGATGGCAATGGAAGGGGTGCAAAACGGTTAAAAATATCAAGAGATACCTTTCAAAAGGTAAACATCTAAAACTGCCATTTCTTGTGGCCATCACTACTGCTTACCAGCCTTGGCACTATTTACTTCACTGAGGCAGAATTTTGGCCAAATGCTTAAGGGTAAGAGGAAGACAACAGCTGCACAGAAGATATCTGGAGTGAATCAGAGCAACACTGCCTTACCTGTTGAGCCCTTTCAGGGTCTTTTCCATGTTTAAAATGTCACGCATCTTATACAAAAACCACTTGTCAATGGATGTGAGCTTCATAATCTCATCAAGGGACATGTTGTCTTCCAAGGCCTGCCAAAAGGAGAAGAGACACTTTCTTTGACAAACATTTTATAAATGTCTTATTTGGTTGAAAACATATAGCAGCCATTCCTCTCTACATTATTCAGAGAGCTTGAGGCTATAGACTGAGAATGGAACTGATATAATATCATTGATGTTCCTCCCAATAAACCTACCAACCCTGCCAACTATACCCACAAATGGCGTACCAAGGAGGTGTCTTTTTTTTAATTTATTTGTTTATTTGACAGAGAGAGACACAGTGAGAGAGGGAACACAAACAGGTGGAGTGGGAGAGGGAGAAGCAGGCTTCCCGCTGAGCAGGGAGCCCGATGCAGGGCTCGATCCCAGGACCCCGGGATCATGACCTGAGCTGAAGGCAGACGTCCAACGACTGAGCCACCCAGGTGCCCCCTCAAGGAGGTGTCTTGAGTTAATCAGAGCTGTGTGTGCTCAGAAAAATCCCCCTAATAGGCTCTGCTTCCCTGCTTTTTATATAACCATGTTGCTAATTATATCCTAAATTGGGTACATCTCTTTGGAATTAAAGAGAATCTCTTGAAACTACAGTTAAGCCAAATTGGTAGGAACATCTAGAATCAATATGATGATCATTTAACTTGTATTTTGGATAATTACCCTTTGGCAAATACCATAGTTTTTTTTTTTACCTCATTCCACACTCACACAAACCAGTCAGTGAAAATTTATGGATCAAATCTGACTTAGTGTTATTTCTTTAGAATATTTCCTCAGAGAAGACTTCAAACAAAAAATTATTTTGAATCAGTTACTGTGACTTTTGTGCTAAGAAAGGCATTTTACAAAATCCTAATATATTCCAAAACAGTATAGTAATAACTTCTGTTCTGATAGGCAGCTCAGCTCTTTCCTCAAGCTTACTTTAACAATTTCTCAGAAGTAAAATTACAACTATGGGTCATTAAGCCGAGTAGAAAAGGCAACAGAAAGAAGAGATAAATGCTTAAAACCCAAACCTTGATATTCAAAAGTTGTCCACTCTTCTTCTTTACTATTTTTAGATATATGTTTATACTCAATGAAAATTAATAATCAGATAATACTCCAAAACCACATATTCTAGAAATGGCACATTATATTTTTAAATCCCATTAAGAAATATATGTAACTAGTAATTCTGCTATTATATTTCAACCCAAGGAGCTTAATTTTCTTTAAACCTTCACTGATTTCTAGCACCAGAGAGACAATGAGACACAGCACAGCTCATAATTCTGTTGACTAGCATAAGATGACACCTAATGGAAATACTCAAAGGCATGCTCATTTCATACATCTATTCATGTTTTTTTTGTTTAATTCTCCTTATATATAGCCAGGTTCCCAAGGACTTAGTGTTCTGTCTCATTTTCCAAGTGATTAAAGGCTCAATTAGCTGTTGGCCATCAACACTATGAGGGGGACAGAACCTTAAGTTAGTGACACTTTTGACAGACCAGAGGAAGTTTTCACATGATCACACACACTCGTGACCCCACGGTTGTCAGAGAGCCTAAACTCTTGGATTCATTTCACTGTGAGGAAGGACAATTACAGTCACACCCACCGTGTCTAACCGAAAGCCAAATCTTCTCCATCTTATGACCTCATCTTCAAGCACGGCAGCTTTGACGAAGTTCATAATGACCCCAAACAAGTTCAAGGTTACTCTAATGTTTCCCAAATCAAAAATAATGCCCTGTATTCTCCCCAGATCAAAAGAGGTGATGATCAAGTCATCCTGAAATAAGACTGCAGCAAAAATCAGGCCTCAGAGCAACTTGCCCTTTTGTAAGGACCATGAAAGCGAGCGAAGATTTACTCACGCCTTTCATTTTTTCCCCCTTCAGCCCTCCACGGTCCTCACTCTCTTTGTCAAAATCACCAAGTTCCTGGTTGCTGGGGCAATGAACAGTAATGACGACCTCTAACAAACAGACATCAACAAACAGTTCCTTCTGCCGGCACTCTGGCAGACAAGAATTTATACCTCAGACCCTGCACTTTTTGCTCATACATAGGGGGCTCTTGTGAGAAAGGACCTCCACACGTTTCCCCTGAATTCTCATCCTTTATAAGTCTGTTAGAAAAGAATGAGAGATTTGCTTAAGCTTTACAGCCTCGCCCAGAACTTGGAAATACTTCCCTTTTTCATCCACCTCAAAATGGCAGAAGTAGGATTACTACGCTTAAGGAAAAAATCCATTTACTGCCCTTTGTCTGGAAAGAAAACATCATATGCATATCTACACATAAGAATATGGTAGAATGCTTTTTTAAAACAAAAGACTGAAATAAGAACAATAAAGAAGGTAAAATGGCTCACTGAAAATGTTAATTCTCTATTACCTTGAAACTCAATATTGAGAAATGTCCATCAAAAGACACTAGCATCTGCCAGAATTTCAATGGAACTTAATATCCCACATTTAGAAACTATAAAGGTGAGGAGAGTATACATTATATGCAACGAAGGAAACATTCCCTCCCCTTCTCCCTCTCAGCAGGACTCTCAGTACATGGACGGGAAAGTTGCAGTGAGTTCAAAATCACTCACAGCATTTTTCTGTTGCTACAAAGGCAAATTACAAAGACAGATTTCCTCTTTAAAGACAAAATTCTTATTTTCATCAACTCGTCCCACATGCACACACGCACATATAAAATGGTCAGCAGGGCTTTGTAGCTCCAGTGTGGTTTGGTACTGTTGGAGGATTAATGCCTAAGCTTCCTTAAATGTCAAAAAGCCATTCAGGGATTTCTGACCAGACAGGTCCCAGCTGCCCAAGTCACCTTTTATAAAATCAGATGAGCTGAAACTTCAAAACCCTACGCATAGTAAACATGAAAGGAGATTAATATGGCATTTAATTTGCATAAAAGGGAACTAGGGGGTGGAAGTGAGAAATGTGGGGCTTTTTTGTTCTAAAAGTAAGACCAATAAAATAATTACACAGAAAAGCCTATAATCATGGAAGATCTTTATAGTCGTTGTTGTTTAAACACAGAGAAAGAAGCAAATAAAGATTATTCTAAAGTCTGAAGTAGCATATACTAAATGATACTATTTTATGCATCTTCCTTTCTAAAATATGATTTTATACATTTTCAAGGAACGAGTAACGAGAGGGACAGGAAATGGCAGGTCAATATGATCAAACCTACTTAAGAATATCAATAAGATACATATATATATAAGGAAGGAACATTTATCTGTGTGATCATCCTTTAAACCTGCAACGTGTCCTTCAGTTCAAGCTCGAATAAAATTTCTAAAAAGGGGGTAATATTTCATTAATTATAGAATAACCTGAAAAAAGCCACAGAAGTCTCTAGTATAATACTACTGAAGAAAATTAAATTTTTCCCCCAGATCCCTGAATTCACAACCACTTTGTGTTTCAGTTTTACTTTAAAGTCCAGGTTGGCAGGGCGCCTGGGCAGCTCAGTTGGTTAAGCATCTGCCTTCAGCTCAGGTCATGTTCCCAGAGTCATGGGACCTAGCCCCACATCGGGCTCCCTGCTCTGCAGGGAGCCTGCTTCTCCCTCTCCTCCCCGCTCATGCGCTCTCTTGCTATCTCTATCTCTCTCTCTCAAATAAATAAATAAAATCTTTTAAATAATAAAAAAATAAAAAAAATAAAGTCCAGGGTGGCTATATTCTGAAGAAAATAGTCACTCTGGGCCCCTTATCACATATTACCTTGGCAATGGCATAGATACGGGTGCTGGATGGCTCAGCCAGCTCTCTTCTGAGATCTATGTTGGATGGCCATTCTTTGTTCATAGGGAGACGGGAAGTGAAACCATCTATAGATGGGTGGCACATTCGTAAGGCTTTCTGGAAACTCTCCTCAAAGGTGCGACCAATAGCCATGACCTGTAATGCACATTTAAGAACTTGTATTTTTTAAAAAGAGCTTATATATTTTGAATTTGAAACAGAACTAGAAACGGAATGTTTTTTAGAAAAGACGTTGGAACAAAACATATAAGAATACTACCCAAATTTAGGTGTTGTTATGGTTATTTTTCTTTCTCTCTCCTTTTCGCCATGGTTTTGATATAATGGGCCTTTAACAATATTAGGTCAGTCTTTTACCACACCAGGAATGTAGCTTTATTTGCTGAGACTGATGAGGAAATTATCTGCAACTGCTCTGAACCATAATATTAAACTAAGAAATACGTGGAAAGAACATATAGATCCTTCCTTAATAAAATCTTGCTTTTACGCAGATTTTCTTTAGAAAAGAAAACAAATGAAGAGAAGCCAGACATATATTAACATAAAAACAGAACTATTTCTAAATGGGTTATCAGTCACAATCTAAGATTGGCTTTCTTCATAACGAAGCATTAATATTAATAAAACCTTCAGAATCATAACACATACTGACAGATTCAGATTTTGAATGTAGGTGGAGTCTAAATTCCCCATGACAAATTCGATGTGTCTTCCCACAATCTTTACAGCTGATTGTACACTAATCAATTAGGAAGACCATGTGGTGATTTCATTTGGACAAGTTACAAGTCAGAACTAAACTTAAATTGCCTTCAAGCCTAACCAGTTATTTTCAGTGGATAAACACTGTCTTTGAATCTTTCCACGGAATCATAGATTGCTGTGCATTTTGGGTCTCCAATTTAAAATAATAACAGTGATAATGCTGCCTTCAGTAAACCTCTGTGATTCCTCAAATAGACCCAGATTCCCATTCATGTCAGTTTGGTAAACCTTCATGTCAATTGTGTGACAAGATACATATTCAAAGATCACTAAAGCCAAACAGATAACCTTTCACACTGCCCCCAATTTAATTAGAAGTAAGGAAGATTCTCAAGAGCAGAGATGAATAAAATGTTAGTCCAATTCAGATAGGCATAGTGGTATTTAAAGGGTTACACAATATGGTCATAGACTTGCTAGCCAAAGCGTGAGAGAGACTGCCAGAAATGAAAGATTTTATGGTTCTATCAAATTAGGAAAATATTTCTGGAATATTTAAAACAACTTACAAGTATTACATACTTAAAAGTTGGCCATAAAGTAACTGGTTCTATAAGTAACTCACCATAAATTATTATTTGTAAGTACACTGTACATAACGGTATATGGAATATGTTCAATAAGAGAAAAACAAACATACCTATATAATGATAAGGGAGTACATAACGGTGTTTGCTCAAAATTTGTGCTTTTTAATATTTTATATGATTAAAATTCACCTTCATTAAGTGAAAATTTCACCATTTTTCAATGGACTAACTGACAGGACCCTAACCCTATTCCCTGACCCTATTCTCCATTCTCAAAGCACCTGTATGTAAACACTGTATCTTAACTTTCACCGCAGTTGAATTCATATTACATTTAGTTCTACTTCTGTATTCTCAACTTACCAACTGCAGATAACATGTAACAAATATTTACATCTTATTCACTGCATCTTGCACGGAGTAAAAGCTGCGGAAATGCTTCCTAACTTGAGTTGAACTAAATGCATGATGGGAAATACCCACTGACAACAAATGTCCCTTAGATAATAAGCCCTAAATGAACACATTACAAAAATTATATCATCTTCTTTGGCCTATAAATTTTACTGTGAGCAATGTGAAAAGGATACTTCCCATAAAATAAACTAAATAACAGCTATTTATTTGGCAGGAGAGCTACCAACAAAACTTTCCATGGCATTTGAGTTTTAATTCTATTGTGCTCCGTGAAGCATGAGAGAAAAAATAAGATTTAAAGCAGCTATGAAGGACTACCGGTTTTTTTTGTTTGTTTGTTTTTGGTTTTTTTACAACTAGTAGGACATTTTAATTTAAAAGGTCAAGTTTTCCTTATCTGTCATTACTTTAAAATCTTGCATTAGTATCTTGGAAACTAAGGAAACCAAAATGGTAATAATTCTCCCTTTCATGCATGAATCTGATTGATCAGTAAAATGTCTTTTTTTTTTTTTCTTTTCTCCTGCATTGCTGATAGATTTAAGCTGAACTTCCTGTGATTGGTGGTACGCATTTCTGCAATGGCTAGTCTGAGGATAGCTATAATCTGTAACACAGGATAAATAAAGGCCAACATAGAACAATATGTCATAAAGAGTTCTTTGCCCTGTAATCTAACCAGCTTAGATATCTAGGCATAGACCAAGAGCTCCTACGTTGGCCATATAGAGACAGAGATGAGATAAAATAAATAGATAGATGATAGATCAATAGGTCGATAGAGATTGAGATTCATGCATACTGCTGGTAATCAAAAATTCTACCCATAAACAATGACAACAATACTGATGAAACACATTTATTGGAAATTCATTATGAATCTACCTTAAAAGACATTACTAAAGATTTACATGTATTAATCCTAAATCTTTTAAGAACCTCCCAAGGTAGGTATTATCATCTCCAGTTTTCAGATGGAAAACCTGAGGACCAGTGTCTTGCATGAGTGTCTCTAACTAGTAAGTGGCAACTCGAAGAGTAAAACCCAAGCTCATTTGGTTCAAAGACTCATGCTCTCTCCACTTAGTTGGCTCTCATCCAAGCCAACTGGATGCAAGAAGAAATAAACCCCTTGGTGGGGGAGGGAAAAGAGTGACCGTCAGAGGCAGGGGTCTGAATTCCTTTCTTTCCGCCTGTATAGAGGAGCACTGTATCTTTGAAGATGGTATAATCAAAAGCTAATTTTAATTTCAAATAATATAAAAAGGGACATTATGAAATATCTAAAGGTCTTAAAAGCTTAGACCATTTCAATATAATGAAAGAGGGCTTCATATCCCATTGTGCTCTTCTCAATTTTAAACTTTGCAGCTAGATGGGACATGAGAGATCTTCTAGTCCAGCCCTTTTCTTTTAGACATGTAGAAAGTGAGGTCCAAGGAGGGTAAAGCCATAATTTGTGTGAATAGATTAAAATTATATTCTTAACCTCAGCGCCGTGGTCTTTTTGGTATACCATTTTATATCATGTTATTTTCTAGATTTGTTTATAAAACACATTATAACTCAGTTATTTATGAAAATATGTTTTGCATATGTGCAAATACATTATACATCCACATATACAGCCTCTCCTTTCAATTAGAAGCTTTTAAGATCCATTAAGGGGTCATGTAGCAAGTACCTTATATTAATACTCAGAGAGATGTTGAAACACCATGGAGGAAATGAAATTCCCATATATCCTCCAATCAAGAACCCAGTATCCAGGCAACCTGAATACTTTTAAGGATGTTAAGGATTTGACAAAATAGCTGAGAACAAGAATAAATAGAGGAATAAACCACAGACTCACCTCTCCCACACTTTTCATAGAGCTACCGATTCGGCTAGACGTTCCATGAAAACGATCAAGATCCCAGCGAGGAATCTTGGTAACCATGTAATCCAGGCTAGGTTCAAAGCAGGCTGATGTTTTCCCCGATACAACGTTCTTGATTTCTGGAAGTGGGATTCCTAGGGCAATCTTTGCAGCAATGAATGCCAGTGGGTAGCTATAAAAGAGGAGATATTTTTTTTTTCTTTCAGCAATGAGCATTAAAAACAGCCCAAAACATAAATTGGTCTTTCTTAGAAATTCTGGTATTATTCCACATTAGGGTATAAAACACATCTGGTTCTCTGTTCTGTATGAAGATTTAATAGCTGCTTATAAAATAATGTGAGTCATGATAAAGTAGAGAGACACAGATCATGAAAGAATTCACTCTCTATGCCTGACATTCAGTGCAACAACTGCCAACCTTCACCTCTTTAATCCAAAATCAATGACTTTCTTGATAAGGTGCCCACTTTTCTAGAGCCTCCACTAAGATAAGAATTTGCAAAATATTCTTTTGAAAAGATATATTGACGTCTGCACCTAGGAAGACAGTGGAGTTAGCTGGCATTGTGGGGTATGCAATGGTCAGAAAATGTAGTCATTGCAAGCTCGGGTCCTTGCTTTGTCTCCAAATTATTTTTGAACATGGGACTACTTACAAAACTAAGATTCTAGGAACTTAACTGGATAGTTTTGGTAATTATATTTGAGAATATAATTCACAGAACTGTAGAATTACATATGTTTCTTTTAATACATCTCCCCCATCTGACAGATGAGGAAACTGATAGGGACAGTAAGTGATATATCCAAAGTCAATAGGAGAATTGGAAGGAGAACTCAGGTCTCCTGACTCTTGCTTAGGGCAACACTTCACTGCCACTCCATGCAGCACTGCGGAGCCATATTAAGCAAAAAAACTTTACAGGTAATTATTTAGTTCACTTAAATGCCATGTAATTTAAATGCCATATGCTAAGTATATTAATAGAAAAACGTGCTAATGTTCCCTCAATTTATGTTTGCCGGCATTCTTAAATGGGTAGCAAATCATTTATTTGGTTGCAATATTTATCTATAGAAAAACCCTACAATTTTGGGCCTGTGGAGTTTTGCTAAAATAAAATAATTTATTGAATGCTTGAATCAAGTAAACTATACTATTTGCCTACCATTTACTATACACCTGAAGAAACCAGTTGAGGACTAAAATTGAGAATTAATTTTCACTTTTTAAGAATATCTGCAAAGTGCAATTAGGAAGCAGATTTTTTGCAGCCTGCTTTGACCACCCAGATTTTGATTAGTTTATGATTAGCCAGCAAACAAAGCCAGCTAGCAATATCATTTGCTTCAATCTGGCAGCAAGCTTATTAATAACCATGTCCTAAGGGTCCTAAATGATTTGCAGCCAGCAGACAGAAATGGGGACTATAGCTTATAAATGCAGCTCAGTCTTCCACTAGCTGTCAGTTTTCCAAAACTATCTGAGAAGAATCTGCAAATACATGGTCTATCACTCTGATCTTACCCAGTGGCCTTTGAGGCCAGGGCGGAACTTCGGGACAATCTGGCATTCACTTCAATGATGCAGTATTCCATTGAGGTAGGATGAAGGGCAAATTGAATGTTGCATTCACCCACAATGCCCAGGTGGCGAACAACATTGATTGAAGTACGTCTCAACATCTGAAACTCCTCATTGGAGAGAGTCTGGGCAGGGGCCACAACAACTGAATCACCTGTACATCCAAGCAACACTTGTTATTTGGTAGCATATCTAAATAACTAACTTAAGCGACTTAATCTATTTGTGTGATACAAGACACAGATTAGTCTAAGGGTTTGTTGGAAAAATAACTGTCTCAAGGCAATACATATAAGGCACATCAGATACTCTCACTCTGATTCTTGTTTTGCCTGTATTACTCTGACACATTATTGACAGAAACCCCGCTAACCTTTCCCAAGTTCATCTAGCTATCAAGACCTCAGTCATCTACAATTTCAGAAATCTACAATTTCCCTGCTCTTCATCTCAAAATCTCTCTTAAGTTCTCCCTTCTATAAACGATCACTTCTTCTTCACCCCGACTGGCTCAGCCACATCTCATCTCATCCCTTCCCATTATCGTACTCCTCTCTAATCATAGCCCTTGTATCTTCAATCTCTTAATCTTTAGTCACCATTCCTCCAGCCCACAAACATGCTCAGATTTCTCCTGGCTCCAGAAGCCCCACCCCCTACACTGCCAATCAGAAGAACATCTCTCTTATTCTTTACAGGACTAAACTTCTTGAAAGTTTCCCAATTCTGTGTGTCCTCAATTGCCATTTAATTCTTTTCAATATAGCTCCCATAAACAACTTTGCATTGAACCTGTCCTCTTGAACATCCAAAAACCCACATTAAAATCCTAATTCTTGACCTTTCCCGGCATTTGATAAAGCCAAAACCAAAGCTCTTTTATGAAATATTTTCTTGTGTTGGCTTACTTGTGTACCATCCTGGCTTTCTTCCTAGCACTCCCTTCTTTCTCTTCAACATTAACCGTTCCTCTTACTCATGCCCTGTAAATCTAAGCAGTTCCCAAGTTCATTCCTTGACCTTATTGTCTTTCTTTCTATGCCTATGCCCTTGAGTACTTAGTCTATGCTTCCAGCTTCAGTTACGTCCTTCACATCAATGACTCCCAATGACTTTGTATCAACTTCCTTATTTGTATGCCCTTTTCTTGAATTCCAGCTCCATATTATCAACCCTCTTCTTAAGAATTCCACCCATGCCTCAAAGTTAGCCTTTCTAAATTCTAAGTCATCATTTGTGTCCTCTCATCTAACTAGTTTCTCTTCCTAAAAAACCTATTTCACCTATTTCTATTACTTGTGGCTGTTTTTTCATTCACTTGGTAACTAATACCCTCATCTGATTTAAGGCTTCTTAACTTCATTTCTTACTTTTCAACACCAATTCTTACAGATTTTACCATCACTACATTGCTTACATTTGACCTCTTCCTCAAATGAAGTCAGGATAATACCTGCCTTACTTCACAGGGGTTTTGTGATCAAAACGAATGTGAGGTTATTTTCAATACCATGAAATACTATTTTGTGTAAAATTTTGTCGCTAGTCTATCAGCTAAGAATAGTAATTTAAAGAAAAGAACTTAATAAAGATGTCTATGGGGTCATCAGAAGCATGAACTGAAGGCATTACTATAATTCCTGAAGATTCTTTGTCTACCTGTATGAACACCCATGGCATCGACATTTTCCATGTTACAGACAGTGACACAATTGTCATCAGCGTCTCGGACCACTTCATATTCTATTTCCTTCCAACCTGTCACTGACCTCTCCACCAGAATCTGGTTGGTCATAGCAAAGGCCTGGAAATGGGTGACAAAAGATATCAAAGAGTAAGGAAAAGCACTGGTTTAAACATGGATATTGGGCAAAATGCCCTGGCTTAAATCCTGGTCAGCATCAAAGTCTGAAGCCTAGTCTCCATCCTCCTCTATGCTCCAGAAGGCACAATGTGTCAGAAAATCAGTGAGGTACTAGGAATAGCATCCTGCAGTGAATATGCTTGATTTACATTATTGAGGCTTGCCATTCAAAGTGCTGATATGACATTAAATCAAACTAATTTAGGAAAAAGAGAAAATAATTGAGCAATCAGGCAGAGGGAAATGGAATTATTTCAGCAGCAAGACTTCTGTAAAACCAGAAAATGTGATAAGTGTGAATAAATATGGAAATATAAGTCTAAAGACTCTGGTTTTCTCTAAAATAGCTGAGAGTGCTTTGTACAGTGGCATACACAATAAAAGTCAGTTAATGTTGATGAGGAGAAGAAAGGATAATAATGGTTGTAAACAGTTAGCCAAGATGGCATACGAAACTTGGGAATTAGAAGAATCATATGCAACTATTATTATGGTTAATCACCGCCTAAGTGCTTAAATACCCTAAGTCATATATCATATATGCCTGATTAAACAGATATGAATTAGTATATAATTATCATTTCATATTTATTGAGTACCCACCAGTGGGTAGAATACTGAACCCAAAATATGGAAGAGGCAGTCTCTGACTTTAGGACATTTAGTGGCTGAAAATCCAAGACAGAAATGTCTCCCTTTGTCTTGTAATATTTTTGATTTGCAATGGCAGCAAGAAAGGAAGAGAAAACAACTGGGGGAAGAACTTTGAATTTTTTCAAATTATTAGCAGGCAGTATAATGAAATAACTCAATGTTAGTTGGGTGGTGTGTGTGTGTGTGTGTGTGTGTGTGTGTGTGTGTTTTAAATGTGTCTTAACACTATCTTTTTAATCTCAGTGAACACTACAGGCTCCTCCATGTGCAACTGAAAATGTAACACATTTGTCCCCACAGCTGCCTATGATGAGGTTTTCAAACTGGTTAGAAAACTCTGTAGCCAGCATTAACAATTTAATAATGATTCATTTGTTATTAGGATTGCATGCTAAAAGAGGAAATCTGGGAAACAAAGGGCATGGATCCGGGAAAGCTCTCTGCATTCTAATGGACTAGGCTGGATGTTTGGACACAGGAACAATTGAGATCAAATTCACCTGTTGCCTTAATTTCCTTCTTTCCAGTCTCAGATTTTATACAAAAGACTAACTTTGAGACCAAGATGAGTTAATGCAGCTTCTAAAGGTGCAAAATATAATCTCAAGAGAATAAGGAGTAGTTTAGGAATTAGTGGTAAAAGTAATTACTTCAAGGGAAAAGCTAGTTTTCAAAAAAATTTCAATGCCCTATTGATTATCTTAAGGCATTTAAATGATTAAAAACTATCCCATTTTAAAATTGTTTTCATTGTAAACATTTTTAGACAATTCAGTATTCAGAATTTTTACACTGTAAAAATATATATTTTTAATAGAGAATAAGTATACATGAATACTAGTGTTAAAAATATTGGGAACATCTAATATACCAGAGGGGAAAAAAAATCACCTCTATAAACATGTCTTTTCTTTAAATACATGATTCATAAGTCCATAATGGAAACAAGAAATATTTTTATGGATATATTTTCCTTTTTGGGGGGGTTTGTTTTAGCAACTCTAGAAACACTAAATCCAAGTTTGACATGTAAGTTTGTCATTATAGATGTTTAAATATATTTAATTTTATTTATCTGTTCTCAAATCCTATGTCAATTCAAGGTCCACATTTTGTTTCACTCTAAAGAGTAAGTAATGACAGATAGAAGCTGTGCTTGGTATTTACTCAGCACTCTCCAAAGTAGCCCTTATAATAATCCTATCCGATTCAGGTCCACAACCACCATGTAAGGGACATGGGCCTCTCAGCTCTACACACATTCATTCATTCAGCCAGCAATTACTGGGACCCTACCTCACCAGGCATTGTTCTATTCGGTGAGAAGAGAGCGTGGGCAAAATTCTCTGCTTTCATGGAGCATGTTTTCTTTGATAATGTCTAATTTATTTTTTGGAACATATCTTAATTTTCTTTTTAATACTTAAGAAAAGAACTATTCCATAATATGCTAAAGTGATTTTGATAGCACATAAAATTTGAACACTCAAATCTCACTTTGGCTTGTATGAGTGTGTGGCAGTTGGCAGAGAGCTCACTCATTTATTATACCAAGAGGTTTATATTGTATATATTTTAAACACCTGAATTTGAGGGAAAGCCAATCTATTGAATGTGTTTTGTTTCACTTTAGATGTCATCCATGTCATATTATTTCAAAAAATAATAGAAAATGGGATATTATATTCATTTTTCTAATCACTAAAATATATTTTAGCATGATGGGTGTTTGGGAGCAGATTTTGAAGCAGAGGGAGATGGAACTGAATTGAGTTTATACCACTGAAATCAAATAGTACAATAAAGATGGAGTGACCATCACCAGTTAGAATGATCACCATTAGTCAGAGCGACCATCAGTTTTCCTAGTACCGTCTGGGTTAATGCTGTGTTTCAATGTAAATAACTGCACTGCATTTCCCTTCCAAAGGTACTGTCTTTTGGACAACACTTTTAGAAAACATGACAGTGGTTTAATAATAGAGAAAAGGTCATTTCTCATATACAGAACTTTCTCTAACTGAAAGGGCATATCAAATCCATTTTCTTGGTTGGTAAGAATTTGGTCTGTGAAAATACATACTTTTGTGCTGAGGTCCAGTAAGATCTCCTTAGTGGGACAGATGCCTGAGCCTAACCCACCCAGGGCATAGGCAGAACGGATCATCACTGGGTAGCCAATGGTGTCTGCAGCTTTCAGAGCATCCTCGATCTATCAACAAGAAAGACCCAAAGTTTTAAAAGCTGACCACACTAACAGAAAAGACCACACCAAGAGAGTATAGCAAATCAGGTAAATCAGTTTCTTTGGGGAGAATGACTATAGAAATGCTGTATTATTCCTTCATTTCCTTCTGAAAAACAAGTGCTGTTTTACAAATTTTAAGTAAAATTGTAGGATTTTTTTAATACACAGTAAAGGCTTTCTCTTATCTTTTTGTTGTAAATTTCATTCTGCCATATAAAAAAAAAATGAAACAATGGCCCAAACTGAAATAATCATTATGAATTTGAGAATGGGAGCCATATTGAATTTTTAAATTCAGTTTAAAAGTCTTCATCTCTTAATGATACAAGGTTTTCTACTGCTGAAATGAACTTGATATTACTGCAATAGGCCATTAGGAATACTGTATAGAAAGAGAGTTTTCATTTTTCAAGTTCAGTCAGAGAGTAGTCTCAAAAGCTTGGATTTTTTTTTTTTTTTTTTTTTTTTTTTTTTCTTTTAAAATAAAAAATTTTTTTTTTTTTTTTTTTTTTTTTTTTTTTTTTACCTTACAGAATACAACATATGGTGGCTATATTTTTCTGTCATGGAATATTATTACACTACCAATGGGAATGTAATTACACCTTTCCCATATGCCTGTTTCTCATCCTGAGGAAGCAAGGACATAATTAAATCTGGCAATGAAAGAATAAATGTATGGCAGGAGCTTTCCAAATGTTCAGCAGAGCTATCCTGGGACTATTCCTGACTGACAGCTCTACAACATAGTATGTACTTGGTAGCATTCTTTTCTAAAACGTACATGGCCCATTTTACTTGTCCCAGCAGTACTTGCCCTTTTCCCTAGGATTTGCCTACTTTTGCAATGGGAAAGTTGCATCAAAAACTGCCTCCAGAACCCCCACTTCATTGACTGCATGTCTAAAATCAAGAATAAAGTCAGGGACAAAAACAGATATATAGCAAGCCAACTTTATCTTGGTGCCTTGTAATAGCCTATCAATAGGCACAGGCTACAGTTGAAAATGATTAACAAAAAGGAGAAATAATCTTTCCTCTCTAAACATCTAAGCCACAAGTTTCTCAGTCATGAATCTCACTGATTAGATGCAATGGCTTTTACTAGGTGATTTCATTTTTAGATGTTTATTCCATTCTAACAAGAAAATTTCAATCCCATCATTCCCCATTTGCAGGTCATTTGCACACACAGGATACGTAACTGATCCCAGAAAGTAAAAATCACTTTGGCATTGTAGGTTGACATGGTTCTTTGTTTTAATTCAGGAGATTTGATATTCAGTGGCACTTCATCCATTGATAAACCACTTTGTCTCTGGGCTTTTGCTTCCCTTTTCATAAAATATTAATACGTATCCCAAACATTTCAGCATAAACAAAGTCTCTGAGGTACTAACACATTTCTGGAAGATAATACATGCAAATATAATAATTTAACTATTATTTTTATTCATGACAAATCACTCTCCCTATAACATAAGACAAAATAATGACCTTGTTTCTCCAGAACAAAGATTCCTTACCGATTCCACTGCAAAGCTTGGAGCAATCTTTTCATTAATTTCATTCAGTTTGTCTGAGAATAGCTGCCTATCTTCTGTGGCCATAATGGATTCAACTGAGGTCCCTAGGACTTTCACACCATACTCCTTGAGTATACCTCTCTTGAATAGTTCCACTCCTACAGAAGAACCAAATATAATCAGTCTTTAAAATCTCAAACTTTTATGTCTTTTTAAACACATACCTGAAATACAACTTTTTTGAACCTTAAAATTAACTCCAAGAAGCCATCACAGTCTACAATAGAATTGTACTTAAGATAAAGAAAAAAAGAAAGAAAAATTTGAAAGAGAAATTCTGAAGACATTCTAGCAAAATACATTGCTAGTGACATTACTTATATTACCACCTTCTCCAAACGGTTTTTATTATCCTCATTAATAAAAATCATAAGATACAGTGAACCTCTAGATTTTAGTATATTCCCTTTCCTTCTAAGGTCCAATCTTATAATGAGATTCTCTTATTTAAATAATCCCAGTGATGTGGGTATCTATCTGGGTTAAAAATCATCAAAATAATGTTTCCATTTAACATGCCATCTGACCTTGGCTAAGACTTTTATATGTGACATATAAATTACTTCGCCAACTGCTTACCCTGACTATCTCATGAGATTCTCATTCATGATCTAGTTCCATAGATTTGAAGGCTTGTAAAAAGGACAGAGTATTGGGCTCAGCAGATGCATGAAGGGATGGTAGAGAGACTGATCTATGTTATCATGAAAATATATGTGAAAGCCAAATGCTACCGGGCCAACATGTAAGAGCACGAAGCATTTAATCAATGTTAAATCTCATTTTTTATTCATAATATTTCTCAGGGTCTCACTGGTAACAGAGAAAAGCAATATGCTGAAATGGAGCAGGGAGATCTCACTTGGCCACCCCAGAGCATTAAAGTAAAAGGTTTCTTTTTGCGCCTCAGCTGTTTTGTGAAATAAACCAGTAATATTTATCATATGACATTTTCAGGTGGCTGTTTGCTAACTGCTTCCTCACATATTAAAGAAAAGCTTTTATGAACACATAGAGCATAATTGTTAGATAGAGTCAAACAAAAAATATTACACATAAATGCATGGGCCAAAACTCTGCAATTAAACTTAAAAGAACTCACCACAGTTCAGAGCTGTCTGGCCACCCATGCCTAGAATTAACCCATCTGGCCGTTCCGCCTTGATGACCTCAGTGACAAACTGAGGGGTGATGGGGAGAAAGTAGACAGTATCTGCTTGCTTTAAGCCCACCTCGTTGGTTTGCACTGATGCAATATTTGGGTTCATCAGGACAGTTTTGACATTTTCTTCCTGAAAGAAACAAAAGGATCGAGAATTTGAACATACGGTCTAAAGGAAAGAATGACCATATTCAAATGAAGGGTCTGTATTGGGTGATAAAAATTTTAGGTTATTTTGTGGGCTGTAGAGATCAGTAATAGGGCTGGTGAATGGGATGGAGGGTAGAGGAACATTTAGTGAGAGGAAGGAAAAAATTGCTTGAAAATAAAACTATTCAAAAAGAACTGGTTGCCTCATGAGGTTCACCCTGAATTCCTTGCTAGAGGTATCAAGCAAAACTGGAGTTAATTTCTATAGAATTTGACTAGAGGTCTATGAATACTACTGAACTTTATAGCTCTACTGACTGTAAAAGACTAAAATATTTTAAATTAATTATTTTTAAATTAATATTTTAAAAATTAGTAAAATATAAAATGGAACCAGAGACAACATCAAAGAAGCTTCCCTTTCCGATGTTTGTCAGAGACCAACATGGAGGGCACATTTAAAATGCAAGATGATGTATTCCCTTGCTGGAAGCACTGAGAGCCTTCTGCTGGATTCCACCTTTTTAGATTTTCATGCCTGCAATAGTGTTTTAACAAAGAGCATCATACAACTCTTGATACATACTATAGTAAAAGAAAATGACCATATGGCAAAAAAATAAAATAAAAAAGTCTGTGTGTCTGCGTATGTATAAAGGTATTCAGAGCTCTATCTTTTTCTGACATCTGGAGAGACCTCAAAAATAATTCTTCATGTAGGCTATGAAGGATAATAGCTTTATAAACTAGGATGAGGGCGATACAGCAAAATAATTATTATAAAATATGGCCATATGGCTCTTATTAGTTTACCTATTACCACACCAATTTTGAACTCTTCTAAAACATCAACAAAAATTCAGATGAGAGTATAGAAATCATCCTTGAAAGCCCTATATGTCCTTGGGGGAGGATCTGAATAAAATATTAAATATTTCATATTACTTTAAATTCAAACAGTGCCTTAAAACTTATAATGTACTCTTTTATCAATTTATTTGATTTTTATACCAAGACTACAAGAGACATTCCTACTTCACAGATGAAAAGATTGACATTCAATAAGGTTAAATGACTTGCCAAAGATCTTCTAGCTGATCAAATGGCAAAATTAGGACTCTAATCCAAGTCTTACGATTCAAGTTCTATGCCCTTTCCTCAATATGAGTCATCTCTCAAGATTTTAAGAAATTGGTTTTTAAAAAGTATTATTAAGAAATTTTTGAACACATACAGATAAACAAATGCATTTAAAATATAGCTTGGAATTTAAATAATTAAGTCCAAACTGAGAACACGCCATCAATAGAAGTTACAGAAGGTCTCACTACTAAAGAATAGCACCAAAAGACTTAAGTATATTTGTAAGTATTTTCCTGAATGTGTTATACAATGAATATAGCTATTTTTGTAAATCAAATTATATAGGTAAATGACTGTGATGAATGTCCATATATTTTAAAACTTAAAATTATTTCAAACTATACATTTTATAAAATATATATATTTATATTTTATATATATATTATATATATATATATTTTTAATATAGTTCTGGCTACAATACATGCACCATCTGATTATTTTTAAATATTTAGTCCATAGGGGTGCCTGGGTGGCTCAGTTGGTTAAGCATCTGCCTTTGGCTCAGGTCATGATCCCAGGGTCCTGGGATCAAGCCCTGCATCCCGATCCCTGCTCAGTGGGGAGTCTGCTTCTCCCTCTCCCTCTGCCTGCCACTCCCCCAGCTTGTGCTTGCTCTCTCTCTCTCTCTCTCTCTCACTATCTCTCTCTGTCAAATAAACAAATAAAATCTTTAAAAAAATAAAAATAAAAAAATAAATATTTAGTCCATAAATTCATTTCTACTAACTTCCTAATTCATCACAATACTATCGCTAATAATTCCTATTCTTCAGTTAAAATATGTAACTTCACCTAATGGATGTAAAGCACACAAAAAAATGCAAGCTATGAAACTATATTAATTCTTTATAAAACTACCAAATAGGATAGAAAACCATATGCTACTTAAATGTATTTACAAACCCTGAACACACTTATACTGTGTTCTAACCAATCTAAACCACTGGACATCCTCTAATTATATAAAGAGAAATTGAATCATAATACAATGAAGTAAAGTACTCCTTGAAAATGTGCACGAAAAACACATGTGCATATGTGTGTGTACCCATGTGTATGGAGAAGAGTATTAAAAAGTAAAAACAAATGGGAAGAAGAGTAACATAATTGGGGACTGCATTCTATTTTTTTTTCAACAGACATCTGTCAGGTGAAAATCTTTGGGTATAGCTTATGAATACAACAAAAAGAAAAAAATATTCTGGCCAATTGTTTTTCTGTGTTTGTTGTCCTAGTCTCCTGCCACCTGCTCTGTGTGGCTTCCTCCTAGCCAGGTCTCTGGTGAATGTCTTTACACTGCAAAGCCAGAGGCGGGGTCACAGAAGAGCTCTCATTGCCCCTGGATGGCCGATTAGCACCAAAATGGGGACTATACAAGGAAATAAGGACAGCAAAAAGAAGCCAAGCTAGCTCTTTCATAGAAATACTTTATAAATACAGTGAAATGTTTCTAAAGGTTTGCTTTGCTATGACAAAGGGTTGGGGAGATCTTGAGAGGCTTTGAAGGGACAGGGAGGGTATGCTTCCCAACATGAATATCAAATCCTCATTTCCACATGAATATTTGCCAAATCATTCTGGTCAGTCATCCAATCCAAGTCATAGATGGGAAATTGGGTCCCCTAGTGACAGGTAACAACTTCTAAAGCTGGATAAAAGGCATTTGTTGTCCTTGCTATCTCAACTTGATCTTGCCATTTCAACCACAGAAATGCCTGAAGCATCCTCTGGAACATTTATGACATCTTAGAGCACCAAGAATCCCCAGATTCCCTCTTTCATACAAAAGACAAGTATATTTTAAATGCTCACTGCCTCAAAAGAAATGAGTAATATCGTAAACACGGCTTTTTTATGTTTTCAGTATAAATAGGTGGTAACATAGATAATTTTGGAGATCACTCTTATGTTCTTGATTTGCAGGTGTACAAAAAAGTTTGAGAAAGTTAAAAATTTCACCGGTGATCAAAGTTTCTTTCATATAAGATGTGTGAGAAATAGTTGATAAAATCAATTACAGTGACTTTGAAAAGAGGTAGTGCCATAAATCTAAATTATAAAATACTAATTAGACTCATTAAAGGAGTATATTAATTCTTACAAAGATCTCTCACCTTCATGGCTTTTACAGCTTGTGATCCTGAATAATCAAATTCACCTGCCTGACCAATGGACAGACCTCCCGATCCTAGGATAAGGACTTTGGAAACCTGTAAGCAATAAGAAAATGACATTGCTCTGATGAGTAAGATGGGGAAAAAAGGCAATTTCAAGAGCGGGAAGTCTAACTATATTGTCTAGGTTTACATGGTGATTTAAAGTACAGTGTTTCGAAAAGTATGTTAGGAAAAAGACTCACAATTTTTTTTAATTTAAATTCAATTAATTAACATAATGTATTATTTGTCTCAGGGGTACAGGTCTGCTATTCATCAGGAAAAAGACTAACAATGTAAACATCTCTAATTTCAAAGCAATTTCCAAAGTTCAGGAAGTTTTTTTTCACTTAAGTAAATATTTCGAGATGAGGTCTACATTTTATTTAAAGATACATGAATATCTATATATAACTACATAAATATAAATGTAAATATATGCATCTATGTGTGTGTGTGTGTATATATATATATATGTAAGAATCTCCCCAAAATTTAAATGTATTACATTCAACATTCCATGGTTTTCTTCTGGACAAAACAAGACTCTGGGTCTTCCATAACAGACAAATGAAAACATAGAAGGCAAGGGGACATGGGTGCACCTTCATAATCACATTTTCACCTTTACAGTTTGTGCCAGAAATATTTACAGAAAATACAATAAGAAAAAGCTCATGCCTTGGCAATATACTGAAATTCTACAAATCGTATATAGAATTTCAAGCAGATAATGATTCTGCTTATTTTTTAGCCAAAAGTGTCAAACCCTTCAGAGGAGAAAGATATTCCTGGTCACTGCAAAAGACAAGGACTTGGGAAACCTGGTTTGCCTCAACAAATATTTATTGGATGCCTACTACATGCAAAGGCACTGCTGAATCCCAAATTATATCTTTTTTCTCACCATTAACAAAAGAAAAGCATCTGAAGAATGTGATGTTCTGAGAAGAACACTACCCAGTAAGCACATGACTTCTTATGCTACCAAGAACCCACAGTTTGATTCCACACTGAGTAGGTGGATTACCTCTAAACTTTCCATCTCAGAAAAAGAGGCTGCCATGGAAATCCTTAAAACAGATCCTCCAACTCAAATTATCATTTCATGTAAACATGTAATTCAATTTCCTTTATTTATAAAAAGAGTCAATATGTATATATATATACTTGAAACTACATATACGTTCTTCTAAATTTTATATAATAATGATGTGGGTATCTATGTGGAGTAACTATGAAGAAAATGGGTAGAAACCTTAACACGTTAACCTATACATTTACACAAATAAGGACTCAAGTTTGTGCTATAGCACTACTTTATAGGTAAAATCATATTATTCTATTCACGATGTTGAATAATAATTTTTGTAGTTGAAACAAAAAAAGTTCTATCGTCTATAATGATTCTGTAATCTGAACTGTATCTCAAGCATACATAAGACCATAGTTTATTAAGTAATAGAATGTGTCAAACTCTAAACTAAAAGCCTATTCTTTATTAAATTATTTTATTACAAATTTCTAGAAGAAGTAAACTATAAAAGATATGATTTTTAAATCAAAAACACGAAAATTCCAATGAACACCAGCAAGAACAGACCAAATAATTAGATGCTAAAATAATGGGTAATTACAATATTACCCATCCTCTTTTACAGACATTAAAATAGTTAACATCATTCATTAAAAATATTACCATGATAGAGAAAATCAAAAATACATAAACCAGAAAGAAGCCCACATATACTGACCTCAACTCGACTTGCAACTAGTGCTGGTTTTGGCAGAACTGATGTAATCGTGGTACCTTTCCCTTTCTTTATCAGTGAGAAAAAAGAATCAAATAGGTACTAGAAAAAAATAGAACCAACTAGTTATAAGTCGCAAAAATCATAAGGTTGCTAGATAAAATACACATGCCCAGTTAAATTTGAACTTCAAATAAGCAACAAATAATTTTTTAGGATAAGTATTCATATGCAATATTTGTTTTTTGCTTTTCTGCCAAAATTGGCAAAACTAAATATTTACTACTGTAAGAATTAGATCAAATAAACATTTCTAATTGTTCATTTCAAATCCTATCAAAGGCAAGTTTTCAGCAGACAATGAAGATTTCAGATCACGCCTTCTGAGAATGTCAAGCTTTCATCCCCTTAATTATGAGTTATTTTCTTCTAAATGGTTTCTTCTAAATAAAACTCTAGTTATACAAAAGAAATTAAAGCTCTATTACTTATACATCCTAAAGTTAGAAATAACTGGATTTTGAAAATTTCTATCAGCTCTAAAAATATCTCCAAAGCTTATTCTTAAACTTTACCAATGAATTTACTTCTATAGTTTCACTAGACATGACAAATTTCAACAGATACTCATTTTGCAACTATCTGGCAGGACAGAAAAATGATTAAGCGCTACTCAATACCACAGGTCTTAATTTCAGTGTTCCTAATCTGAAGTATTACTATGGGCAAAATATTTAAATTTTAAATAAAAAAAAATAGTATTCAGCATGCATTAGGCAACAGATGTATGTAACCAAATTTTCTTTATGCATTTCATCATGGGTTGATAATATCATACTGATTTGGGCTATTTAGAATCATTTCCCAAAAACATTTTAAAAAATGAACAAAACATATATATCTGAAAAGGCAATTCAGGGATGAGAAAGTAGAGTTTACAGAGGGAAAATTCTGATTCTCCTCATTTTACCTAGGTGTGTTTTCTGAGAGTATCTGCTGATGGGGAGGAGCTGTCTGTATTACTACCGGAGGCCATAGGGTGGGGGAGAGGAAGTCACACCAGACTTTCCAGAATTTTCTGTGTCACCACAAGCTCTCGTTTGAAAAGGTGACCTTGAACACTGAACCAAAGCTCACACACACAAAATAAAAGTATTTAAATTACAAACAAAACTCCTCTAAGCATTGCTTCTGGTTCTTTTCTTAAGCCAGCTGACTCATTTAATATGTGCGTGCATGCCCTCTCCCCTCCCGCATACCCCGGTCCTTCTTCCTTCTCCTGCTGCTGTTTATTCTCTCTTCCTGGCTACACAACCAGTTGCCATAGGGATTTTTGTGAAGTCACAGATGGGGGATTAAAATTTCATTTCAGTTATGAGAACAAGAGAGCAAGAGGGAATTCATTTGCATAGTACAACAACTGTAAATTTCAGAACTAAATATATTAGAATGATAACGACTTAAATAAAAATAACATCACGTCAGGTTTCTTCAGGGCTTTACCACTTTAAAAATTTTAAAAAAGACAGAAATTTCCTCCATGATATTCATGGGGGAAATCTTAATGCAATATACGTGTGTCATCAAAGCACTCTTCTTGAAAAATATTCTGTACCCAAGATCATCTGGGTTGATGATGTTTGTTTCTCAAGTTTTCATGTAAATACATTTCTGATTAAAAAGAAAAATTAAGTGTACAATAAGCCTCATTTCCTGACATACCTCAGTGTCTGTGGGGCCCGGGTTGACCTCTGGGTGGAACTGTACGCCGAAGAAGGGTTTGCTCTCATGCATAATCCCCTGAAAGAACAAGAAATAGGAAGAAATTCCTTCTGTAACAATGACTGTCAACCAGCGCTATGTATTATTCAGTGCACAATAAAGTTCAAATTTCAAAAAAACTGAGTTAAATACTTAAGGACATTCTAACAGCTAACAGTCATAATAAAAATAGGCCAACAAGGACTCAACACAAATGTGGTTCCCTCAATAAAAACAATTGATTTGGTCTATAGTCTTTGGGCACCCCCTTCCCAGGGGCTGTTCAGAATAAATTCAAATCCTCTTCTTATCCCCAACTCCTAAATTACTTCTCCAAGATTCTTCTTAAAGGCTACTTCAGAGCCAAGTGAGTCTCAGAGACCCACACAGAGGAGGCCCAACCAGATCTCCACCAATCGCCCACTAGCAATGAATGGGGAAGACGGTCACTGATTAACCACTCAACGAGTGGATCTCAATGAGCCAACTGATGAGAGAATAAGACAGAAAATGACTTTTTAAAAAAAGCAGAGGGCTATGGGAAATAACCTATAAAAAGAGTACTTACACACACACACACCAAAAAACCCACACAAACAAGGTGTCTGGATAACAGAATATGAAAGGCCCTGCATTACTCATTGCCAACTGAACAGGTTTACTGAGAGCACTTACCTCGTTGGTTTGATCGTTGACATTCACAAAAAGTGGTTTCCAGCCAGCAGGAAGGGTGTTGTCCAGGGCATAGCCATGATTCTGAGCAGTAATGAAAGCCTGTCTGTTTGTGATATTCAAAACAGGCTGATTCTGCCCTCTGGAGAGAAAAGGAGAAAAAGAATAGGGAAGAGGAAAAGTGGAGAGAAGAATATAAACGCATTTGTTGTAAAATAGTGAATGAGAAAAACCTATTAAAATGTGAAAGTTTCAATTGCTTAGTGGAAATTACTCTGGGAGAAAAGTCACAGATTGTTAATCCCAATAATTTTAGCAACAAAAATCAATTCAGGAAGCTTTGCTGTATGTTAAATACCGGCTCCATTAAACTTCTACAATCAGTGAAAAGGGAGACCTGTGCTCATAACAAAAAGTTAAGAGAGTTGCTCACAAGCTTAACAGAGAGACAAATACAAGCGATTTATGTTAAGGGAGATAAGTAATTTTAAAGCCAGAGGAGTTTTTGGGAAATGATAAAGAGATGACTACTCTGTCCTAAATCATTTTGAATTACACTTTGTGAGGAGGGTGGGCCATGGGGGAAAGCACCACGTTGAATAAACTGGTCTCATGTGGGGTAAGGAAGCAAAACGGAGAGGATCTGAGGACTTCCTGGTTCTGAAGTCACACTAGAGTCTTACAACATTATCAGTGCTCCGATATCAAGCTTGGAAACCAGAACAGTTTCCTTTGGAATATCATTTGATGGAGCATAAGAACCTTGATTTATGCCAAGGGAAGGAAAATAACCTTAAACAGTAGCAACATTATTGTTAGAGAAGGCTGCCTTTCAAAAATGCAATAAAAGTGGTATCAGGTAGTCAGACAACTGTGAACCATGTAATAGTACATTTATCTGTTTTTTCTGAAGAAAATGGCATGTAAGTTCCCTAAGGCTTTTGTGTTTAGTTATTAACCATATTTCAGAGCCAGTTTGACCTCTTGGTCAAACCTGTTGGTCATACCTATTGGGCATGGACATCTTGTAGGTTTTGGCACCAGCAGCCAGCCCTGTTATTAAATTTCCTGTACTGATTCCAAACAATGGCTCCTTGCGATCACTCTCCAAAACCTAAATGAGGGAGAATTTTTATTAACCAGAAGTACCGTTTCAAAAAAAGAAAAAAAAAAAAGATGCTCCCTCTAGAGGAATAAAAATGAAACATCCTTTTTTTTCTTAATTCACAAAGTAAAGAGAATAGTAATTGAATAAAAAGCTAGACTATAAATAAGAATATGATTGACAAATGTGTAGCATTAGAATTCAAAAAAATGTACTTAATATTCAAACTAAACAAAACTTAATATTTCTTCAGAAACTCGAAGGTGTTACAGCTCCTGAGGTCATGGTGAGAAACATGCATTGTCATTTTACAATTGTATACAAAGACACATTTTGAGATTGGACTCTAGCTCTCTTAACTGGAGGACACGATCCCAGTTATTCTGCCTGAAGAAAGGTTCTTTTTCCTCTGGGACTTTCTCCTCACTGGTTCCTCCCATATAATATCTGCTGACACTGCCTCAGAGGTCACAGATAGGAGCACTAGAGAATATCTCAATCCCTAACATAGATTACAGCCTTTTCAGCTGCACAGACTCCCTCCACCTCACACTCAGATACATATTACCCCCAGGTTTACCGCACCTTTTTGACATTCTGGATTAGTGGTTGTGCAAGAGCTGGGTTCCCGGGTCCTCCAGCAATTAAAAGCCCATCATACTCCATCTTGGTGAAATCATGATTCCAGGGAACTAAATGCACTTCAGCTCCTCGCTGGAAAAAAAAGCAAAAATGATCAAGGCAATAACATTTTTCTTTGCCGAAGTGTAACTTTGTCTAGACCTTCTCTTAACTAACCACTCCCTAAAGGGGAGGGAAAAATAATACATGATTCAAACAAATAATGCAGAGTGACAAATTCCTTGGTGGCTCACTGTATTTTGTGTGATGTATACGAAGCCGATGGTCAATATAAAGTGGAGAAAAAAACACCATTAAAGTTTTGATCCTGAAAAAATAGATAACACACTTTCCCGTATTTCAGGAGGTTTCAGAGCCTAAAGAATTCCTGACCAGGCACCCAGAGAATATAGGTTATTTTCACTAGCTGTGGTATAGAGAGTGACCAAAAAAAAAAAGATAAATCCATTTTCTGTGAAATTTAAGTTGGTCCTCCTCTCACCTTTTTCAGTTTTGCTTTTTTTAAATCTGACTAAATTTTCATCAGCCTTCTTTCCTAGGGTTTTCTCAGACTATCTGTAGAATCTATATTCTGATAGGATAATTAGAACTTTTGTATATAGAAGCGGATAGGAAGATATCCTTGATGGTTTCCCTAGAAGCATTTCCTGAGACAAAGATTTGAGGGAAAGAAGTCTATTTGGAAGGGTTTCTAAAAAGTACCAATAGAAAGCCACACTGTGAGGCACCCCAATAAAGTATGCATTACCAAGCACTATGGACAACTGGAGTTTCAGCCCACTGGCAAACTCTGAGAGCCAGTGTAGACTATCCACCCTCAAGATAACTCAGTCATGGGGCAAAGGAGTTGAGATATTTACCCACTGACCTTCTCTAGTCATTGGGTTGGAGCTGTTTCAGGGATCATTAATTCTGTGGTATTTCCTTCCTACCACCAGGCTCCAACCATCTAAAGAAAGCCCTCAAGCAATGAAGTGCGGGCATTTGCAATTGGAGGATGGGCAAAATGCCTTATAACGGTAAAATGAGAAAGAGATATACACAGGACATTGACAGCATCTGCTACTGAAGAGTCAAATGCAAATTTTTATTAATAAATTGACCAGAATTTGAAATCATGATTTGGCTATCACTGATATTCTCTAATAAAGAGAAGGTAAATTGAAGAATTCCTCTATACTCACATTATTTTGATGTTATGCAAATGTCTGTGTGCGTGCGTGCATGTGTGCATTCATGTTTGAGATAGAGAGAGAGAGAGACAGAAACAGAAAAAAATCTGTGACCTCTGAGGCAGTGTCAGCAGAAACAGAGAGACACAAACAGGGAGAGAGATGGAGAGCTGGGAGGAGGAGAAATCCCAACAAAACAGTATTTAAGAAAACACTATAATAATGGTGATATTCTCCTGAAGGACTTTTAAGGTTTAATCTTAATTGGTTTCTAAGAGTTTATATAAAGGAATGTGAAAGTTTGTACTGTATCAGGGCATGATCCCTACAAACATTTGGCACATAATAAATGTAGTCCAATGGAGGAGTTCTCCAACTGATTCCAAATTTTTGGTCATCTCTAAATCCAAAGAAAGTAAACATGGCATATCTCAGAATGTCAGTCAATACGTGGTAAGAACAGCCATCATTCTTCTCTGTGTCTGTGGCTTCTGAAGATTTTTTTAAAACATAGTCTACATGTCTAATTTTAACAGGGATACAAATGTTATTTTGTAGATCAAAGACAAGAGGAAGAAGAGAGCGGATCCCCTGACTTTCCAAAGGGAATGCACAAGTTTTCTCTGAAACAGAGAAAGGAAATCAGTTTAACACTAAGATCAATATTACAAATCCTCACCCTTGAGATGTAACAAATTACTTACCTTTACCAGTAGGCGAATTACATTGTTTTTAATCCCGCAGTCTACGGCTACCACTTTCGTGGGGTTTCCTTTGCCATACACCTTGACATCCTGCCATTTTAACAAGCAGAGAGTGAGAGGGAAGTACCAGCCTTGAGCAACATCCCAGTATCATAAATACGTCTGAGGATGCTTTGCACTTATATTGGTGACGGATTGATTGCTAACTACTAGGGAGTGACTGGCAGTTAACAATCAATTTATAAGGCACAGCGAGTGCCACAAACTTTATCTTTTTTATGAGGGAAAGAGTACTTTGCTGTTTTATATAAAATGTTGATTACAGTAATAACAATGATCCCTTAGAAATTGGTTGCTTCCATAGTTAACAATAATCTCTCCCATGTTTTGCCTCATTAACAACCAGTGGCAATGGAATTTTCAAGTATTATTGCCTGATTCAGCACTAGGCAGATGTGGTAATAGATACATCATGCTTTAAATACTGCTTGATCCTCAATTTGCAATAAAGTTTGGATGGGGCAGAGCTGTTGTGCATTAGGCTTCTGCAGTGGGGCTAATGGGTAAAATCAGTGTGAGAGTCAGAGGATTGCTAAGCTAGTGTAGACCACTGGACTCTAGGTTATTTTGCAATCATTTGCATTTAAATGGTAGACTTCATAAAAGGATCCCCGAGCATATCATAATCATTACCTACATCTTAAGCACTGCTTGGAGTCAGATCCATTTTCACAGGCATTTACCCAGGAAGCAGTTTCCCAAAGTCATAAAAGGAGAAATAATAGAAACGGAGAGAAAGCCTAGAAGCCTGGGTGCCCACACTGATTACAGCTTTGAGAGTTACCTAGTATATTCTGAATTTAGGATGATTTCAATGTTTCCAAAAGGTTTTAGATGAAAGTTGCAACCTGGATATTTGAAAGAGCATTTTACTTTAAGTGAAACATCTATTCTCCACTCTCCACAAACTCTATAGAATGCGAAATCATAATCCTTAGACTATACTTGAAAAAAATATATATGTAAAGTTTGTCACATTTTTTTTTCCTGCTAACTATTCTAGAGAAAAAGTGCCCCATTCCTTCCATGATCTGGGGAAATTACTGCTGAGCTGATCCATAAATGCTACAGATAATTTCATCAGATAATTTGAAAAAGTACAGATTTATTTTTAACCTTAGGCTTCTCCTATAAAATAAAGCAACATTACCATCTAGTTGTAGCTACATCAAATTGCAATTATAAGACAATGAATTAAGTTATCAACCATATCCAAACAAAACTCACAGAATAAATATAATCTGATACAAATATGCATTTTATCACAGCTACAACGAAATTATTTAATTGTGCTAGCATTAAGAAACAGGGTCAGTTTTCACTATTGCAATCTCTCTCTTGATTTGATGTAGATAAAAATACAGACAGCCTCCTTTTTGCTGGTCTCTACAGAAATACATTTTATACTCTCCATAGAGAATGACAGCAATTTTAAGCACAACCTCACAGACACGTGAACATATGAATTTGCATTATGACTCTTGAAGAGAGGAAATGTATTATGCACTGTTTTCAACCTTATTACCACAGAATTCCTTTTAAGGTGAATTTCTCTAGGTCAATGTTCCTCACATGTGTAAAATGCTGCACTAAGCCCCCAAGGTAGTTCTCAATTCTAAAAGGAAAAATAGCCTTTTTTCATGCTGTGTCTCAAATGAATCACTTCACAGGGGAATGTCTAGAAACAACTACAGGATTTAAAATAGTTCCATGCCATTTGAATGGACAAATTTTAGAATTAAAAACAAGGGAATATTGCATATGGCATGATCAGATTCAAAATATACAAGCAATTACATATCTAATTTAACATTCACTGTCTTTAACAACTCCTATTTCTTATGCTTCAACATCCTGTGAACGCATGCTGTGTCCTGCATCAGCATTCAAGGTCAGTACTGATCATCAGGGCCCCATCATCCTGGTACTCATTTCCATATGAATAGGTATAGGAATAGGAATACCAGATAATATCAACGTGTGTTTTCTCTGAGGCTGACATGCTATTAGGCAATTTTCTGACTTTTAATAACATTTTCTTAAGGAAAGGCCCTGGTGCCCCAAAGTTCTCACAGCTGGAATTCTTCATGAAATGTTGTTCTCCATCGTCATTCTGATTGATGATGGATTGCAGCAAGTAGAAGTTACTAACTTTAAAGGCACTGATTTGTAATATATATTTTAGCAGCTATGAGATCTTTTTTTCCCCTCAACTCTGGTATTTCAGGATGATGATCTCGGCCTACGTGAAGATTTTGGTATTATAAAAAATAAAACTACAAAATGTGAAGGGAAATCTCTCACCTTGGTTGAAACCTCAGCAATCAAATTCTGCTTATTTGGATCCACGAAATCCACAGACTGACCTTCAAATTCAATCTTCCCAAGCATGGTACCCTATCAAAGAAAAAAATTAGACAGTTAAAAGGTAGCAATAGTCAAGGTGCTGACAGGATCCATTCACAGGGACTTAAACGGCTGCTCCAAGATCTCAATGTCTTTATAACTACTTATAACCATCAGCAGAAGTTCCTCATCTTAATCTGGAAAGATGAAATAATTTGAATTTGCATGGTACAGTCTAAGAAACACCCTGGGAAGTACAATTCATTTTTTTTTTTTTTTTTTTTTAGGGCTGAGACTGGCACCTGGAATAAGCAATTCAAAAAGGCATCAGAATTCAAGTTTCCAAGTTCCAGGCTGGTGCAAATTAGAGCATTTAGGGTACCTATTCCCTTAGTGCATATGACCTAAAGATAGTTCAGTGGAGATATGGACAAAACAATCTTTTGAGAAGAAAATAAGAAATCTAAAAATTGCAGAAAACTGAAAAGAAGGAGAATTAATTACATTATGATAGTAAAATTCATTTACAAAATGATGTGAAATGCTATATAAGTCAGAGCCTTTGAGAAGTAGCATTGAAAATGTTCACTGCTTTGGATTTGTTAATGTCCAGCTGTCCCTAAGGCCCTGAACTTTAAAAAATGTTTAGACCTCTGTAAAGTTTTCACAAATTAGCCTTGCTAGCCTGAACATGGCAAATGTTTTCTTATTATTAGCTATGTCTTGTTAGTAAGTCTAGCTTTATCTATTTCCAAAAATAGCAAATCACATTTAGTAACCAAGACTTTGTGGGTGGGGGGGGTCAAGATAAACTCATTGATTTGCCTTTCTCCAAGGAAATCCCTGCATTGAAGGAAAGAGAAAGAAGCCTTTGTTTCCTTCTGAAATGTATTCCTTAGGGAAAGTAGTCACGTGGGAATGAGTGAGGGTAGAAAGTACCAGCACGTCATTCTCATTAACATCTATTCTCAGGAAAATGATGGAGGAGGAAATAAAATCAGAAGTAGAGTGGAAGGACTGTGTAAACTCTGTCTTCCTTCTGGTCATGGGTGTGTGGCCGTGCCTCACTTTCAAAAAAAGTTCTCTTCAGAAAGCTGCTCTGTTTGCAGAGATCCTATGTCAATATACATTCTAACAAGGAGTCTACAGCAGATTTTCTTGAAGAGTCTATTTCACTTTGGAAAGTGTATCATTTCTTTTTTTCCTTTTTAAAAAAAAAAAGATTTGATTTATTTGAGAAACAAGGAGAGAGCCTGAGTGGGGGAGGGGCAGAGGGAGAAGCAGACTTCCTGCTGAGCAGGAATTTCCCCCGGGGTCATGACAGGAGCCGAAGGCACATGCTTAACCAACACAATGAGCCACCCAGGTACCCCATCCTTTTTTTATGTAATATAATTCAGTGCAAAACTTTAGTGTCACTTGGGGAATTTAGTTAACATTAGTGAGGTAAAGTTTCTTTCTGGTCTAGAATAAGAAGGTTTTGTATAGGAAAAAAAAATAATAGTGCCTTCCACTTACAACCAGAAGAGAAGCAAGCAGACGGCTGAGACAATCTTAAAAGGAGAGGTCAGACGGTTCAGCAATCAGATATGCAAGCAAAAGATAAACTTATCTTTTATCACCTTGGTCATTGGTACAGTCTCAAGAAAGACTATATAACTGACGTAACGTATGCAGGGCTCATTAGACACACCCATGAAATACAACTCATTAATTTCACAAATAACCCCTTCAAGAAGACTAAACAAATAACAGCACCAGTGCTGCACACTTCCTGGTTTGCCTCTTTCAGCAGATGAGTAGTCAATTAAGGCAAAATTGTTATGCACCTGGTTACCTTCTCCACCGGTCTCACTAACCCTGTCAGGACTCGCTGGTAGAGGGAACAAACAGTGGGCACTCAATAATCTGCTGCCAAGTGAATTAATCTCAAGTCCATTCAGCAACAAACATCCCAATCGAGTACTCAGTCTTGAAAATTACATCAGAAATAGTAAAACAAGATGACAGAGGTCCAAATGACAGAAATTGGTCAGATTTGTTCTTTCACATATGGTTGGATTCCTCAAGCACTGAGAAAAAATTGAATATATATTATATTTTTTAATTTATAGGGAGTATAGTATATATATATACAGAGAGAGAGAGAGAAAGAGGGAAGGAGGGAAAGGGGGAGGGAGGGAGAGAGAAACAGAGTTGGCTAAAGATGATGCTCATACCTTATCCCGAATTATTTTGGTCAGCATTCTTGTATCCACTCCATAAATTGCAGGGACCTATAAGGAAAAGAATTTGTTGTGACAGTGAAATTGGAGGAAATTAGATCCAGCATATTGTTTTCAAGTTATAAACTTAGCATCATCTATCTTCTTGAGCAGTAAATAATTTCCCTACTCCTTCTTTTCTCTGACCCAGGGTGACTGCGTTGTCAGAACACAGTAAATTGCTCTTCCAGTTGGGAACAGGACTTTTAATACCCAGGCCCTGCCTTAGAATAAAAGATGAGAAATTCTGAACATCAATCTTCTGCTACAGTTTTGTTTCTTTTTACACAGGATGTTAAATACGTAATGTTACATATTTATATACATTACATGTATTTTTATATATGTAAATAATGGAATTTGTGAATTTCGTAAGCAATGGTATGTAAATAATATGCAAATCCACACTTTGAGCTAAATGTTCTGGCTACCTACTAGACACTCAACACATTTTTCTGAGGATGCTTCTTAAGTAGTCAGGCTGTGATAAGATTTGCCCATCTGATTAGGAAATCAGGCAATACCACCATTTGTTTTCCTTTCTCTGAGTAGTTTGGATAGAGACAGATGTGGTAAAATAAAAGGACAATGAGTTAGGAAGCAGCAAAACAGGTTCTAATTTCTTTTTTCTACCATTTATCTGAGTGATGTTTGAGCAAGGAGTCTTACCTCACCTGTACACAGAAGGAGGTGAACTCGTTACTATCTTAGACCCTCTTTTTTTTTTAAAGATTTTATGTATTTATTTGAGAGAGACTGAGAGAGAGAGAGAAAGAGATTGAGAGAATGAGTGGGGGGAGGGACAGAGGGAGAAGCAGACTCCCTGCTGAGCATGGAGCCTGACGTGGGACTTAATCCTAGGACCCTGGGGTCATGACCTCAGATGAAGGCAGATGTTTAACCAATTGAGCCACCCCAGAGGCCCCTATCTTAGACCCTATTCTACTCTACGTGTCTGTGATCATGAAAGAAAATTCAAAGCACATTTCAAAAACAAACTAACAAGTCATGGATTAAGTTTATACTCAGATCATTGGTTCTGACACAGAGCAGCAGTAATACCCGTTGCCTAGTGACACAAAGGAAACATTAAAGTGAAGGTCTCCTAAATGACCATTACAAAAATTAGCTGTCTAGGTAATGGAGGTAAATTTGGATAATAGTTGAGAATGAAATAGTAATGATTCAGGAGATGATCTAGATACCTTCTTCTTCCCTTTAAAATTTAGAAAGTATGAAACCCAGGAAGCCAAAATCAAGATTTCTGGATTTGTCAGAAAGGAGCAACATTTAGCCCCAATAGGTAGATGCTCATTGGTGTGGCAGAGCTTTCTTAGAATAATATTCTGTCAGTTAGAGGCTCTGCAGCAACAGAAAACACCAGCAACACTGGAGATTAAGCCAAATATAGCAGGTCCCTTAACTTAAAGTACGTCTGACATTCAAACTAAAGGAATCTTCTTATTTGATTAGAAAAATAATACTTAAACTAAGGAAAGTATAAGATAAGGTTTATAACCCCCTTCAATTACTACTTCAAATAAGATTATATCTAATTATGTGTCATAGAGTCATAATGTTTAAACCAAAAGAAACTTAATTGCAATCTGTTTATCCTCATAAAAGTTAAAGATTTAGAAAATATGGTATGATTACATGATCTGCACAAAATCACACAGCTAGTTAATGATAAAGCTGGTCCGTGAACCCATGACTCAAGTTACATATCACAATCGTGGATATAAGGGGATGGGAAAATTAAGTGGTTCAAGAAAATAAAAAATTCTAAGATGTTCTTTAGGTCTTTTCCCCAAAGAGAAATGCTACCAAGCCTGTGTGAGTGCCACCTAACAGATTAAACTAAAAATATGTGGCCCTCGGTGTTTAGAAGAGAATTGGTCCAGACAGGTCAGCCTGCATATTTCTCACCTTTTCTTCCTGTAGCCACTGCCCAAGACTCTTGGTAGCCAGCCAGTGGTGATAGTCATTGCTATAATTCAGCACCAGCAAACCTGCAACCTAGAAAGACAGGGAGTTGGGGTGACTACAAAATATTATCCAACTCCTGTGACTTGTCTTACGAGTCCATTTGGAATTTTGAAAAAAAAAAAGCTTTATTATATCCACTGATTCAAGGCTCAAAATTCTGGAGACTTGAAGAAAAAAGATGATCAACATTTTTCTCTTAAAATATATCATTGTTATCTTAATTACCATGTCAAGGAATAGTCTTACCCCATTTGCCGAATCCTGTGACTAAGCTAGGTCCCCCATCTCAGCACCCTGGTACTTTTTCTCCATGGCATTTACCAATAATCTAATTAATAATTAGTTGCTTCATGTACATGAAGAATAAATAATTTTTAATCTACATTTAAAGGAGACTGGGATATATTGGGAAAATTGTGAGAAATAGAATTAAGCTACATGTTCAGTCCAAGACATTCAAAAATAGAGTGATGAATTTGGAGTATACATTTTTTAATTGTTTATATGGTCCACATTCCTAATAGTATCCAAATTTATCTTGATTAGGAAATTTTAATGTGTTTACTTTTAGACTGGCATAGAAGCTATCTTTTATTCATCCTCTAAATAGGGTAAGATTAAAAGCAAATAGTTGATACAGAGTTGATTACTAAAGACCTTTTAAAAGGTAATACATCACCATTTCTTGTAGCTTACTTGTCATTTAGACTTATAACAACATCTTTCCAAATCAAGTCAAGTTTCATCCAAGGCATTAAGAACAAATGCAAAGTGCCATGAAAAATGAAATTCAAAATAATGTCATGTTAAAAATTCTCATAATACGTAGGAATAAGGTCGAGAACACAAATTTAATGGGTTGTACTACAGTATTGAGGAGAAACTTTGCCCATCCTAGATTCTTAAAAGTAAATCAACTATTCCCCCCTCCAACTGAGACTTTTGATTCATTTTTTAAAGTAGGCTTCATGCCCAACGTGGGGCTCAAACTCACAACCCTGAGATCAAGAGTCTCATGCTCCAGCGACGGAGCCAGCCAGGTGCCCCAAATTGAGACTTTTTAAAGAGTCATCACTGGCACTACCTTAATTCCATCAGACTCCAAATATTTGCTAAGTCCCAGCTTATCCAGTGCAGCGGTGTCAGGGGCTCCACCGTTCCCAATAATGGGATTGGCCATGGTGAGAATCTGTCCCTTGTAGGCAGGGTCAGTAAGAGCTTCCGGGTACCTGAGTAAAGATGCCAAAATATTACCAACAAAAAATGTATGTAACTACAAAACTATAATCTACATACATGCTCTTAATTATTGAATCCTTGAAAATGAGAGAACATGAGATTAAAATCTTATAAGGCTGTGTCTAGATTTTAGCAAATCTCAAGAAATTTTATGACAGAATATGAAAACGTATCCCATCATATGACGGATATGAAAAGACAAACTGACTTCTAAAAAAAATTTTTTTTTTCATTTGAGTACAGCTGACACACAATGGTCCATTAGTTTTAGGCATAAAACGTAGTGATTCAACTTCTCTATATGTTATGCTCTGTTCTCCACAAGCGTAGCTCCCAGCTGTCATGATACAAGACTATTATTACAGTATCACCGTATTTCCTCTGTGGTGCTCTTTATTCCTGTGACTTATTCATTCCATAACTGGAAGCCTGTACTTTCCACTCCCTTTCCCCCATTTTGTCCATCCCTCCTTCCCCCTTCCCTCTGGCAACCACCAGTTTGTTCTCTGTATTTATGGGTCTGATTCTGCTTTTAACTTAAACTGACTCCTAAGTACTAAGGCATATTTTCATATAATTTTCATTCCCTCAACTTCTTAAACTTTTTAACTCCTTAAAAAATTCCTTCACAGAGTCTGATTTTCTAAAAGATTGCTCTATTTAAAGTTTTCAGGTGTCCTGAAGTTTCCCCTTGCCTACCAGACAGGAATCCAAACTGATATTTACTATTAAGGGCTGCCGGTTTCACCAAAATATTAATTGTCAAAAAATTTTAAGTTTTTTAAAAATATCTTTTAGGAAACTGAAGAGTATCCTGATTACATCACTGGTGATTGCATGGGTGTCTATGTTTATTAAAATTCATTCAACATTTAAAATGACTGAGTTAGGGGCGCCTGGGTGGCTCAGTCGTTAAGCGTCTGCCTTCGGCTCAGGTCATGGTCCCAGGGTCCTGGGATCGAGCCCAGCATCAGGCTCCCTGCTCGGCGGGAAGCCTGCTTCTCCCTCTCCCACTCCCCCTGCTTGTGTTCCCTCTCTCGCTGTGTCTCTCTCTGTCAAATAAATAAATAAAATCTTTAAAAATAAATAAATAAATAAAATAAAACGACTGAGTTAATTTCTGTGGCAGAATTACCCAATAACATAAAGGCCATAGGTTTTTATTTTAAAGTCTGGAGAAGGGAAAAAATAAGAATACATATATTCGGGGCGCCTGGGTGGCTCAGTCGTTAAGCATCTGCCTTCACTCAGGTCATGATCCCAGGGTCCTGGGATGGAGCCCCGCGTCGGGCTCCCTGCTTGGCAGAAGCCTGCTTCTCCCTCTCCCACTCCCCCTGTTTGTGTTCCCTCTCTCGCTGTGTCTTTCTCTGTCAAATAAATAAAATCTTTAACAACAACAACAAAAAAGAATACATATAGTCTATGAAAGAATTACTCAATATAGTTGATTTTAGAAAGAAGTATATAAGTTTATGAATTTATTAAAGAAGTATATAAGTTTGAGAGTTATCTACTTAGAAAAAAAATCAATCCCACAAAAATTGACCTGAAGCACTTCTGACTTCTAAATCAAAAGATTCCAAATAACTATTTTAAAGTACTGATGTAGAATTAGGGAGAAAGGCAGTAGGTCTTCATTTTAAAGTTAAAAACACATATATCCTCAATTTTATGATATATATATGTATGCATATATATCACTCTTATTCTTAATATTAAGAAACATTATTCCAGTAAATACCAGGAGTTATCTTTATTCCATGCACTGGTATACAGTGCAAATGAGATTTCCCCCCACCCCTCTCATGCCCCTACCCACCCCCGCTCACATTTTCACTTTCCGCAGAAAGAGTTAAACCAAATCTTTCTTATGGATTACTACTGGTAATGAATTTAGGTGCTGAGGGGGACAGAATCAACAACCTTGAAACCAATAAAGTTCAACTCAGGCATTAGTCAACATAAATTCTTCAACCCCATCCAGACAAACTCCTCCCAGAACTACCTTTGTCAACAAAACACTTAGTCTTTCAGCTCAGCAAACCCCTGAGGTGACTAGAGTGCTGTAATATTTATCCACACCTCCATCAGCTAATTTCTCAGATGCCTCTCACCTGTCAGGAACTGATAATTTTTTAACCAAGGCTTACACATAATATAAATGCATTTCTTGAAGATGAAAAACAAAATAACCCCTTTAATTATCAACCACCTTATTGGGTGAGCCATACAACGAATGAAAGCAACAGTTCTCAGTGGAAAATAGGGTCTGTGGACTAATCTTATTAATGAAAGCCTTTTCCTACCTCAAAAACATCTTTAATTAATTTAATTTTACTTTCCTTACTCTCCATAAAAGAACTGGCCATTCCCTTTAAACATATGCTTATAATACTCTCTCCGGTAAATGAATAAATACAGCTTGTCCTAGAGAACCGCAGGGTTAGAAGCAAATTAATCCATCAGGTCCTGTTTGACTTTTGTGATGTGACAAGATTTATTACCCATAATCTATCACAGAGAAGAAAACTCTAGTGCCCTCCATCATTCTGATCTCTATTAAACAGTTGTTTGTTGGCAGGTATATTAACATAGCTAGTAATTAGTGCTGTCGAAAAGCTTAAATAATTGCCTGATGAAGCAAAACTTTGCAAACAGCTTTCATACGCAGTAATTTAACGTTCTCACCAGTGGAACTATTTTAAAACCCCCCTAATATTCTTCGTTTCCAACAGAGAGCCAAGAGTTTAGAGAAGAATGTATATTAATAATATAATGGAAGTTTGGTCAGTCGATAACTTCAATATCAGTTAACCCAACATCTCCTTGTCTTTATAAGGTTAACTGAATTTTCCTAAAGAATTTATCAAATACTCTAAAGAAGTTTAGTGCACTGAATCTCTAAGGGAAACGTCTTGAAACGATCCAGTCATATTTTTTAAAGGACTCATAAATTTTTTTAATCCCAGCTATAAATTACTGTCTAATCCAGGCCCCTCATTTTTATAGTGGAAACTAGGATTCAGAAAGGTTAAGTGATTTTCTCAATATCACATAATCCGTTATCATTGAAAATTAGACCAGAACTTCAGCCTCCTGGTTCCCAGTGAACAAACATTTGTTGGCTGATAAGAACAGCTACGTGATTTCTGCAGCAGCTCTGATCTTTGTTGCTGTACATCTATTAGCAGATCTTAAACACTGAGTTAGGTCTCGATTGATAAATTTTGAAAATATCAGATCTGTGAACCTGCTCTCCCTTTGATTACTTTAAGACAATAAATGGATTTGTTATTTCACCTTTCTTCCTCTTGTGTGAAATTACACAGAGTACCTAAGAACTTTCTCAGCTCCTTATAGTACTTCATATCAGATGTGCAAGGTTGATTCTTAACTTCGCCAAAGGGGTGGTACTGGAGTGTGCTATCCATCCTTTGCCTTGCTCCAGTTTTTACCTTAATCAGATCCATACCTTCCCTGACAGAAACCATTTAGCAATCTCATATGACCTGCATCCTCGGGCTCTAGGTTTCTAGAATTAATGTTATGCTTTATTTTCAGGGGAATACCAGTGTCCAAGTTCTCTTTCACTTACCACAGCAGAGAGGAGTTTGTATCTATGCTGGAAAAGACTACTTAAAAGCACAGTGCAATGTCCGGACAATATGTAGTCTTATTATGATGTGATGATTTCAGCTCCCCACCATGAGTAAGATCATCTAGCTATTCCTCTACACACAGGAAGAAGAAAACCTTGGAGCAGGAGCATTACTCACCCTCCCAGGCCAGTGTTAAAAACCACTTCACCAGCGACAGAGGATGGATGGCCAAAGGAGTAACCTTTCACTTTAGTTCCATCTTCCAGGACAATGTGTGCTGTCTGTGCCTAAAGAAACAGATGCGTGAATCTTAGCAGAATACAAAATATGAGGCACAACTAGTTGAAAACTGTCCAAAGATATAATACACGAACTCATTAAATAAATGTCCAGAATATATGATGAAACCATACTGCCTATATTTGGAGTTTCTCCCCTGCTCCTTGTCACTTTTCTTCAGATGTATGGCTCTTGTCACGGGTAGGTGTTTTATTTTGTTTTGCTTGAAAGAGGAACCGAAGCATGTTGATACATTGTCTATTTTACCTCTACTTGTAGAATTACTGACAATCCAGAAATACTTCAGTTGAGCTGAAATGCTATATGTCTATCTTTTCCCCCTTAATATTCCACAGCTTTGCTCAAGTAAAGCTTTAAGGGAAGTTCATGAGTTTGCAAAAACATTGTGTATTGTACCACACAGCTCATCATCACTCTGAGGTTTAGAGCTAGAAGGAATCTTAAAGATTATCCATCAAATTGTGTTCCAGAGAGCTCTTGTGTTTGATGGAGTTGTCCCAAGGGCTGCCCCTCCACACCAGCTTTATGATCATAAAGAAGTTGAAACTTTATCACTCTATTAACACTGATACAAAAGCAAGCACTATGAAACATCTAAAAATAGATCACATTACATTTTTTAGTAGAGTTCATTATATCCATGCCTGGTTCTCTCTTTAGAGTATGAGGCATTCTGAATTTATAACTTCAAAATACTAATCTTTGAACAGCTTCTATAAAATTCTTGGCTAAGAAGAGGAACAATGAGAGAAACTTATCTAAGAAGCAGGCATCAGCCACTCTTCAAAAATACACTAAATTCTATTGTTGAAACAATTTATGTCAAATCTAAATTTCCATAAAAGTCAGGGAAGAGAGAAATATGTTAAACTACACTTTAGGAGGCAAAATATAGACTCTGCAAAAACTACAGGGCAAAATAAGTGGAATATGGTCTTTAAAAATAACTATAAAGAAAAACATCTCTGTAAGAATTGAGGAAATTTTATTAACTTTTGGTGAAATTTTTTAAGATTGAAGATGGCATTGTGCTTATATTTAAAGTTCTTTTTAAAAAAGATATACAGTGAAATACTTAAGGATAAAATACTATGATATCTGACATTTCCTTTAAAATACTCAGGGGTTAAGGTGAATGGGTAGGGATATGAAATACATTCGGCCAGGAGTTGAAATTGTTGGAGTAAGGGAGATCAGTGTGCTCTTCTTTCTACAAAGATTAAGTGCAGCCATTAAAGAGAAACATAGGAATTCTCTCTTTCTCTCACATTTTTAGGACTGGACTCATAGTGCCTAATCCTTTCATACACCTGCCATCCACCCCCACTCCCACCAAACAGACACACACACACACGCACACACACACACACCCCAACCTTGGTATACAGCAGAAACTCAGTAAGTGATTTCTAGACCTTTGTTACTACGCTCCTTTAGCTTTGCAACATGCACTCAGCTTTTCCAGTGTTAACATGGAAAAACCTGATTATTTTTCTGTAGTAGTCTTCTCTGTAGAAATACAATGCCTCTTTTAGGTACAAACTACACAAATCTCTTGGGATTGGAACGATTGCTCTTTAATGTATAAAGTAGTGCTTGACCATCTTTAAACCAATGTATCCTGTGCCTAAATATTGTTTATGTGTAGGTACGCATATACATGAACTTACATTTACACACCAAAATAATTTAGTATTTCCTATTAAAATTAATATGTTTAAGATACTCATCTCCATAGGAAAGTTCTTTTTTTTTTTAAGTCAGAGGCACAATGCATGGACTTCAAATTTATATTTCTGAGAAAGATTGAATAAAGTGCTGGACTGCACACTTTATATGTGTTTCTATGTGCGAGTGCATATGTGTGTGTCCACAGGCAGAGTTAACCAAAAGAATTTTGTCCTTTACTTGGCTTATCAAATAATCTTTGAGATAGTTTTGTTTTATGTATAGCTTTGGAACTAGTGTTCGAGATCTCAAGCTTGATACTTTATCTTTAAGTAGTTATGGTTTATCTTCTCAGCAACTAAGCTGAAAAAGCTTTTGGAATTTAAGAAACAAAACAGATGAACATAGAGGAAGGGAAGAAAAAATAAAATAAGATGAAAACAGAGAGGGACTCTTAACTATAGGGAACAAACTGAGAGTTTCCGGACAGGAGATGGGTGGGGGGGTTGGGGTAACTGGATGATGGGCATTAAGGAGGGCACTTAATGTAATGAGCACTGGGTGTTATCTGCAACTGATGAATCACTAAATTCTACCCCTGAAACTAATAATACAGTGTATGTTACCTAAATTAAATTTTAATTTAAAAAAAAGCTTTTGGATTTACTCAGAACAAAGGAAACCACAATATGTAATTAACGTAGTATGAGTGATGACAAGTTCTGAATTCTGCTTCTGTATACAGGAAATCAACTTAGCATGTCATTTCTTCTTATAGCATGATTTTCTTATTTTGCATTTTATTTTAACTTGCCCACTATTGTTTACTTACAATTTAAGACAGAGGTTGATGATTTTAGAAATTAAGAGTGATAATGTTTAGTGTATTGCTAAAGATTGTTACAAGCTAATCAAATGTCTACAGTGATGGTTCTCAGTAGGGGTATTTTTAATGGGAAAATTCCCTAGGTATCTCTGACATGTTTTACTAGGTGAAGCTCTTTGGTCCAAGTAATGAAAATTCACTGTCAAAAAAGTATTTTCTCCTAAAGGTATTATTTTCTGTTCTTGAGGAAGTCATGTGTAACCTACACGCTTTCACAAAATGGAAGGAGGAAAGAAAACATTTTCCTAAATAATATGTAACTTTGATAGAACCTAAAATAACTGCACCTACTTGGCAAAATGAGTATGAACTACAAATTTCAACTGTTTTCTTTACACCAGTTTATCTACCCTACTCTAAGCCATCCGTGCCTAAAATATCATGTTTACTTTTTAACTTTTTTTTTCTTTTCTCTTCTTATCTAAGAATTTCAAATTGTCTGATCTCTGGGTTAGACACCATCTAATTATTTTAAGGAAAGGTAAAAATTAACATAAGCAAATCCAATTCTTGTTAGCCTGTTCCTACAATTCCATTTGGCATTTTTCTTTCTCTCTCTACGGGACTAGATTTCTACTTTGCTTTCAGTCTTTTAAAGATATATTTGAGGAGACATTTACTGTTGCCTGAAATAGTCCCTGAGACTGTGTTCAATATGTCTTTTTGATCCTTTAATTATATCTTTTGTTCTTTTTGGCAGCTTTTATAGATCTTCCAATCCTCTTTCTCTCTACACATTATATTGTTATAAGGCTTCTGCTTATTGCCTATAGTGCCCTTTATATTCCACTTAACTACATGGGCCTCTGATGAGTTTAAAATGATGAGTGCCAATTGACTTATCTATGAATTGATAGAGGAACTCTGAACAAAGAGCTATTATTTGGAATATCCTCTTCTAGCTAATAGTTCCCCAAATGCTATTTCATTGCAATGAGTCCAAAAGAAATCACCTTGTGACTATTGTAAGATATTTTAGTAGCCTTGTTCTAGCAGAAAGAGGTCCATAGCCTAGGAATTAGATTGTAACATTAAGGGATAATTTAAGTGCTTACTGCCAGAGCCCTTGAATACTTTGAATGCTGAAAGTACAAAGGAAACCTTAAGGAAGAGAAGCCTGTACATTCATACAATGTCAGGAAAAGTAACCAAAGGATATATAAATATGAATTCTGCTAAGTAAAGGACCTCTATCATGACATGGTCCCTATGTGTTTAATAAAAGTATATGTGCCAAGAAGACTGCTTAGACATTCAGGTCAAAAACTCAATGAACTCCTACCATGTACCAAATCCCACACTAGGCTCTAGAAATACATGGACAAATGTCCCCAGGCCCTCCACTTAGCAAAAGGGCTAGATACATGTCTGAATGGTAAAAGGAAGAAACCTCCAGAATAATATCACTGAAGCACCTGGAGATAACAAAGATAAATAAAATATCCTTTCCTTTGGTAGATTTTTCTTTAATAAAAGAATTCACCCTTTCTTTTCATCTATGCTTTAAGTAATACAAATTTAAGTTTTAAGAAAGAAATTCATGTCAAATTTTGAATTTAAAGTTCAAAATTTAAAGATTCTTTCAAGGGGTACCTGTGTGGCTCAGCTGGTTAAGCGTCTGGCTCTTGGTTTTGGCTCAAGTGTTGACCTCAGGGTCATGAGATCAAGCCCTGTGTCAGGCTTTGTGCTCAGTGCAGAGTGTGCTGGAGATTCTCTCTTCCTTTCCCTCTGTCCCTCCCACTTGTGCTCTCTCCCTCTCTCTCTCTCTCAAATAAATAAATCTTTAAAAGAAGAAGATGCCTTCAAGGCTGCTCAAATGTCATCCATCTTCTTGGAGAGATGTACATTGACCCTCTTATTTAAAATAATGTGCCTCCCACTGCTCTATCTGTTCTTCCTTTATAGAAGTCATTGCCTCCTAACGTATCACCCAGTGTCTTATTTTTGCCTGCCTTATCCTACTGGAAAGCAAATTTCATGTGGGCAAAGTATTAGGTCTGCTTTGTACACTGGTGCACCTCCAGGGCCAACATCAGTGCCTGGCACAGAGTAGACAATTGTTCAATTTTTGTTGCATGAATAAAGATTCATTGAGTGTCAATCTGAAGAAAATAACACAAGAAAATACCGGAAATCATTACTATTTCTATCATTATTATTCAGCTTTTAGTTTGTTCAAGGTATGAGCTTAAAAATAAGCAAATACTTGTTTTGAGTCATCTTTCCATTATGCTTAACTAGGATAGTTAAGCCTTTCTATAACATCTTTAATTTAGTCTCATAATGTGGAGATACTATGTTGGGAAAGAGAAAGAGATATGAGTGGCATTGAGGGAGACAAGGGTGAAGAAGGGAAAGATCAGTGGCTGGTTATACCAGCATAGGCATACTGAGCATGCTGTACGTAAGAGTACAAATACATGTTGTGCAGAGCTGAGACAAACATCATGATAACTCGAAACAAAAGGTCATTTATATCAATTTACTAGACATTTCACATGAAAGAGGCTGACGGTGCTTGAATTACTTAACAAACTGTTTCATTCCCTATTTCACTTTGCAAACATAGACAAAGAATGAGAAAGCTCTCCTTACCCAGTATATTCTAAAAATATAGGGGTATGGGAAGAAAATAGACATTGGGGAGGGTATGTGCTATGGTGAGCACTGTGAATTGCATAAGACTGTTGAATCACAGACCTGTACCTCTGAAACAAATAATACATTATATGTTAAAAAAAAAAAAAAAAAGAAGAAGAAGAAGATAGCAGGAAAGGAAAAATGAAGGGGGTGGGAATCAGAAGGGAAGATGAACCATGAGAGACTATGGACTCTGAGAAACAAACTGAGGGTTCTAGAGGGGAGGAGGGTAGGAGATGGGTTAGCCCTGTGATGGATATTAAGGAGGGCATATATTGCATGGAGCTTGGGTGTTATATACAAACAATGAATCATGGAACACTACATCAAAAACTAATGATGTAATGTATGGTGATTAACATAACATAATAAGAAAAAGAAAATTCTGTTTTATTCTATTGAATTTTAAGATAATTTATACAAATCAATCTTGAAGAAAAATTATTTTACATTTACATTTCTCATATTATTCTTGGGTATTAAAAATACGAGTTTGCCACAGCAGATTCAAGTGAAAGGTCCAAGGTAAGATGAACTCAAAGGGATCAAAAGTTATTTTGTACACTGAAAGCTGTTTACTTCTTGATCACCAGAGTTAGGTGAATAAACATGTATTATTACCCAACTTGCTCAAGTCGAAGTTGGAGTCTAACTGACTGCTGCTGCCTACCTCTTTGTCAATCATTGTAGAGCAATGTAAGCCTGCAATAAATTCCCAAGTGAGTTTAATCTGACCCCTGCTTGGTAGAATTATGAAGGATTTTAGTCTGGTTTGCACTCACTAGACATGGAGAACAACTCTTTTCCAAAATGCAAATACTTATATGAGCATTATTTGCAGATGGCTACTTTGGATTTTTCCTTTGCTTTTGTTGTTGTTGTTGTTTTTGTTGTTGACCTGGGATGAACAGTCTCAATTCTTTTTACATGTCCTTATAGTTCTTCATTTTACTTTTCCCCCTCTGGGTCTTTAACTAGTATTCCAATAACTTTTCTCAGTAAAACCTTCAGGAAAATTAAGTTCCATGTGTGTCAGGATCCACTTAGTGGCTTAATTTTAACTGAGCACTCATTTTCATTAGTGTAATTCTTCATCACTAATTAAATGTGTATGAAATTATAAGAATATTCTTCAAATTTCAAGATTATAGCCAATAAAAAAATTTAACTTTTAATTCACTATCTAATTTTAGATTTTAGTGCCTCAAAGTCAAAAGACTAGTTAAATGTTGTTGTTGTTGTTGTTCTTGTTGTTGTTGTTAGTTGCTTTTATTCATCGTGACTCAACCAAATTGACAATAAAATGCTGAGATATAACAAAGAAATTTTGGGTCGTATCTGTACCCATCTTCAGCTTAGCAGTTAAGAGATATTTAAACTGCTTTTTATTAATGGAATGTAAATCAATACCTTTTCTCCACTCAATATCCTTTACCAACCCAAACAAGCATAGTCCCCTAAAGGTAACAAGGAGAGGAACCTTAGCACAAGGGACAGCAGAACAAGAAGCGTCTATCTGGAAATCTCATTTCAATAAGGTCAATCACATTGGGCTTGCCAAATGCTTAGATCACAGATTTGAAAGATAAAATAACTAGGCATTATAAATATATAAATATATATAGACATTTCAGGATAAGAGTAAGTATAATTTTCCATCTAACCAGGTAAGGAATTATTTTAAGTATAGAGGGGGTAGATTTCTGGAGAAAAGCAAGTGTTTCAAGAGAAAAAAAATTCATAGACTATGGTCAGTTACTTCTTCTACCCTGACCCCATCCATACCAATCTGTGCACAGCCCTATCTATTAGGGACTACTTAAAACTGGGCTCTGTGATTATCATTTGATCTCACTCGTATGTGGAATTTAAGAAACAAAACAAGAGGATCATAGAGGAAAAGAGAAAAAAATAAAACAAGACAAAATCAGAGAGAGAGACAAACCATAAGAGACTCTTAATCATAGGAATCAAACTGAGGGTTGCTGAAGGGGAAGGGGGTGGGCGTTTGATGTAATGAGCACTGGGTATTATATAAGACTGATGAGTCTCTGGACTCTACCTCTGAAACAAATAATACATTACATGTTAATTAATTGAATTTAAATGAATGAATGAATGAATGAAACTGTGTTCTGTGGAAGGGAAGGAGGGTAATATAAATGTGGTTGGGTTGGAGAGAGCAATTTTGAACATCTCTCCCACCTTTCACCGTTTTGCTTTCTCTCTCCCCGCCCCCCACCCTTCCTGGTAAAATATGGATTTCACTGGTTTTTTGGTTTGTTTTTTGTTTGCTTAGTTTTGGTTTTGGTTTTATAAATGTGATTAATTGTTGTGTATTAAAGGTCAACTCTACAGATGCCTTTGGAGACTTTGTCAGAAAAACAAGCCTTGAAGAGCCATAATGACTCAGGTATGCCCAAGTTCTCACCCTCACCCCTGCCCTCCCTTCTTTCTACCTAACTGAACTCTACCACTTGTTTGAAACCCAAGTTTGATCATCCTTGTGCACTAGCCAAACAAGCAGTAGAAGACTGGTCCCTTTCCAAGTTAAGGCTAAACAAAAATTGGCACTTATTATTTACTGCCCCATATCCAAGTATATGACCAATTTCTCCAATAAGATTATAGGCAACAACAGACAACATCAAGGACAGAGAGCCTGCCTTGTCTTTCCAACACAGCCTCACTAGCACATAACACAATGTCTGGCACATAGTGGGTGATTGGAGAAACCATTTTATACCTCCCTGAATTCATATGTTGGCCCATGAAGTTACCTTTCAGAGACTTTGGAAAGGTCACTTAACCCCTGGTCCACAAAGGAAAAGAGGAATGATTGGTGACTTTGGGAAATGGAATTGAGCAAGACTGGCTCAGCTCTTCTTAACTCTCTTTTCAAAGAAACCTGTTCTCAGTTGTACATCAAGATGGGAGAGCTGCAGCTGTGAGTGAACACACTTGACTCAGGGAATAGGAGTTATAAGAAACCTATTTCGTTACAGATCTAGGCCCTGTCTTCTAAAAAGCTTTAACAGTAATAAAGCTGATATTCAGATTGCTGTCTGTTTGAATACTCTGTCTTATTTCTGTATTGATTCTAAATATAGAGATTGAAGAGAGGGTATCATTAATTATCACCCTAAAATCTTACCAGTAGAAAGTACCTTGCAAAAACTGATTGGTTGAATGAATGAATGAATGAATGAATGAATGAATGAATCTTTGAATGAATGGCTATCAGGTGGCAAAGATGCTACATAATTCTATTTTTGCTTCTCTGGAACATAACTGGCTTGCAGAATGCGCTCCTGCTTTGCTCCAGTCGTATTTTAACTATTCCTCGTAGGCACTGCTCGCAAAGGTTAAGAAGCAACGGGCAATGTACAGCTGTCTTTAACTCCATGTGATTTATTTCCTGGGAGACTAGTTAAGGGAATAAAGAACACCTGCTTTCACGGTATTTTTCTCTGTGAAGAGAAAATATTCCACCAACTAGAGATGTAACTGGGTACAGCAATTCCTTTTTATAAAGCCAATACATCATACTTAAGCTTTATTCACACTTTAGTAAAATCACTTTAATCAGATAATATACTAACTGTTCAGCAGAGTACTGCTAAATGATAATGAATTCAGTAAAACAGAAAAAAGGAAAGTATACACTCTCTTCCAAATGATCTTCTCCATTATTTCCTTTAATACTGAAAATTATAAACTTTAATACTGAAAATAATAAACATCTATTTTTTTCATTTTATACTTAATATAAGTTTTTACTTTTCACCACATTTTGAATTCTTATTTCATTTGTCTTATTTTTGGTTGAACTCTTTTATAAAATGTAGATTTCTAATTCAATATTTTTCTAGTAGCAATCAGTTTTACAAATCTTTCAAGTCCAAAGATATTAAGTCTAATAGTAAGATGTTGGAGTTTCAGTGTCTCTCTCTTTGGCATCTTTTCCTAACATCCCTTGGGAGTAACAACTTTCAAATCACATCTGGTCCTACAGGCTAGATAATAAAATTACTTAAATAATTACTACTGCAATTAAAAATAATTCCACTGTTAATGGGAATGCAAAATGATGCAGCCACTATGGGAAATGGTATGGAGATCTTTCAAAAAAGAAGTAAAACTGGACTAACATATAATCCAGCAATCCTACTTCTGGATATTTACCCAAAGAACTGAATTCAGGATCTCAAAGAGATATTAAAACTTCATCTTCATTGCAGCACTATTCACAATAGTCAAGATATGGAAGCAACCTAAACATCCATCAACAGATGAGTAGATAAAGAAAATGCAGCATATACATACAATAGAATATTATTCAGCTTTAAAAAAGGAATGAAATCCTGTCATATATGGCAATATGGATGGACCTTGAGGACATTATGCTAAGTGAAATAAATCAGTCACAGAAGGACAAATACTGCATGAGTCCACGTACATAAAATACCTGAAATAGTCAAACTCATAGAATCAGAAAGAAGAAATGTGGTTGCCAGGGGCCAGGGGAAGAGGGAAATGGGAGTTATTAACCAATAGACATAAAGGCTCAAATGTTTAAGATGAATAAGTTCTAGTAATCTGCTATACAACATTATCCCTAAAACTGCACTGTACAGTTAAAAATCTGTTAAGAGGATGGATCTCAGGTTAAGTACTCTTACTACAATAAAATAATAAAATAAAACAGTTCGACCTCATCACATAGTATCTAATAATTCATAATGACTATTAATAACTCATAGGTAGTCATCTATTTGCTTCTAGAATTAACTCCATACAACATTGGATTTTGTCCCCACCCAAGAGAAAATCTCCATCATCATTTATCATTGCCTCCCAATGGTTGCCCCTGTTTCTAAACTCTCCCTGCTTCTACCTATCTCATGCAGTGCAGTTAAAGACTATCTTTCTTAAACATTTATTGCATAACACTAATCTTCACATTCCCCCGTTAACATTCCAAGCCCCCTCATCTGGCCCATTCTCTATATAGAATCCCTTAGGCTCCCCACCCCTCTAGACTTTGTGCATAAATGTCTTCCTCTTTGCCTGTTTACATCCTGGTTATCCTTCTTAGTCCTGCTCATGATATGCCTTCCAAGATCCCCCAAGTCAGGATTAACCACTGATTTTCCTGTGCTCGCACTGCATGTGTGTGTGTACTCTTTGTGTGTTACCTTTTGTTTTAATTGCTTAAGTTACTCTTCTACCCTGCCAGATCATGAATTCTGAGACAGAAAATCCAATGCCTAATTTAATTTTCTATCCTCACAGAAACAGCCCACTGTTATTCACACAGTAAAGCAATCACTACGTACTCGGTGAATGCACACAAATATGGGCGATCATGTGATGTTAGGATGTTGTTCACATGCTGCTATGGTTTTTCAAAAAATTCTCTGATGCCCACTGGCTACTGGGTTTTGTTTGCTTTTTTATTTTTACTTGAAAGCAAAGACAGATGTCCCACATAGGTATAGTTCATGCTAAAAGATGGAAGATGGAAGTAAAGAATAAGTTGGGACTGGTTGGCAACCCTTGCCTCATAAGCATCCTTAGATTTCTATACCAACTAGTTGTCATACAGCTAATGTCTTCAGAAGAGTCTAGAAGATGATCTGTAATCATTATCCTTTGGGTTTCCTAATGGGTTCCTTCCATTACTAATATTAATTATTATCTTAACATCAATATAAATCTAATCCTCCATCACTGGGGAAAAGGAATAATAAACTAGATGTGCATACATAGCCCAATTATTCTCCTTTCCTCCTTTACTTTTTTTAAAAAATTTATTTACTTATTTTAGAGAACAAGAGGGGTGGGGGGGGAGAGGTAGAGGGAGAGAAAGAGGGAGAGAACCTCCAATAGACTGTCCACTGAGCATGGAGCCCAACACAGTGCTCAATCTCGACACCCTGAGATCACGACCTGAGTCGAAACCAAGAGTTGGAGGCTTAACAGACTGAGCCACCCAGGTGCCCCTCTTCCTTTACTTGTCATCTAAAATACTTGCCAAATTTTACTCTATGTCACTGGCAAATTCATTTATTTTAATTCACTAACACGGTCTCATAATATTACACTTCTATACCAAATCCCCAAATAGTTTACAACTAATAATCTATTTTTATCTCCCTCTGAAAAAAAACTGAGGCTGCCATATTTTTACTGATATTGTTGCTGAGGTTTACATTTAATGCTGGTACATACTTGACACTCAATAAAGATTTTAACTAAATTTGAGAATAGTAACTAAAGATGACAAGTATACTTCAATTTTTCTCTACTTTGTGTCCATATGTTAATGTACTTCCCACTTTGTTTTGTTTCTATTTTAATTCTGGAATAATCGTTATGTTTGAAAAAAAATAAAGTATACCATGTCTTAAGCATGCCTTATAAAAGTAGATCAACCTGTCACGATCCTGTTTCTACCTTTTGGTATTGCTTTAATGAGACCCTGTTAAGGCATAAACCAGGTGGCATATATAGTTATCTATCCTTATTAAAGTCTATATGCAGTTGCACAAATAAATTTTGTATATAGATTCGAATGATAAATTGTCTACTGTTCTGAGAAAGGTATTTTATTTCAAATAGAATTATGAAGTTATGTTGGAAAAATAGGATTTGGGAGAACACTGACCTCACTGAGGGCTCCACCCTGATCCCCTTCTTAAGGCCTCATTAATAATAATTAACATGATGTGTTAGGCACTGTTTCTAAAGCTATCAATGGATTTTCTCATCTAATCTTCACAAAAAACAATGAGGTTGGTAATGTTAAGATCTCTATTTTACAGTAAAGCTAACTGAGGTTTGGAGAAGTCAAGATCATTCCACTAGTAAATGGAAAAGCAGTGGCTTCTGAACATAGTCAGTGTGACTTAGAATCCACAATGCTCTACCCCATCATAACCCTCTGCATGAAGCCAAGTAGAAAATTTCAGTTGAAACTGAGTCATGTATTGCCCCTTTTTCTTTTTCTAAGCTTACTTCTATTTCTTCTTTCCAATTTTTTTAAATGGGGATAAAAAGCAATTCAATTACAAACTCACTTGAATTTATTTATAAGAGCTTTCTTTCAAAACTGCGGTGGATAAACCGCCAGGTGCCCAGGTGAACCGAGAACCACCTATCTGTAAATCTATAAATTGTCAAGGTGGAATGTCAAGTCATTAATCATATCCTATAATCTTAGGAGAACCAGAAGGCTTTGAGAACTTTGTACACCAATTGCAGGCCCTTGAGTTCTGAAGCTCTCAAGACTGTCAGGACTATCTGTGCTGTAAGCATGGAGATGCACCTCTCAGTCCCCCTTCACGAAGGCCCTGCTGCCCTGCTGCAAGGGGTGAGGTCAGAGGACAGTCAGCAGCAATCAGTTCCTTCAGGGTCTACTGCAGGGTAGAGAGCTGCTTCGCCACAGGCCCTACAGGGAGAGCCGCATGCCTGCACTGGTTACTGAGGTAGGCAGGGAGATGAAGGCCCAGGCCCAACACGGGAAACTCTAATGGGCAAGAGCTTTCTGTCAGGTTGACCTACGCTTTCTCAAACCTGCATCACAGTTTACTTCTTCTCTGCCCGACTCTGTTCCCTCAAACTTTCCTCCACCAGAGCTAACCCTTAATAAATATCTGGCTCCCTAAACACCATTTCAGTATCTGCTTCTGGAGAACCTAACTTACGATAGACACTTAAGCCAAACAAGTCAATAAGAATTCAAAGGCTTTGGAGAGTCTGTTTATGGGGGTTCTAGCCCAGAAAACACTAGATGCATGTGGAACACTGAAGGACACCTGAATGGTTTACTTTCTTCATGTATCCCTAAAACGTAAGAATTAGCCCAGACTTCAGGTGAATTTGGCATAATGCCTAAAGGTCAGTCAAGGTCCTTAGGCCAAAGCTAATGGTACCTCCAAGCTGCTCAATGTCCAGGAGCAGACATTCACTTTTAGGGGCCACTAAGCACAAGTTCAGCATGCAACTGCCTAAAATAAAACTCATACACACACACACACACACACACACACACACACACACACACACACACATTTCCCTATACCTTCTAAAGCTCCCTTGATTGACCTTGAACCATGTTTAAATTGTGTCTGCAAATAATAACATTATCTCCACCTCTTCACAATTGTATTTTTCTCCCATCCATGTAATTATATTTACAAAACATCCAACCAAGCCCCTGCACCTCATGCCCACCCTGCCAAATAAGGCCAGAGTTTGGAGCCAATGTGGATAGCAAGAAAAATGCATTAAAACTAGCTCATACTCAGAGTTTGGTTTCTTTTAGCCCGGAGCATACAGATATTGTGGATCTGGGAGCCAGTTAGATTATAAAATAAGGAGTCAAAAATTGTGCGTTCTTGTGACTTTATATGATTTTGCAGGATAAAGACTGAAATTAGTAGTCCCCGTGTCCTAGTAATACTAAATATTACTTTTGTCCACAAATTTATAGGAGAAACATCATAAGATTGTAAATTTTCCCACACTTAATATTTAAATAGGCTAAAATGGATTTTTTCTGTGTATATTTAATTAGCCCATTTTTAATCTTTTATTTTACAATTGTACTTTTCTCTAAATTAAACTGAATTACATAAATTTCTACATCACCCCTATTCTTATATTACTTTTTAAATGGAAACTTTAGTAAACTGCACAATCTTTGGGTGCTGTACTTTCTAATATTTATAAAACCTGGTGATTCTTTCACAAAGCATAGGTAATTTCTGACAAAGATACATTTTTTGAGGGAGCTTGCATATAAGTAGAAGTTCCAACAAATTCTCTATTTGTTGGTTTGTCTGCCAAGGAAGTTGATATTGTTGTTTTACCATGCCATAATTTTTTTTTTTTTTGATGATCTCAAAAATGTGACGCTGTAAGCAAATCTGGCATTTTCCCTAAATATCTCACTCATCTCTTTAGGGCTTTTGATTTTTTCCTTAAAATTAAAATTCATTGTAAACCTACATTTATGGGTCTATTTTCATTTCCTAGTAAGATGACTGATTAGCTTTAGGGGACCACAAATAAATGACCAAAATTTTATACCCTAATACTCTCAGTTTGAAATCAGGTTTAAAAGGATAGATGATTCAAAGCACTTTCCAGGATAAGAACAATGCAACAACTGTTAACAGGAGTCACACAGCTAATTTCTCCTTCAAAAAGCTTTGAAAATGTGTCCCTGGTGTTATGCTCAACTGATTTAGAGAGCTTAGGCTTAGGAAGTAACAGTCAAAAGTCAAGCATAATTTATAATTTAACCTATAAAAGTTTTAAAAGAGCCCAATATTCATTACTGTCTTTAGGCTTTTCCTTTGCACTCAGTATTATGTTATTAAAAGTCATCCACTCGTTCCTTAATCATCCCACATCCCAGCATCATTCTGGGCTAACTTTGAAGATACGGGTCCTTCACTCTGAAGCAGTTTTCTTTGGATCCATTAGTTTGAGACAGTGGAAACAAGTCAAAATGAGACTTTTCTTGCAGTTTAAAACTGCCAGCAATAAACACCATCACATTAGATTTCTGCATATGTGAAGCTTACAGGACTATAAGAGAAAGAAACAAATTGAAAATTGAAAAACAGCATGTTTTGTTACAATACATGACAATATTTTGGTTGAAGTGGAAGAAATATGTCAACTATTAATAGCACTGCCCTAAAATATCCTATTTATAGAATGGCTAATTAAAGAAGAATCCTTACTAATTCTTTGATTTAAACAATCTGTTTTCCAAATGCAACAAAAAAAGGAGGAAAATAAGAAAGAAAAATAAATATGATTTATTTTATGTGGAGATAAAGTGCAGTATACAAATGGGCTCTTGAGTCAGCAATAACATTACAGCAGGAGAAGTGATTTAGAGCATTCTGAAGCCAGGTTAAACAACAACGAGGGCTCCAAGTATATAAGCACAATAAACAAAATGCCAAATTAAAAAATTTCCACGTGGTGTTTGGGCCTAATTAAAATTCTAACCAGATTTGCTATGGTTATATTTCATTTGTTGTACAAAAACAGACATCCAGGGCACCTGGGTGGCTCAGTTGGTTAAGCGACTGCCTTCAGCTCAGGTCATGATCCTGGAGTCCTGGGACCAAGTCCCGCATCAGGCTCCCTGCTCGGCAGGGAGTCTGCTTCTCCCTCTGACCCTCTTCCCTCTCGTGCTCTCTCTCTCTCTCATTCTCTCTCTCTCAAATAAATAAATAAAATCTTTAAAAAAAAAAAAAACAGACATCCATGTGTCCTTGTGTTAACTCCAGCACTTACACATCCGTGAAATGGGAATAACTGCATTGTTTCTTCCCCTGAGTGTGAGTATTTACCAGCAAAATGTTCTGGATATAAAGTCTTGAGCTAATTTAGCAATAAATTCCATAAAAGACTTGAATATAAAACATTATAGTTGCAATAATCCCCTTAAGCTAGTAGTAGAAATGAAAATTATTTACTCTGGGAATCTGACTGTATTGCTGTTAAATCATTTGCTTATGTAAATTATTCGTATATCAGAAAAGTAGAAGTCCCATGTGTTTATTTCCATTTTCACCAAGGCCTAAAGCCATATAACATATTTGATTTCTGGCTTACCTGATGTTTCTTAGCTATTAGTTTACATCAATACTCATCCTCTCAAGAAATAAAATAAATCTGAACCAAGCTTTAGAAAGGAAGAAGCTTAAAGCCAGAATTTATTTCAGTTATTACTACATAGATAATATGGTAAAAGTTAAAATCTTAAAGTATTCTTTATTGGTAAATTAAACCTTATTTTTCATTCTTGGAGTAGTACTATCAAAATATGGATACTTAATATTCAGAATTAAGGCACAATTTTTAAGTGTGGAATATTTAATGAGACTTCTCTGCAGTTATAATGTCTAACACTTCAACAGCTAAAAGTACTGTAAGAGCAGTAATCAATTAAGCCTTATGACATCCTAAGTTAATAGCCTTACAGCATCCTACATTAATATTAAGTTATCTGCCTTTGTTTAAACATAGGCCATTGTTGGGGGGAAAAAAATAACAAGGTTAATTTACTTGAATACTTCTCTGTTCTGGACATTTGTAAACAAATGAGTCAGATTCATAAGTAATTTTTATTCTAGTTGTTTCTCATTATAAATAAAATATAGCATTTAGAAAAATTCCCTTATAAAATATGTTCATAAAGTATAAGTTTATCAACAAATACCAAAATGAGCAACTCCTATGTGGTAAAATTGTTCTGAATCTGGGAGGGACCTCCAATATTGTAAGCTAATTTTTATTTTATGGTAATAAATTAATATGGTTTTATTTAGTTCTACATCATAGATGAAACTTATTCAGTAAAATTCTTAGTGGTACATTGACTCATCTGTTAGAACTTCATGTTAGCCAGGGATCTCCCTGTGAAATATAAAAGATTGATATATGACATTTAGTAAGGTGACAAAAAAAGAAAAAAGAGTAAAAGAGTCTTGAAAATATTTTCATGAGTTGAATTCATTTAGACCAGATGAAGAAAATCAAGTGGAAACTAGAGGTACTAGGACTAAGGAGTCCAAAACAAAGTCTTATGCTGGCTCATGTAACTTCTTTCCAGTCTTCAATCACTAAAAATACCCTAGAAAATGCTAGTCCCATCAAGGACATTCAGTCTTGCATAGCAAACTGTGGAAAACTTGAAGTGGGCTCTGGCATGACCATTGCTTAAGAGATACTGAAAACTCTCTACTATACCCCAGCCTTTGGTACGAGTCAGAAATGTGAAAAAGGTTTAATGAAGATGTGAGGGCAAAAGAATGTTCTCGATTTCCACAGGAGTAGAACCTAAATTCACTTCTACATGATCAGTAATTCTGCTAAGCATGGTCAGGTGGAAACTCAAATCTCCATCAGCTGGAGAAGGAAACAGGAGTCCAGGACACATGCCATTTCTACAGGCACTTCCCTTAAGATTTCTTAGCTTCCTAGAGAGGGTGGGGACTCAGATAAAGTGAGTGAAGTGCCTTTCGGGCAACATGGAAGGAGGTACACCATGGCCCTGCTAGTGAGGGTCTCCTTCAATGGTGTACTGTTAGTATCTCACTTGCCCTACCCTCATCTAGGCCCTGTTTGACTATCGCTTTTCAACAGTTTTATGGCAAGAAGCTCAAAATTACAAGGCACTCTTGATGACCAACAAATGAGTCTGTACTTTAGAAAGGCAGGGGTGGGGGGAGCAATATAAAAAGTGGAGTACATAAACAAAAATGTTCAAAAGGCAGGTTACCTCCTAATGAAAGAAATATCATTCACCCAAAATATACAAAGATGCTAATCATCCAGACTAATTATTCAACCATTCATTTGGGATTGAAACAATCTATTTTTTCAAAAATGTGCATCATCTTGGATGAAATCCAGCCCTAAAAACATACCTATATGTAGTAAAGGTCTAATACAATAGTTATTCTTGAGAGTGTATGATAACCCTATCCCTACCCCCACCTCTAAATATACAAAGAGGCTCCGATATAATAATGAACTCTATTTCCTGTGAATGTCTTTAAAGCTACTACAATATAACTAAAGGATTCTAATTGTAGGAGTTTTTGTAGTTGCCAATTTCTAATCAAATGACAATAGCGCCTCAAGATTGAGCTAAATAGGTAGTTTTATGTTGGAAATAGAATATAAAATCTTACAAAATGAAAACCTTTCAAAGGGAATAATGACTCCTAGGGCTCAATTGTATCTGAAGTACCAGAGAGAAGGATACTTGGACTGTTAGTTTCCTGGCTTAATTGTAACACAAGTCACCATTTTGAAAACCAAGTGGATTAATGTTAGAAGCAGTACCTATTGAACCCTTTTCTATTCATAAGCAACTTAACCTTTTCAATTTAATACCTTTGATTTCCAAATTCATTTGCAAGTAAAAATAAAACTATTTAGTCTTGGTGACTTTCCAAGACCTGTGAATTCAGAATTCTTAAATTTATGTTTCTTGAAATCAGAGACTATCCACTTACTACCCATTTATTTCCACTTATGATTCTTCCTGTATACTCCCAGGATAGAAGCTTTAAAAAAGGATATTAAGATGTACATCCTGACTTTTGGAACTGAATTCAAAATAGTAAAGATCCTTTGCTTCATAGTTCTTGAGTCTAATTTACTATAAGCAACATCTTCCTAGAGATATGTTTAAGATTAAGGCAAAGGTGAAAAAAAGTCATTATATATATCTGAGAATTTTCATCAGACATTTTGTCATTGTAATAATTTGTAGTCCAGGAAAAACATGAAGAAACTCTGATCGGTCTACTAAGTCCTTCTACTAAAATATATAGGACAGAATTTGTTTTTAAGTAGCCAGGGTTTGGAGTGCCTGGGTGGCTCAGTCGGTTAAATGTCTAACTCTTGGTTTCTGTTCAGGTTATGATTTCGCGGTCATGAGACGGAGCACCATGTTGGGCTCCGTGCTGAGTGTGGAGCCTGCTTCAGATTCTCCCTCTCCCTCCCCCTCTGCTCCTACCCCTGCTTGCTTGCACTCTCTCTCTCTCTCTCTCTCTCTCTCTCTCTCTTTCTCTCCTAAAATAAATAAATAAAACCTTAAGTATCCAGGGTTTGCTTTCACAGTATTTTATAGATTTTTTTCTAAAGATTTTATTTATTTATTTGAGAGACAGCATGAATGGGGGAGGGACAGAATGATAGGGAAAAGGAAAAGCAGATTCCCTGCTGAGCTGGGAGCCAGACACAGGCTGGAGATGGGGCTCGATCCCAGGACCCTGAGATCATAACCTGAGCCAAAGTCAGACGCCTATATTTCAGGCATCTGAACAATATTTTATAGATTTTTAAGCACTGATTATATGTGATAGTCACATAATCCTTTGAGACTAAGTCAAGAATTGTTTCTACACTACAGATGACAAAATTGAGGCTCAAGGAGGACATGTGACTTGACCAAGTTCAGAGCATTAATAAGTGCACAAGAGGGGTTACATTCCAAATCTTTTTATTCCCCATCCAGTGTGTTTTCCACTACACAGCTACAACAGGCGGAAAGTGATATTGAGTACTGAACATTTTCTATGCTAATAGAAAAAGACTGAGGTCTCTAAAACTTCCATATCATATGGCTGTTGATCATGTATATCCTTGATATCTAATTCCTTCAGATGTAGAGTACCTTGAAATTCTTTCCTCTTCCTTAAAGGGGAATACAACTGTGTCTATTGGCAAGGTACACTTTGTAAATATTGGCCACAGATAAATACACAAGAAAGGGCCACATAAAAGTACAAGTGTGTCACTGCTGTCGTCAAGCTCACTCTGTCACCAATGGGACAAGAAAAGTGACCTCCCAAGCCATTGAGAAAGCAACTAATTTATAGGGCAATGCTTATAGATCTGCCCACAGGGTATCTTCTGCAACCTATTTACTGGCTATCTTCAGTGCCACTAATCTTCAATGACTACTCTCACTGCCCTTCACTGACCATTACATAACCACATCCTAAGGCTTTTTAGGTGATGTCCGTCTAAAAAGAAGAAATTTGCATATAACTTTTTAAGAGAGTTGCATTTTAAAAGCGAAGGCAGGAAGAAAAGTAGGTAGAGGACTGTTCCAAAATAAGTGAATAAAACACAAGCCCCCTTGGACTGCTGTACAGAATTTTAATTCACTATTGTGAAGTTCAAGAACTTCTATTTTTCATGCCTGGCTTTCCTCCAGAACTCTGGCCAGTAATGATTGAGTGTGAGTAATGACTTTTACATCATGAAATGATGGCTTATTCCTCCTACAAATTTGTCATTCTTGTCTATGAACTTTGGCAGACCTTTAAAACATATATACCACCCTGAGCTAGAAGAACTACTTTCACTGTAGTCTATCCATATAATTAAATCATTTTGTTGTGGTTGTGATTGGGGTCATATAGAGCACTTATTATGATCATGGAGAACTGGCTTCTAATCTCAGTCATATCTATGCCATTTTAAGTAGTCACTCAATTTCTCCATTTCTGGTGTCTGATGGAGGTACACCTATCCCTGCCTACCTATTTTTGTAAGAAGAAAAAGATATTCCAAGGGACACGGACTTTGCAGTCTTAGAAGACACATCTCACCGTAAATGGTATTACTTTCACTACTATCTATTCCCTCTGGAGTGATATATGAGTACCCTTGAGATATTACTAACACTGAACTAAAACCAGTACTCACTCTCAGAGTTTGTATCTAGTCGCTGCATCTTTGATGATGGTTTAGAACATCTCCTTTCTGGCTCTCTTGTTGCAATTAAACTGAATCCAAGAAAATGGTTGTTCCTAGGTTTCTTAATTTAAAATGGTAGTTTCTGATACTTTCTCCTGAGATCTTGTGTTATTTCTCTCTCCTTCTCTCTCTCTCTCTCTCTTTCCCTCTCCTCACTCCTCACCTCTGTCTCTTTCTGTCTCCCTCTCTCTTCCTTTCCTTTTACTCTTATTTTTCCCCACCCTGTCACTGGAGTCCACAAAGATCAACAGCACTGCTTAGCCCTACAGATGTCACTTGGGGCTAAATATCATACTGAATCCTGACTTGAGCAATCTAAGCAACAGAAGCTGTGGAAGCATTTGGAGGATTTTTAGTCAACCCAGTGAGCATACAAAGTATTAGCAGAACACTCAAAACTATTAGGACATATTTTTACACCAACAGATAGAGGTTGTTTTTTTTTTTTTCTACTTCACTTTTTATAGCTCTTACTACTAAAGAAGCAATCTATTTAAAGCTACTGTGATTATTTAAACTTTATATTCGCTAAAAATGTTTTTCATTGGCAAAGTTTCCATGGAGTAATTTCAGACTTCTCTGGTAATAAATGCCTTCATAAAGTTATAGGAAGCAACAGAAGCTCCTACTGGAATTTCATAATCCAGTGGTGGGGAAGAACACTTCATGTTCTCTTCCCAGACCTGTTTTTCAGTTATAGATACATTCAGAAGGACAGAATTATCAGAAGCTAATTGCCTCAATGTCTTAATCTGCAAAATAAAAATAATAAATATGGACTCCCAAGGGAAGGGCTAAGAGGGAAAAGAAAAAAAGTAAAGATAAGGTCTATATCATGGTTAGCAAATATCAGAATTATGTAGATATTTTCCTTCCAAATTTTTTTCCTAAAAAATAACATTTCAAAAGAGAAAACATTACAGTGAGCCAGGAAACCATAGCTTAACACATTACCTTCTGTGCTGTGGTTCATGAACATGGAAGCAACTTTGTGTTTGAACCCTAACTGTGTGCAGTAGTGACTGGGCATGGACAGAGCCCTGATAGCCTTTAAAAGTAATTTTTCCTAAACAGAACACTTACATTTTACATGTTCATAGGAATTGTGACCCTTCTTGACATTGGGTGAAAATTGCCATAATTTTACTCAGAACAGTTGAAAATGAACATTTATGAAACCCAGTAGACTCAATATTAAGGCCAGTTTTAATAAATTAGCACTCAGAACCACATGCAAATCTGTATTTGCTTCCTAAGTGACACCTTTGCTTCATGCTAAACTACACCCCATATGATTTTATCAGAAACAATAAATATGGGAATGTTACCTTGACAGAAAGGAGCCTGGTGCCAGGTCTTGAAAATTTCCATTGATGGTGTGCAATCACGTTGGTAAAGCCAAAACCAGTCCTCAGGGTCTTCACCACTTTGCAAGCTGTCAAAATCCTCGTCATTTTGAAGATGTTGATTTGTGACTAAAATTAAATAAAATTATATATATTTATGAGAATTTTAAGATTTTTTAAATTAATGTGAAAGAAAGATGGGGGTGTGCAGTCCAGTGTTTAAGGCTGACTGCACAGCAATCTTTGAATTTCCATTCATTCTGTCATTAAATGTCTTCAGCCACAGCTCCTCCTTCTCTTAACCCCTCCTCCTGAGGTAATGTCCAGAGATGTTCCATGGACATGTAATACAAATTGCAACACATCAAACACTACCTTCTCCTGCTGAGATAATGCTAGCGTTGTAGAAAACCAGTCATCCATCAAAGGAACTGCTTATGCAGCTGAATAGAATGACCTAGACACAGCGGATAACCTTAGGAATCTCACCCTAAAGAGTAGTAACTTTCTAATAATGCCAAAGATCAAAGGCTTTTACTTATCTTAGAGGTGATGTCTAATTGGCCTCAAAAGAGGTTTTGGATTCCCAAAGAAACCTGAAGAATTGTCATTTTCTGCTTAGAAAAAGATGATGCAAACCATATATCATAAAAATTACATCAGAATGAACTTTTCTCCATAAATATTTTTCTTTTTTGAGTTAATAAAGTGGTATATTACATCCTTACTATTGCATTGTTCTGTATTCCAAATCTGAAAGCAATCAGTAATATTAAGTAAAATACAACTGGAGCAAAGTAGCCTGTTTATATCTCTCTTAAGAGTTATAAGATTCAGAAGTGTATGAACAAGAGCAAGCATTGATTTTCATGTAAGTATTATTCCTAAGTCAAGATTTTTTGTTTTTAAAATGTTACATTTATAGAGTTCTTGAGCATTCGTGCTTCAACTAAGTCGAAATGAATTCATGTAGCCCTTCATTCCCATGTTTAATCAGGTAGGCAGAGGGTCTCAGTGGCTTGTGGAAGCGCTCATGTCAGTCATGTGTCTGTGTAAATCAGGAAGCACTGTAGCATCATCTTTTGGTATCCCTGCAAAGGAGGCCAAGAAATGAAACCTCCCTACCAGGGCTTCCCATAATGGAAAAGATGGCATAGAATGGCATAGAGATTGTAAACTTCATATGCATGAGCGCCAGAACTGAGGGAGTGAGATGACTTTGTTTATTTTTTAAAAAGGAACAAAGTTTAAGTTCAGTCTTCTGTCTTCCTTAATGCATTTTGTATAAACATTCTCTGAAGCCAAAGTACTTCATGGTCCCTGGTGATAGAAAACTGAAAAAATAGTCTCAATCTAGTGTATATTAAGTAATTAATAAAATAAGTAATGTTATGGTAGTGTGTCCAAATGCAATGAGAAAGTAAAGAGAAAGAGGAAAGAAAGAAAAAGAAAGAAAGAAAGAAGAAAGAAAGAAAGAAAGAAAGAAAGAAAGAAAGAAAGAAAGAAAGA